>NW_026712380.1:3902039-4270436 GCF_030504385.1 Musca domestica | reverse complement strand
ATATTTAAGGAGTTATGGTCATTTTAAAGTTTTCAATATTCATGCTTTAAAAGTGATCACAAATAATAGCTAAAATCGCTGAAAACTCAATATTTATGGGTTATGGCCATTTTAAGTCTTCAATAATTCATGCTTTAAAAGTGATCACAAATAATAGCTAAAATCGGTAAAACTAAATATTTATGGAGTTATGGCCATTTTACAGTCTTCAATAATCATGCTTTAAAAAGGTGATCACAAATATAGCTAAATAATCGCTGAAACTCAATATTTATGGAGTTATGGGCCATTTTAAAGTTCAATAATTCATGCTTTAAAAAGTGATCACAATAATAGCTAAAATCGCTGAAAACTCACATATTTTGGAGTTATGGCCATTTTAAAGTCTTCAA
Source organism: Musca domestica (assembly GCF_030504385.1). NCBI lineage: Eukaryota > Metazoa > Arthropoda > Insecta > Diptera > Muscidae > Musca > Musca domestica. The sequence continues at coordinate 4,270,044 of NW_026712380.1, read as the reverse complement.
TAATTCATGCTTTAAAAGTGATCACAAATAATAGCTAAAATCGCTGAAAACTCAATATTTAAGGAGTTATGGCCATTTTAAAATTTTCAATAATTCATGCCTTAAAAGTGATCACAATAATAGCTAAAATTGCTGAAAACTCAATATTTAAGGAGTTGTGGTCATTCTAAGTTTTCAATAATTCATGCCTTAAAAGTGATCACAAATAATAACTAAAATCGCTGAAAACTCAATATTTAAGGAGTTATGGTCATTTTAAAGTTTGCAATAATTCATGCCTTAAAAAGTGATCACAATAATAACTAAAATAGCTGAAAACTCATATTTAAGGAGTTATGGCCATTTTTTAAGTTTTCAATAATTCATGCTTTAAAAAATTGATCACAAATAATAGCTAAAATCGCTGAAAACACTCAATATTTAAGGAGTTATGGTCATTTTAAAGTTTTCAATAATTCATGCCTTAAAAAGTGATCACAAATAATAGCTAAAATTTAAAGTTTTCAATAATTCATGCCTTAAAAGTGATCACAAATAATAGCTAAAATCGCTTGAAAACTCAATATTTATGGAGTTATGGCCATTTAAAGTCTTCAATTAATTCATGCTTTAAAAAGTGATCACAAATAATAGCTAAAATCGCTGAAAACTCAATATTTAAGGAGTTATGGTCATTTTAAAGTTTTCAATAATTCATGCCTTAAAAGTGATCACAAATAATAGCTAAAATCGCTTGAAAACTCAATATTTAAGGAGTTATGGCCATTTTAAAGTTTTCAATAATTCATTGCCTTAAAAAGTGATCACAAATAATAGCTAAAATCGCTGAAAACTCAATATTTAAGGAGTTATGGCCGTTTTTAAGTTTTCAATTATTCATGCCTTAAAAGTGATCACGAATAATAGCTAAATCGCCGAAAACTCAATATTTAAGGAGTTATGGCCGTTTTAAGTTTTCAATAATTCATGCTTTAAAAAGTGATCACAAATAATAGCTAAAATCGGTTGAAAACTCAATATTTAAGGAGTTATGGCCATTTTTAAACTTTTCAATATTCATGCCTTAAAAGTGCTCACAAATAATAGCTAAATCGCGAAACTCAATATTTTAGGAGTTATGGCCATTTTAAAGTTTTCAATAATTCATGCCTTAAAAAGTGATCACAAATACTAGCTAAAATCGCTTGAAAACTCAATATTTAAGGAGTTATGGCCATTTTAAAGTTTTCAATAATTCATGCCTTAAAAAGTGATCACAAATAATAGCTAAAATCGCTGAAAACTCAATATTTAAGGAGTTATGGCCGGTTTAAGTTTTCAATTATTCATGCCTTAAAAAGTGATCACAAATAATAGCTAAAATCGCTTGAAAACTCAATATTTAAGGAGTTATGGCCATTTAAAGTTTTCAATAATTCATGCATTAAAAGGTGATCACAAATAATAGCTAAAATCGCTGAAAACTCAATATTTAGGGAGTTATGGCCCTTTTTAAGTTTTCAATATTTCATGCCTTAATAATAGCTAAAATCGGCTGAAAACTCAATATTTAAGGAGTTATGTCCGTTTTTAAGTTTTCAATTATTCATGCCTTAAAAAGTGATCACAAATAATAGCTAAAACGCTGAAAACTCAATATTTAAGGAGTTTATGGCCAATTTTAAAGTTTTCAATAATTCATGCTTTAAAAGTGATCACAAATAATAGCTAAAATCGCTGAAAACGCAATTTTATGGCTATGGCTATTTTAAAATTTTCAATAATTCATGCCTTAAAAAGTGATCACAAATAATAGCTAAAATCGCTGAAAACTCAATATTTAAGGAGTTATGGCCATTTTAAAGTTTTCAATAATTCATGCCTTAAAAGTGATCACAATAATAGCTAAAATCGCTTGAAACTCAATATTTAAGGAGTTATGGCTGAAAACTCAATATTTAAGGCAGTTATGGCCATTTTAAAGTTTTCAATAATTCATGCTTTAAAAAGTGATCACAAATAATAGCTAAAATCACTGAAAACTCAATATTTAAGGAGTTATGTCCGTTTTTTAAGTTTTCAATATTCATGCCTTAAAAGTGATCACAAATAATAGCTAAAATCGCTGAAACGCAATTTTATGGCTATGGCTATTTTAAAATTTTCAATAATTCATGCCTTAAAAAGTGATCACAAATAATAGCTAAAATCGCTGAAAACTCAATATTTAAGGAGTTATGGCCATTTTAAAGTTTTCAATAATTCATGCTTTAAAAAGTGATCACAAATAATAGCTAAAATCGCTGAAAACTCAATATTTAAGGAGTTATGGCCATTTTAAAAGTTTTCAATAATTCATGCCTTAAAAAAGTGATCACAAATAATAGCTAAAATCGCTGAAAACTCAATATTTAAGGAGTTATGGTCATTTTAAAGTTTTCAATAATTCATGCTTTAAAAGTGATCACAAATAATAGCTAAAATCGCTGAAAACTCAATATTTATGGAGTTATGGCCATTTTAAAGTCTTCATAATTCATGCTTTAAAAAGTGATCACAAATAATAGCTAAAATCGCTTGAAAACTCAATATTTAAGGAGTTATGGTCATTTAAAGTTTTCAATATTCATGCCTTAAAAGTGATCACAAATAATAGCTAAAATCGCTGAAAACTCAATATTTAAGGAGTTATGGCCATTTTAAAGTTTTCAATAATTCATGCTTTAAAAGTGATCACAATAATAGCTAAAATCGCTGAAAAACGCAATTTTTATGGCTATGGCTATTTTAAAATTTTCAATAATTCATGCCTTAAAAGTGATCACAAATAATAGCTAAAATCGCTGAAACTCAATATTTAAGGAGTTATGGCCATTTTAAAGTTTTCAATAATTCATGCCTTAAAAAGTGATCACAAATAATAGCTAAAATCGCTGAAAACTCAATATTTAAGGAGTTATGGCCATTTTAAAGTTTTCAATAATTCATGCCTTAAAAAAGTGATCACAAATAATAGCTAAAATCGCTGAAAACTCAATATTATGGAGTTATGGTCATTTTAAAGTCTTCAATAATTCATGCTTTAAAAAGTGATCACAAATAATAGCTAAAATCGCTGAAAACTCAATATTTATGGAGTTATGGCCATTTTAAAGTCTTCAATAATTCATGCTTTAAAAAGTGATCACAAATAATAGCTAAAATCGCTGAAAACGCAATATTTAAGGAGTTATGGTCATTTTAAAGTTTTCAATAATTCATGCTTTAAAAAGTGATCACAAATAATAGCTAAAATCGCTGAAAACTCAATATTTAAGGAGTTATGGCCGTTTTTAAGTTTCAATTATTCATGCCTTAAAAAGTGATCACGAATAATAGCTAAAATCGCTGAAAACTCAATATTTAAGGAGTTATGGCCATTTTAAAGTTTTCAATAATTCATGCCTTAAAAAGTGATCACAAATAATAGCTAAAATCGCTGAAAACTCATATTTAAGGAGTTATGGTCATTTTAAAGTTTTCAATAATTCATGCCTTAAAAAGTGATCACAAATAATAACTAAATAGCTGAAAACTCAATATTTAAGGAGTTATGGCCATTTTTTAAGTTTTCAATAATTCATGCTTTAAAAAGTGATCACAAATAATAGCTAAAATCGCTGAAAACTCAATATTTAAGGAGTTATGGTCATTTTAAAGTTTTCAATAAATTCATGCCTTAAAAAGTGATCACAAATAATAGCTAAAATCGCTGAAAACTCAATATTTATGGAGTTATGGCCGTTTTTTAAGTTTTCAATAGTTTCATGCTTTAAAAAGTGATCACAAATAATAGCTAAATCGCTGAAACTCAATATTTAAGGAGTTATGGCCGTTTTTAAGTTTTCAATAATTCATGCTTTAAAAAGTGATCACAAATAATAGCTAAAATCGCTGAAAACTCAATATTTAAGGAGTTATGGCCATTTTAAAGTTTTCAATAATTCATGCTTTAAAAAGTGATCACAAATAATAGCTAAAATCGCTGAAAACTCAATATTTATGAGTTATGGCCGTTTTTAAGTTTTCAATAATTCATGCTTTAAAAGTGATCACAAATAATAGCTAAAATCGCTGAAAACTCAATATTTAAGGAGTTATGGCCATTTAAAGTTTTCAATAATTCATGCCTTAAAAAGTGATCACAAATAATAGCTAAAATCGCTGAAAACTCAATATTTAAGGAGTTATGGCCATTTTAAAGTTTTCAATAATTCATGCTTCAAAAGTGATCACAAATAATAGCTAAAATCGCTGAAAACTCAATATTAAGGAGTTATGGCCATTTTAAAATTTTCAATATTCATGCTTTAAAAAGTGATCACAAATAATAGCTAAAATCGCTGAAAACTCAATATTAAGAAGTTATGGCCGTTTTTAAGTTTTCAATAATTCATGCCTTAAAAAGTGATCACAAATAAAAGTTAAAATCGCTGAAAACTCAATATTTAAGGAGTTATGGCCGTTTTAAGTTTTCAATAATTCATGCTTTAAAAAGTGATCACAAATAATAGCTAAAATCGCTGAAAACTCAATATTTAAGGAGTTATGGCCATTTAAGTTTTCGATAATTCATGCCTTAAAAAGTGATCACAAATAAAGTTAAAATCGCTGAAAACTCAATATTTAAGGAGTTATGGCCGTTTTTAAGTTTTCAATAATTCATGCTTTAAAAAGTGATCACAAATAATAGCTAAAATCACTGAAAACTCAATATTTAAGGAGTTATGGCCATTTTAAAGTTTTCCATAATTCATGCTTTAAAAGTGATCACAAATAATAGCTAAAATCGCTGAAAACTCAATATTAAAGGAGTTATGGCCATTTTAAAGTTTTCAATAATTCATGCCTTTAAAAAGTGATCACAAATAATAGCTAAAATCGCTGAAAACTCAATATTTAAGGAGTTATGGCCATTTTAAAACATCTAATAATTTATGCTTCAAAAGGTGACACAGTTAATAGCTAATTTTGCTGAGAAGTCCGATTAAAACGATTTGCTGATACAAATAACCGTAGTTATTGAAAGCCCGTTTTGCCTGTGGAGACCATTATCGTGGCGCTAGAGGCTGCTCATAATAACACTTGAATGCAAGGTGAGTACTTGATCGAATTTGTATTCAACAATGCAGCTGTATCTTAATCCCGCAATAAACGCACACAAATCTAATTTATATGGCATTGAGGTAGATACCTCGTGTTGTGCCTGTGTCTACCATATGACCACACATAAATGTAGTGTAAATTGTGTGGATATGCAGATTTAGGGCGAACATTTAATAGACAATCTATGCGATATTTTTGGTAATCCCAAAATTTTATGATCCCAAATAAACGAAAGGACAAAAAAATGTGAATTACCCACTTTTGTTAATTCCCGTAAACAGACTTATTTACCTGGTTCAGGTACCACAACCACTAACTGTTTACCAGATGGTGTTTCACTTACCAACCAGTTGTGTCCGAGTAGCGAAAGAATAAAGAACTGAATTTAGTCAGTTGTAAGGAATACAGTGTATTAAAATTATGCTGAAATTAACAAATAGAAGATTTTTGTCTTGCATGAAACTCTCAGCAGGATCTTTTTCAAATACTAATATAATTTGCCAAAGGTTGTTGCCTCGTCTATCTGCTATGCTTAAGAAAAGTATTTCACAAAATCATGGCGACTATAAACCTATTCCATAGAAAATCAAACTGATTTTAATCAAAGGGTAAGTATCTGGAAATTGTTATTATTAATATTATTATTATTATTATTATTATTATTATTATTATTATTATTACTGTTATTATTATTATTATTATTATTATTATTATTATTATTATTATTATTATTATTGTTATTATTACTATTATTTTATTTTTTGTTTTTTTTTTTTTTGTTTGAAATTGTTTAATTATGTGTTCTTTCCATTTCAGGTCATGAAAAGTGATCATCCCGTTGTTGTTGACTTCCATGCCAATTGGTGTGATCCCTGTACTAAATTAACACCCAAAATGTGTGCTTTGTTGGATAATTCAGAGAAATCGATTTGGCCATAATCGATGTGGAGAAGAATACCGAACTTGTGGATACTTTCAATATACAATCGGTACCGACTGTCTTCACTGTTCGTAATGGAGAAATTGTACACAAATTTATTGGGCTGGTTGAGGCAAATATTTGAAATCCATGGTTGATACATTGAAAAGTAAAAACACCTCGAACTCCTCGAAATGTGAAGATGTTCCTGAAGATACTTAATATTTTAAATTACTTTAAGTTTTTTTCTCTCAATTTTACCAGATTTACATTAGTTTTAGTATTAGTTAAAAACAAATAAAAAGAAAATTGCCTGTCTGCAAAAATCCGAGTATGTTTTGAGTTCCTTAACGAGGTCATAGCTTATGGGACCATAAGTTCTGGCAAAGATTTTCAATTTCCTTTTATATAAGTTCGTATTAATTCATACTTTCGACTCCGAGAAAACATAAATAGCAAACCCAACTTTGTGTCACACTGACTGACTTCGAGACTAACTGAGAATCAACGCCCAGGCAAACGACTAATACTAGAATCTTGAAGCTTTGCATGAGCTAAGTCTTGGTGCACTGGCGTGTAATTGAAAATTCGTAGAATAGTGTACGCAAAGTGCTGAAACGGAATAAGCTAGAATTTAGAAATTTGGAATGAGAGCCAATGATGGAGTGCCATATTGATGTACCAAAGGGTTTTTGGAAATTGGAACTTTAACATTACGAAAAGTTCTAAAATTGTACTAAACTTCTAAAATGGTAATATTGATATTATGTGAAAGGGTAGAGCTAAAAAATTGATATGTGAATCAAGATTGGGAAGTAAGTTTGATATATGAAGGTGGTTTTGGAAATGTGTACTAAGTATGTGAACTGTACTAAATTTAAAACAGCTTGGTTTATGGTGATCGGATGAAGTTGGAATTTTGAAATGTTATCCCTACTGGTGGTAAGTTTGTGATAAAGAAGTGGTTCTTAACATGGTTACTACAAGTGCACGAAAAGTTCTTAATACTACTATATTTGGTACAATTTGATATTGGGTAAATAGAATTTTGGCGTTAAGGTCGTATATAAAATTATGTATTGGATGAGGTAAAGGTCTCTGTTGATATTCAGATTACTGATGGTATCTGTCTTTAATATCTGGCGATGGTTTGGAAATGCGTCCTATATATGTGAATCCTAGACAGCATGGTTAACATTTCATGGTTTCAGCTCTATCCCAATACCAAATTTAGAACGTTCGGAAAAACAGCAGTACTTATTTCCAAACCCACCTCAGATACAATATTTATCTATATATCAAATTTTAGAATTTCATCGTTTCCTTTCACCAAAAAACCAACTTTGCTACTATTTAGTACTTTTCGTACAAATATGATATACAGGGTGAGATGAAAAAACTGCAACCAACTTCAGACTTCTGTCATTTCTAAGCCATTCGTCCGACAGCTGTTAAAATTATTTCAGCGACAGCTCATTATATTGTTTACAAGAGCACGAAAGCATTTTGGTGAGAATTTTCCTGAAAAAAAAGTTATTCGTGATGGAATTCAAGCATGATATTGTGATTTCCTTATATTTGGCTGAAAAACAACAACTGGCTATCATTAGATCACTCCAGCATTTAAAAGTGAATAAATCATTTGTGTCTCGTACCATCGCTCGTTACCGTGATACTGGTAGCGTAGCTCGACGTCAAGGAAGGGGACGGAAGAAAACAGCAACATCAGCAAAAATGGTTCGAAAAGTAAAGAAGCGACTTGATCGAAACCCGCGTCGCAGTGGCCGAAAAATGGCTCGTGAGCTTAACATATCGGAATATTCCATTCGGCAAATGTTGAAAAATAAACTCGGGGTAAAGCCATTGTGCAAGAACTTACACCGCAACAGGAAGAAAATAGACTCAAAAGAGCTAAAGAGTTGCTTCACTTGACCGAAAGTGGTGAACTGCCGAATTTCGTATTTACTTGCCAAAGAGGTCAGCTGAGGTGGCACCTTCGGTGGACCACCAGAACTTAAGCGCCGGAAATGATGATGGTGTGGGCCGCCATAACAGCCAATGGTCGGTATCCGCTCGTATAAATCGACCGTGGCATCAGAATAAATGCCGAATATTATCGCGAAAATATTCTGGAGGGTGTATTGAAGCCTTGGACACGCATATATTTTGGCCGCAGACCTTGGACATTCCAACAGGACTCAGCACGCGCCAACCAAGAGTGGTTAGAAAATGAGGTTCCTTGCTTGGCACTAAAAAATACCAAAGTATCGATCACCTCAAGCAAGCGCTTCGCCGGGAATGGGCCAAAATACCGCAGAGCAACATTCGGACAACATGTGACGGCTTCATTCGCCGTTTAAAGGACATAATTCGTGCCAAAGGTGACAAATTCGAACAAATCTAAACTTATTCTAAAACTTGATGTATTTCCAAAATTTTTTGCTTTCGTTCAATAAAATTAAAAAAAAATTTGTAAAAGTTATGGCGTTTGATTTTGTTGCAGTTTTTTATCTCACCCTGTATATAGTGATTATACCTTAACGTGAACCAATATTCCTTTTTCAATAACAAATATACTACAACTAATATCAATGCTTGTTCAAAATTTAATATTTTAGCCAATCTCCTTTTTACAGGACGACCCCCAATTTTGTAGCCGCTATGCTGGCGAACGTTATTGTTACCACACAATCTACTCGACATTATTTCGTTTGCTCTTTAATTTTATTGATTTTTCCATTTGTAAATATTATGTTTCGAAACTTTGTGTGTTTGTCAGATTTCTTTCTTGGGGATATTTTGATGGAATATTGAATTCGAATACAGGAAATCACCAAAACTGCAAAAGGAAAATATTTACAATTATTACTTCCAGTTCGTTAAACACCAATGTGTGATGTCGATTTGGAGCATTTATTGCGATGCATGTGAGGGGTGGGGTGATGTGGAAGATAAAATATTCAATAAAGATGTGGGATTGTCAAAATACTTTGAAGAAAATCGTTAAAAATGTAAACAGAAAATTTTTTGAATAAACAAAAATGTTGGAGGATTTTAATACAGGGGATCTTTTGTATTACTATATTGAAAGACTTATATTATTTTATAATAATTTGTATTAAGTTGTGCTACACACTTCTAAAACCAATTTTATTTCTCAATCCTATATACTCTAATCCCAAATTTCAAACAATGTCAGTATCATTTAGTACCTTTCCCTCGCTAGCTGAACGAATTTCCAAACCCAACTCTTTATGTTAACTCTTTCTAACAGATGTGACCCCAATTCCTATACAGGGTGCGATAAAAAACTGCAACAAAGTCAAACGCCATAATTTTAATTTTTTTTTTCTTTCTACATTTTATTGAATGAAAGCAAAAAATGTCGGAAATAGCATCAAATTTAAGAATAAGTTTAGATATATTCGAATTGGTCACCTTTGGCAAGAATTATGGCCGAAAAACGGCCAATGAAACCGTCACACACTGCCCGAATGTTGCTCTGTGGTATTTTGGCCCATTCCAGGCGAAGCGCTTGCTTGAGGTAATCGACACTTTGGAATTTTTTAGTGCCAACCTTGCTTTCCAAAATACTGCAGACACAATAGTCCAACGGATTGATAACCACAGATTTTGGTGGCCATTGTGCGCTGGAAATAAAGTGAGGAACCTCATTTTGTAACCATTCTTGTTCGATGGTGCTGAGTCCTGTTGGAATGTCAAAGGTCTGCGGCCTCCACACACCCTCCAGAATATTTTCGCGATAATATTCGGCATTTATTCTGATGCCACAGTCGATTAATAAGAGCGGAGAGCGACCATCGGCTGTTTTGGCCAGTGCTTGAGTTCTGGTGGCCAACCAAAGGTGCTCATTTTTAGCTGATCTCTTTGGCAAGTAAACACTATCATTTTGTTTGTTTACAAACTGCTGGACAACGAATGTTTTTTCATTGGAGAAGACCAAATTCGGCAGTTCACCACTTTCGGCCAAGCGCAGCAACTATCTAGCTCTTTTGAGTCTATTTTTTACCGAGCTCATTTTTCAATATTTGTCGAATGGAATATTGCGATATGTTCAGCTCACGAGCCATTTTTCGGCCACTGCGACGAGGGTTTTGACCAAGTCGCTTCTTAACTTTTCGAACCATTTCTGCTGATGTTGCTGTGTGCTTCCGTCCACTTCCTTGACGTCGGGCTACGCTACCAGTATCGCGGTAACGAGCGATGGTACGAGACACAAAAGATTTATTCACATTTAAATGCTGGAGTGCTCTAACGATAGCCAATTGTTGTTTTCCAGCCTAATATAAAGAAATCACACTATCACGCTTGAATTCCATCACGAATAAATTTTTTTCTTTTCTGTCACTGGAATAATTTTAACAGCTATCGGACGAGTGGCTTGGAAATGACAGAAGTCTAAAGTTGTTTGCAGTTTTCCCATCTCACTCTGTATAGATTAAACTAAGGGCATATAGCTCTTGGAAGAATTGACTGATACTTTCGGAATTGTCTCCACATAAAAGCAGGCCTTATTAAAAACAAGTAAAAAAGCTGTAAGTTAGGTCGGGCCGAACTTTGAATACCCTCCACCATATGGAACGAATTTGGCAATTCTGAAAAACAATAAAATCCGTTAAAAATTCTGTTAACATCTTAAAAATACCGAATGTAGCTGTTATTTTAGGGTCTATACGACGACATTGACATGCATAGGTAACATTTGTCATAAGCCATAACAATATTCAAATGCGAAACTTAAAAAAATCGGTGAATGATGTAGCTAAAATCATTAAAATACCGAATATCGGGAGGTACCGTTATATGGGGGCTATACGAAGACGTGGACCGGTACAGACAATTTTCTGTCATAGGCTGTAGTATCCATCATGAGCTTCAAATAACAAATTTGAAGGAATGTGAATAATATCGACAAATCATCAAAATACCGAATATCGGGAGGTACAGTTATATGGGTTCTATACGAAGACGTGTACCTACGTGACCCATTTTCAATACCAAAGAAAAAATAAAATTGTTATCAACTTTCTTTATTTCGTTCGGAAGCTAGAGTGATTTCTACAGACGGATAGACGGACGGACATTGCAAAATCGACATAGAATTTTATGCAGATCAAGAATATATACTTTGTGGGGTCTAAAATGTATATTTCGAGGTGTTACAAACGGAATGACAAACTTAATATACCCTCCATACTATGGTAGAGGGTATAAAATTAAAAAAAGCTAAAACCTCTTAGCTACCTCCTCACCAATTTTCAGCCACATCAGTAAAGGCATTCTTGATTTATAAATAGTGTAACTAATACAACTTTATTTTATTTATATAGATTAAGCTAAGGGCATATAGCTCTTGCATAAGTTGACTGATATGTTCCGAATTGTATCCTCATAAAAGCAGGCCTTAATAAAAATAAGATAAATTCATAGTTTTTTTACATGTATCAGGTCATCTACAATAGCAAAAATATCCGGCAGTGACATACAAATTAATTAAGAGGCATTTCGACACACAAGTAGACTATCAGAGCTACGACATGAATAAAATAAATCTATCAATATTTTAGTATATATTTTATTCATTTATCCGAAATATATATACTACAACATATGTATGCAGGTGTTGGTATGTATTGTTCAATAACATTCTTAAATATGCATACCCTTAAATTGCAACAATTAGTCTAACTTAGAAAATACACACACACACAATTTGGTATATAAATAGCAATGTATTGGATTATGCTTCATGTTACACCAATCTCTTGGCCTTACATAATTTCAAAATATATATGTATTTATCTGTATGTGTGTGTGTGTTTGTGTTTGCATTTAGAAAATGTTTGAATTTTGGGTTCATTGTGTTTGCCAACTGGCAATATAAATAAAAATGTCTAACATGATTTTGTGCAAAAGACTAGTCTCTAAATAATGGTCAGATTTTCTATGGGGGCATTATGTGTGTGTACATATTGGCCACATAAAAGTGCTTTGCATAGGTAGGAACGTAGGTGATGTACAACGAACTTCTTTTGGTTTATAAGACAACATACATTATATACGTGAGCCTTAATCGAGTTTGAGAGTTTTAAAAGTTTTGTGAGTTTAAAGTTTGGACCCAATAAAAAACCTGCTTCGAGAATAATAAATGATATGTACCCTTTGTAGACACACGGCTGAGTATATAACAAATTAAAAAGTATCTGTCGGTTTTGCCGACAGATGTATGTATACCCCCAGCCAAAGAAAATCGAACATCGAACAAGAAAATCGAACATTTATATCCAATTTAAGGAAAATCATAAATGTCATATTCATTTTAGATATATTTATATATAGCAAGTTGTAAAGAATCGCTGACTTGTTTCGCAAGTTATTACAGATAAAATTATTGAAAATTGTGACCCTTTGTGAGGGAGGTAACAGAAGGGGTTCACTGATATATCTCATCTGCACAACAGATATTATATTAGCAAAAATGTTTGTATGTGTGAAATTTGAAGAGAGTTAATTGCTTATTTCGCTTTCTTTCATCGTTGTGTTTTTTTTTTTAATCTTGAACCCCATGTGGGACAGGTAGCAAAAGAAATGGTCCGATCTCTACCATCTTTATAACAGATCTTGTGTTGATGGAAATATTGAGATATACCAAGTCTTTAATGAAATCGGATGTGATTGTTATGAGCTTCATGGATATTTAAAATTGTCAGTCTTTGTGGGACAGGTACCAGAAGGAGTTGACCGATATATCCCATCTTGACAACAGATCTTTTCTTAGTGGAAATAATGAGATCTGTGAAATATAAAGAGAATCTGATGCTTATTTTATACTAGAAGAAATGGTCCGATCTCTACCGTTTTATATCAGATCCTGTGTTGATGGAAATATTTATGTTAATATCCGATTCCATTTAGACTTGGCACATCTAAATGGAATCGGATATTAATTTCGCTTTTTATTACCTCAATGGATATTCAAAATTTCGTCCTTTTGTGGGGGAGGTACCAGAAGGAGTGGACCGATATATTCCATCTTAACACCAGATATTTAGTTTATAAAAATATTGGGAGGTGCGAAATTTTAAGACAATCGGATTCATACATCACATTTTTGTGGGGAAGGCACTTGATAGAGTGGGCCGATATTATCCATTTTTGCACCCGACTTAGAACTGACGCAGATATTAGAATTTGCAAAGTTGGAACAAAATCGGATTATTGCTTCTCTTTCTGTGCAGAATATATATATATATATATATATATATATATATATATATATATATATATATATCGGATATCGGATATTTTTTCTGGAATCTGTTGGACATACTTTCTATACAATATTTTAAGAGAATTTTTCTATTAAACAATATATTAATATTAAGTATTAGCAAATTTATAGTCACCTTAAGTTGCCACAGTTGTGGATTTTTACACATGGATATTACAACACATAGTTGGGGGAATTTTAAATTTGATTGGGCCAAGGGTCCTAGACCCTTGATGTTACATATGGAAATTCCTATCTCTCCTAGCTGAGTCGATCTAACTAACTACAAGGTGAGATAAACAAACTGCAACAAAGTCAAACCACATAATTTTTACATTTTTTTAAAAATTTTATTGAATGAAAGCAAAAAATGTCGCAAATAGCATCAAATTTAAGATTAAGTTTAGATTTGTTCGAATTGGTCACTTTTGGCACGAATTATGGCCTTCAAACGGCCAATGAAATCGTCACACGCTGCCCGAATGTTGCTCTGCGGTATTTTGGCCCATTCCCGGTAAAGCGCTTGCTTGAGGTGATCGACACTTTGGTATTTTTTAGTGCCAACCTTGCTTTCAAAAATACTTTAGACACATTAGTCCAACGGATTGCTATTCGGAGATTTTGGTGGCCATTGTGCGCTGGATATGAAGCGAGAAACCTCATTTTGTAACCATTTTTGGGTGGCGCGTGCTGAGTGCGATGGTGCTGAGTGGTGTTGGAATATCCAAGGTCTGCGCCAAAATGTTTGCGTTCCCTCCAGAATATTCTCGCGATAAGATTCGGTATTTATTCTGACGAGCGACCCCCACTATAACCATGGCCGGCGCTTGAGTTCTGGTGGCCAACCGAAGGTGTACATTTTCAGCTAACCTCTTTGGCAATTAAACACGATCATTTTGTTTGTTTACAAACTACTGGACAATGAATGTTTTCTCATCGGAGAAAACCAAATTTGGCAGTTTACCACCTTCGGCCTAGCAAAGCAACTCTTTAGCCTTTTGATTCTATTTATACCCTACAACACTATGTGTTGGGGGTATTATAAGATTGGTTGGGCCAGAATTTATGTAACACCTCGAAATATTGGTTTCCCATATAGGAAAGTATATATGGAACTTCCTAGCTCGCCGAGCTGAGTCGATCTAGCTATGTATGTCCGTCCGTCCGTCTGTCTGTCTGTCCATGTTAATTTGTAATCACTCTACAGGTCGCAATTATGGCCCGATCCTTACGAAATTGAAAATGGAGGTGGGGTTAAGGTCAGAAAAGAACCCTATTTCTTTTGGAGATGATCGATTAATATTTAGGGGTTGAAAAGGACCAAAAACTGAAAAATTTCCTGATTTTGCAGTTGCTCTACAGGTCGCAATTATGGACCAATCAAAACGGAAGTTAGCATGGGGCTAGAGCTTAGGGGTGGCTAGAAGTCTTCCAATTTTGATGGTCATCGGGTAATATTTAGTGGGTAAAATAGACCATTACATTTGTGTTTAATAAAATTCAAATTTCTTATTAGACCGCGAATATTTTTAATCCCGACGAAATCAAAAATGGATGAAGAGGCCAATTCTGACCGTTACGTCGATGCCGATAATAAATAAAGGAAGGGGGTGTTAGCTAGAATGTTTATATCTTAAGAATTGCTGCAACGATTTTGACAAATTTTGTCAATTCGGAATGCCCTCTTGGCATAAAAAAATAAGATCTAAAAAAATCGCATAAAAAGGTGTCAATAATGATGTTAATATAGATTTTTTGGTATTTTGTGACATATTTTTATTTTTTCATATTTTTTATCGCATGCGATTTTTTCAATTTGACTTAAAATATTGAACTGTATATTTTGTAATATTTTTTCACATTACAACACCAGTTGGGGCTGTTATATACAGATTGCAATTATTATCCAATCCTCACGAGAATTTTCACAAGGGTATGGCTCAGAAGGGATAGGCCTATTGGTTTTAAAGATGTCCGCAATATATTTGGGGGTTGAAATGGACTAACAACTAACAATTTTCCTGATTTTGCAGCCAAAATGTCACAAATAGAAACCAAAGGACACGAAATCTCGCATGAAATTGGAGTTTAGGACAGGGAATAGAATAGACCACTACTTTTGTGTGTAAAATACCAGCACTACTTACAAGCTATATCCGAAATTCACAAACGCCGAACTTTTGGCTCGTTTCGTTAAAGAATATAGCCAAATATCGTAGACAATTAAAAAATATAGATGAGTCTTAATTTAGAGATACAGAGGGGACTCTTGCTTTTGGAGATGATCGCAAAATATTTAGGGGTTCAAATAAACCAAATACAGAAAAAAAATTTCTTGATCACACAATTGAAGCCAATCGACAAGCTTTAGAAGAGAGTTAAGGACAGGGAAGGATTCAAGCATTTTGGATGGAAAATGGACCACAATAACTAACTGTATGGCGGACTGCTTAAATATTGGGCAAATGTCCCTGGTCAAGTCAGTTCAAAAACGAAATCTTTAAAAATCGATCTGCATATAAGGGGGCTTCTAACATATGGTAGTGTTGTAGTGTATCACATGGTCGGCCCCGCACTTCTATAACCTTTGCTTACTTGTTTCTTTCTGTTCCGGTGTAAGCTTATTTTTCAATATTTGCCGAATAGAATATTGCGATATGTTCAGCTCACGAGCCATTTCTCGGCCATTGCGACGCGGGTTTCGATAAAGTCGCTTCTTTACTTTTGGACCATTTCTGTTGATGTTGCTGTTTTCTTGCGCCCACTTCTTTGACGTCGGGCTACGATACCAGTATCACGTTAACGAGCGCCTAAATTTTGGATTTTATAAATAAATTTTAACTGATTTCAATCCTAGGTTTGCTTATGAAATTGTCTTCCTCCCTTAGGAATTGTTTTTAAAGCTTGGTACCACCATTCCAAATAATTTTTAAATAATTCTGTATGAAATATAATTTCCTTTCTGAGTAGGGGATATCTTATGTGTAGTTTCCTTATAATATTTCCATTCCATTTTTTGTTCGTTAACATTACTGAAAGTTATACTGCTTCTGGTGGCGGATCATACCAAATAATAATATGGTGCGAAATTATAATATGTATGTTTTGGAAAATGTTTGTGTATATATGTTAGACTATCGGACTATGCATGTGTATGTTACTTGCATATGCATTTTGACTCACATCTGGTGGCGTCGTCATTAGCCTTTAAAATTATATGGTCGGTTGTGTTGTGAGAAAGTTCGTCCTTAGCCAATATGTTTCCGTTGGACATATCCAAATGTTTGGATATTTGCATTATTTGAAGTTGGCTGATTTGAAGTTTTTTTTTTTTTTCAGTTGTACCCCTTTGCGGCTGTGGCTACAATTCATTTTTTTAAGTTTCCTCAATTTGTTACTGTATTCTTAATAGCATTAAATCTCATAGTGTCAACGTAGATAACATTTTATGGTTAACTAAATGCCAGTAAAGACCATAATAATTTGGGAATGATTTTTTTCACAAATTGTCTGTCATCATTCATGCCATCGACAAGCATATAGCTTTAAACGCTCAGTTCATAGAGAATAAATAGCCATGAAGCGTGTCCAGTAAACTCCAAATAGAAGAACACTGATGGCGTCTTTGAAACTATGGAAACAAGTGTTGTTGAATATATAAAGTACGGAGAATGTGCGTCTAGACGGAACTTCAAAGGCAGCGTGCAAATAATGTTAGTTATTATTATTTTTTTTTTTGAGGATTTTTTGTGAATTCGATAAAAGAGTACGAAAAGTACCAAAAACATCGAAATATTGTATAAATTTTGAAATGAGTGTAGAAAGGGTTGTTTTTATACCCTCCGGGTTGTTTTTATGGCTGCAGAGGGTTTATATCATTTGATACGGCCAAAACGTGCCTAGTCGAAATAACGATTTTAGACACTAGGTCTCTTTAGACCAAATCCGTTTCAGGACATTTGGAGTCGATATAGCAATGTCCGTCTGTCCTTTCGTCCGTCTGTCTGGTGCGCACGATAACTCTTGAAGGGAGTATACGATGTGACCCAAAGTTGGTACATCGTAATATTATTGCCAAACTTAGATCGAGTTCGGAGATGGGCACTTCCGGTCCACTCCTTCTGGTACCTCCCACACAAAATGTCAAAATTTTAAAAGAAAATAATTTATTGCACAGAAAGAGAAAGGATAATCCGATTTTGCTCCAACTTTACGAAACCTAATATTTTCATAAGTGCTAGGTCAGGTGTGAAAATGGACAATATCGGTCTACTCCATCAGGTACCTCCCCCACAAAGGGTCACAATTTATAAACACAAATTTTATAAAATGTGATGTAAGAATCCGATTGTCTTCAAATTCGCACATCCCAATAATTGTATTAACGCACGATCTGGTGTTAAGATGGAATATTTAGATCCACTCCTTCTGGTACCTCCCCCACAAAAGGTCAAAATTTTCAAAAAAAAAAAAAAAAAAAAAAAAAAAAAAATATATATATATATATATATATATATATATATATATACATCACATTTTTGTGGGGAAGGCACTTGGTAGAGTGGGCCGATATTATCCATTTTTGCACCCGACTTAGAACTGACGCAGATATTAGAATTTGCAAAGTTGAAACAAAATCGGATTATATATATATATATATATATATATATATATATATATATATATATATATATATATATATTCTGCACAGAAAGAGAAGCAATAATCCGATTTTGTTCCAACTTTGCAAATTCTAATATCTGCGTCAGTTCTAAGTCGGGTGCAAAAATGGATAATATCGGCCCACTCTATCAAGTGCCTTCCCCACAAAAATGTGATGTATATATATATATATATATATATACATATATACATATATATATATATATATATATATATATATATATATATATATATATATATATATTTTTTTTTTTTTTTTTTTTTTTTTTTTTTTTTTGAAAATTTTGACCTTTTGTGGGGGAGGTACCAGAAGGAGTGGATCTAAATATTCCATCTTAACACCAGATCGTGCGTTAATACAATTATTGGGATGTGCGAAATTTGAAGACAATCGGATTCTTACATCACATTTTATAAAATTTGTGTTTATAAATTGTGACCCTTTGTGGGGGAGGTACCTGATGGAGTAGACCGATATTGTCCATTTTCACACCTGACCTAGCACTTATGAAAATATTAGGTTTCGTAAAGTTGGAGCAAAATCGGATTATCCTTTCTCTTTCTGTGCAATAAATTATTTTCTTTTAAAATTTTGACATTTTGTGTGGGAGGTACCAGAAGGAGTGGACCGGAAGTGCCCATCTCCGAACTCGATCTAAGTTTGGCAATAATATTACGATGTACCAACTTTGGGTCACATCGTATACTCCCTTCAAGAGTTATCGTGCGCACCAGACAGACGGACGAAAGGACAGACGGACATTGCTATATCGACTCCAAATGTCCTGAAACGGATTTGGTCTAAAGAGACCTAGTGTCTAAAATCGTTATTTCGACTAGGCACGTTTTGGCCGTATCAAATCATATAAACCCTCTGCAGCCATAAAAACAACCCGGAGGGTATAAAAACAACCCTTTCTACACTCATTTCAAAATTTATACAATATTTCGATGTTTTTGGTACTTTTCGTACTCTTTTATCGAATTCACAAAAAATCCTCAAAAAAAAAAAAAATAATAATAACTAACATTATTTGCACGCTGCCTTTGAAGTTCCGTCTAGACGCACATTCTCCGTACTTTATATATTCAACAACACTTGTTTCCATAGTTTCAAAGACGCCATCAGTGTTCTTCTATTTGGAGTTTACTGGACACGCTTCATGGCTATTTATTCTCTATGAACTGAGCGTTTAAAGCTATATGCTTGTCGATGGCATGAATGATGACAGACAATTTGTGAAAAAAATCATTCCCAAATTATTATGGTCTTTACTGGCATTTAGTTAACCATAAAATGTTATCTACGTTGACACTATGAGATTTAATGCTATTAAGAATACAGTAACAAATTGAGGAAACTTAAAAAAATGAATTGTAGCCACAGCCGCAAAGGGGTACAACTGAAAAAAAAAAAAAACTTCAAATCAGCCAACTTCAAATAATGCAAATATCCAAACATTTGGATATGTCCAACGGAAACATATTGGCTAAGGACGAACTTTCTCACAACACAACCGACCATATAATTTTAAAGGCTAATGACGACGCCACCAGATGTGAGTCAAAATGCATATGCAAGTAACATACACATGCATAGTCCGATAGTCTAACATATATACACAAACATTTTCCAAAACATACATATTATAATTTCGCACCATATTATTATTTGGTATGATCCGCCACCAGAAGCAGTATAACTTTCAGTAATGTTAACGAACAAAAAATGGAATGGAAATATTATAAGGAAACTACACATAAGATATCCCCTACTCAGAAAGGAAATTATATTTCATACAGAATTATTTAAAAATTATTTGGAATGGTGGTACCAAGCTTTAAAAACAATTCCTAAGGGAGGAAGACAATTTCATAAGCAAACCTAGGATTGAAATCAGTTAAAATTTATTTATAAAATCCAAAATTTAGGCGCTCGTTAACGTGATACTGGTATCGTAGCCCGACGTCAAAGAAGTGGGCGCAAGAAAACAGCAACATCAACAGAAATGGTCCAAAAGTAAAGAAGCGACTTTATCGAAACCCGCGTCGCAATGGCCGAGAAATGGCTCGTGAGCTGAACATATCGCAATATTCTATTCGGCAAATATTGAAAAATAAGCTTACACCGGAACAGAAAGAAACAAGTAAGCAAAGGTTATAGAAGTGCGGGGCCGACCATGTGATACATTACAACACTACCATATGTTAGAAGCCCCCTTATATGCAGATCGATTTTTAAAGATTTCGTTTTTGAACTGACTTGACCAGGGACATTTGCCCAATATTTAAGCAGTCCGCCATACAGTTAGTTATTGTGGTCCATTTTCCATCCAAAATGCTTGAATCCTTCCCTGTCCTTAACTCTCTTCTAAAGCTTGTCGATTGGCTTCAATTGTGTGATCAAGAAATTTTTTTTCTGTATTTGGTTTATTTGAACCCCTAAATATTTTGCGATCATCTCCAAAAGCAAGAGTCCCCTCTGTATCTCTAAATTAAGACTCATCTATATTTTTTAATTGTCTACGATATTTGGCTATATTCTTTAACGAAACGAGCCAAAAGTTCGGCGTTTGTGAATTTCGGATATAGCTTGTAAGTAGTGCTGGTATTTTACACACAAAAGTAGTGGTCTATTCTATTCCCTGTCCTAAACTCCAATTTCATGCGAGATTTCGTGTCCTTTGGTTTCTATTTGTGACATTTTGGCTGCAAAATCAGGAAAATTGTTAGTTGTTAGTCCATTTCAACCCCCAAATATATTGCGGACATCTTTAAAACCAATAGGCCTATCCCTTCTGAGCCATACCCTTGTGAAAATTCTCGTGAGGATTGGATAATAATTGCAATCTGTATATAACAGCCCCAACTGGTGTTGTAATGTGAAAAAATATTACAAAATATACAGTTCAATATTTTAAGTCAAATTGAAAAAATCGCATGCGATAAAAAATATGAAAAAATAAAAATATGTCACAAAATACCAAAAAATCTATATTAACATCATTATTGACACCTTTTTATGCGATTTTTTTAGATCTTATTTTTTTATGCCAAGAGGGCATTCCGAATTGACAAAATTTGTCAAAATCGTTGCAGCAATTCTTAAGATATAAACATTCTAGCTAACACCCCCTTCCTTTATTTATTATCGGCATCGACGTAACGGTCAGAATTGGCCTCTTCATCCATTTTTGATTTCGTCGGGATTAAAAATATTCGCGGTCTAATAAGAAATTTGAATTTTATTAAACACAAATGTAATGGTCTATTTTACCCACTAAATATTACCCGATGACCATCAAAATTGGAAGACTTCTAGCCACCCCTAAGCTCTAGCCCCATGCTAACTTCCGTTTTGATTGGTCCATAATTGCGACCTGTAGAGCAACTGCAAAATCAGGAAATTTTTCAGTTTTTGGTCCTTTTCAACCCCTAAATATTAATCGATCATCTCCAAAAGAAATAGGGTTCTTTTCTGACCTTAACCCCACCTCCATTTTCAATTTCGTAAGGATCGGGCCATAATTGCGACCTGTAGAGTGATTACAAATTAACATGGACAGACGGACAGACGGGCAGACGGACGGACGGACATACATAGCTAGATCGACTCAGCTCGGCGAGCTAGGAAGATCCATATATACTTTCCTATTTGGGAAACCAATATTTCGAGGTGTTACATAAATTCTGGCCCAACCAAACTTATAATACCCACAACACATAGTGTTGTAGGGTATAAATAGAATCAAAAGAGCTAAAGAGTTGCTTCGCTTGGCCGATGGTGGTAAATTGCCAAATTTGGTTTTCTCCGATTAGAAAACATTCATTGTCCAGTAGTTTGTAAACAAACAAAATGATCGTGTTTAATTGCCAAAGAGGTTAGCTGAAAATGTACACCTTCGGTTGGCCACCAGAACTCAAGCGCCGGCCATGGTTATAGTGGGGGTCGCTCGTCAGAATAAATGCCGAGTCTTATCGCGAGAATATTCTGGTGGAAACGCAAACATTTTGGCGCAGACCTTGGACATTCCAACAGGACTCAGCACCATCGCACTCAGCATGTGCCACCCAAAAATGGTTACAAAATGAGGTTTCTCGCTTCATATCCAGCTCACAATGGCCACAAAAATCTCCGAATACCAATGGACTAATGTGTCTAAAGTATTTTTGAAAGCAAGGTTGGCACTAAACAATACCAAAGTGTCGATCAACTCAAGCAAGCGCTTCGCTGGGAATGGGCCAAAATACCACAGAGCAACATTCGGGCAGCGTGTAACGGTTTCATTGGCCGTTTGAAGGTCATAATTCGTGCCAAAAGTGACCAATTCGAACAAATCTAAATTTAATCTTAAATTTGATGCTATTTGCGACATTTTTTTTGCTTTCATTCAATAAAATTAAAAAAAAACAAGTAAAATAGTATCAGTCGGTTTTGCCGACAGATGTATACCCCCAGCCTTGAGTTATGAACGTGACAGATTTGGACTATATCGGCTACTTCTTGTACTTTATATGAGATAGGTGCACATTTTCGGAAATATGCGTCAGGTAACAGATATAGCGGACCGAGGTATTCCATTTTCATACTTCATCTAATACAGATAAAATATATTGGTATGTGCAAAATTTGGAGGAAATTGAACATTCGTATCCAATTTTATGCGAAATCATAAATTCCGACAAATTACATATTCATATCAGAATACTGGTTAAGAGAAATATTTAGATATAGCAAGTTGTTAAGAATCACCGACTTGTTTCGCAAGTTATGACAATTATAAGTTGCAGATCTTGTATTGATGAAAATATTGAGAAGCTCCAAGTCTGAATAGAATCGGATGTTAATTTAGCGTTTTATGAGCTTCGTGGATACTCAAAATGTTGATCCTTTGTGGGGGAGGTAATAGAAAGAGTGGACCGATATATCCCATCTTCACACCAGATCTTGAGTTAGTAGAAATAATGGGACGTGTGTAATATGAAGAGAACCGGATGTTTATTTCGGATTCTTTCCTCGTTTTGATTATTCAAAACTGTCATCCTTTGTGTGGGAGGTACCAGAACGAATGGTCCGATTTCTACCATCTTTATAAATGATCTCGCGTTTATACAAATATTGAGACGTGCTAATTCTGAATGGAATCGGATGTTAATTTAGTGTTTTAAGTGCTTGATGGATATTCAAAATCTCGACCTTTTGTGGGAGAGGTACTTGATGGAGTGGACCGATATTATCCATTTTTGCACCTGATCTAGAACTGACGTAAATATCAGGATTTGCAAAGTTGGAACTAAATCGGATTATCGATTCTCTTTCTGTGCAGAAAATATATATTTTTTTGAAAATCTCGATCATTTGTGTGGGAGGTACCAGAAGGAGTGGACCGATATATTCCATCTTAACACCAGACCTTGGGTTACATTAAATATTGGGATGTGTGAAATTTGAAGACAATCGGACTCTTACATCAATTGTATGAGAGTTTTAATTATTAAAAATATTGACCCTTTGTGGGGGAGGTACCAGAAGGAGTGGACCGATCTTGTCCATTTTCACACTTGACCTAGTACCGACGCAAATATTAAGATTTGCAAAGTTTGAGCAAAATCGGATTATCGTTTCTCTTTCTGTGCAAAAAATATATATATTTTTCAAATTTCAACCATTTGTGGGGGAGGTACCAGAAGGAATGGACCGATATATTCCATCTTAACATCAGACCTTGGGTTAACATAAATATTGGCATGTGTGAAATTTGAAGACAATCGGACTCTTATATCACATTTTATAAAAGATGTAATTATTCAAATTTTTGACCATTTGTGGGGGAGGTACTTGATGGAGTGGACCGATATTGTCCATTTTCAGACTTGACCTAGAACTGACGCAAATATTAAGATTTGCAAAGTTGGAGCAAAATCGGATTACCGTTTCTCTTTCTGTGCAAAAACTAAATTTTTTGAAAATTTCGAATTTTTGTGGGGGAGGTATCAGAAGGAGTGGACCGATATTGCCCATCTCCGAACTCGATCTAAGTTTGACAAAAATATTACGATGTACCAAGTTTGGACCAAATCGGATACTCCCTTCGAGAGTTATCGTGCGCACCAGCCAGCCAGACAGACAGACAGACAGACAGACGGACGGACGGACGGACGGACGGACGGACATCGCTAGATCGACTCCAAATGTTCTGAAACGGATTTGGTCCAAAGAGACCTAGGGTCTAAAACCGTTATTTCGACTAGGCACGTTTTGACCGTATCGAATTGTATATACCCTCTGTAGCCATATGGCTGAGGGTATAAAAAATGTAAAAATTATGGGGTTTGACTTTGTTGCTGTTTGTTTATCTCACCCTGTAGTTAGTTAGATCGACTCAGCTAGGAGAGATAGGAATATCCATATGTAACATCAAGGGTCTAGGACCGTTGGCCCAAACAAATTTAAAATACACCCAACTATGTGTTGTAAAATCCATGTGTAAAAATCTACGACTGTGGTAATTTAAGATGACTAAAAATGTGCTATTACTTAATATTAATATATTGTTTATTAGAAAAATTATCTTAAAATGTTGTATAGAAAGTATACCCAACAGATTCCAGAAAAAATATCCCATATATTTCCTGGTGATTTTTTTATGATTTTAAAACGAAGAGCTCTAATTAAAGCCTTAAAATTATTACGGAAACCAAGGAATAATGTCCTTGAGGGCGGTCCAAAGAATTAGGCAGTTTACGTTCTTCGGAGAGGTTCAAAATTTTTTCATAAAAAAATAAAAGATTAGGTCCTTAAATATTTTTTTTTTATTTCTTCAAAATTCACAACATTTCTTTAAACCATTACTTTTACCTTTAGGTTTAAACATTTTAAGAACTAAGTTACACATAATTTAGAAAGCGTCACAATTCCTCAGATTCCTGAAAAAATGAAGGAGGCTTAAGAAATTTCAAGAGTTCTGCCTTTTAAATAAACGATTAGTTCCTTTAAGACGATCTAAAGACTTAAATGTTTACCTTCTAGGAAGGCTACTCGAAAATCTTTGATTTCAGTTCTTTACGGAAGCTCAAAAGGTATCTGAAGCCTTTCTAATTTTGGGAATTTTACTTTTTATTTGTGTCTTATAAACTTAAAGATCATTAAGAAGAGACTGCAAATATTTTAGGGATGATTCCCTTAAAATTTAAAAAAAAAATCTTTAAAAAATCCACAATCTATATACAAACCAGTAAAGAAAGTCTTAAAGTCGGACGGGCCGACTTTATGATACCCTATACCACTTTGCTAATTTAGTAGAGCTGCGCATAACAATTAAAAGTTTTCATGGGAGAATTCAATTATATACGCTATAATTATAATTATAATTTAAAGTTCAAAGGACTAAATATGCCGAAGCATTTGTATCTTTTAAATTCGGAATTGTATTGCCCATTTGGTGCACAATTAATTTGAAATCGGAAAAAAATATATGTGGGAGCTATATCCAAATCGGAACCGATCTCGATAAAATTTGGCAAAGATATTTCTGAGCTGTATTTGATATATTTCCCTGAATATCGTTGTTACGGAGTGCATATTACGGCTGTGGGTAACAAATATAACAAATCGGATGAATAATATATATGGAGGCTATAGCTATATCTGAACCGATCTTCACCAAATTTGACATACTAGCTTCTAGACTCAATTCGGTCGTAAGTGCCAAATTCCATCCCATTTGGGCAAATATTAGACGTTTGGTGCACAATAAAAGGTAAATCGGCCGAAGTTATATATGGGAGCTATATCTAAATTTTGACCGATTATCTCCAATTTCAATAGGGTTTGTCCTTGGGTCAAACAAATGATTTGTGCAAAATTTCATCTGGGTAGGGCAATAAATGCGAACTGTACTTTGTTTACAAAAATACATGGACAGACGGATGGACGGACATGCATAAATCGACTTAGAATGTGATTCTATGCAGATCATCAAAAGGAACTATGGGTCTATCTCGTTTCCTTTTGCCTGTTACAAACAAATGCACAAAGACATAATACCCTGACCACCTTGTGGTGTAGGGTATAAAAATACGTGGTAAATCTTTTGGAAAGGTATATAAACTGAAAAACCACGTGTTAAGTTATTTAAAAGTCTTACATTTTTTAATGTTATCATTTCTTATAAATCCAAGATTTATGCACTGCAAATATTCCTAAAAAATCCTTCAGTGTAATGTCCTTTCTACAGACAAAAAAAGGAGCAATCCACGATTCTGGATATTTTAGGAGAAAATTTAAAGAAAAATCTCGATTTATGTCCATCAGACAGCCTTTTGTATGTAAGTCTTTTCGAAATGTTTGGAACTAAGGCCTTAAACCCAGACCAAAAAATTCTTCATTGACGAGTCACGCCATTTCCGGATGTCCAAAAAATTATTCTAAAATCCTTGCTTTAGAGGATTAGAAATTAAAACAAAAAAAAACTATTTTTAGTTGAAATCTCCAACGAAAGTTCCCGATGTCAATTCTTAGAGTGTTTTAAAAAATACTCATTTTTAATTTACAGTCCAATATTAAAGAATTTTTGTCTAAATTTGTATCAAATTATATTACTAAATGTACTTTAGTAGGGTACAGCAACAGGAAAACTACAGGCAACACCCATAATATCGAGTAAAACTAAAATTTCGAACATCAACATACAAGAGCTGCAGAAACTTATTCTAATCCGGCTGCAAACCAAGCGTTCACACTGGCAAAGTTTGGCAGACAGTCATCATTTGCTGTTTTATGCCAAACAACAATTAAAACTTTGTCTGTTCCGGCGTTGGGAGGTACAGCTGTAATTGTTGGGTTCGTACTTTCCAAAGAGAATACATGAAACACATATTTTATAATTTGTTTTTAGCGATTTTGGTATCATCGCTTCCCTTGCAATTAGAATGAATGAAAAATTAATAAAAGAAGCAACATTTCAGGAAAACAAAACATTAATGATGGTTAGAATAATGAATTAATGTTTCAGAACATCAATGTTTTTTGGTTGAGTGCTAACATTTCTCCCCAAATTCTTATGACAATTAAATTTTAATTTATTTTTACACTTGCAATTCCATTGGCAATAAGAACACCTAAAACATTTTTATTACTTTAAACAAAGATTTATGGGTGGCAATAAAGGACCGTAACGGACGAAACGGATGCCAGGCAAAAAAATGAAAAAAAAAACACAAAACAAAATGTAAAGAATTGTTTTCTCATTTTTCCTTGCTGTAGCTTCTTGTTTCGTTCACATTTTACACACACACACACATACACACAATATAAACTTTGATACAAAACTCTCTGCTGCCACTTCCGTTTCCTAAATTTTTTATAAAGCTGGGTGTTAACATGTTTTATTGTTGCCCCTGCCACAGTTTTCTTCCTGCATTTATTTCCACTTCTTGGGTGACTACCATTGAATGGCGGTGGTGTTGGCGGTGCTGAATTTCCACCTTAACTTTTAAATTTGGTAAAAGTTGATTTCTATCAAGAAAATTGTATTTTCTTTTCATGCGGCCTTCTTTGGAGGGCGTGATTTGTTTGCTTGGGATGAAGAAATATAAAATCCGTAATTTAATATTTAAATTTTCGGTGATTTGAATTTGAGGAGTCCAAATCTAATTTTTAAGAATAATTTTAAGTAACAATTAAATATTAATGGAGGTTATAATATTATGAAAAATCCTAGATTCCATATTAAGTAACCCCCCTGAAATTTTTCTGAGGTAAAAAAAAATTAAAAATCTACTACATAAATCCTGTAATAAGGCTGCAATGAACATCAGATGGGTACATTAAAACTTTTCTTAAATTCCCGGTTTTGGTTGTCTGTTGAAGTTAAAAATTCAAATTAGAATTTGACCATATCTTTATTTAGTATTTATGGGAGACGTACCATAAAGTTAGAACTTTTAAACTTGAGTGAGGTACATTTATGTTTTATGTGACTTCATTCTAGGCTAAATATGGTAGGCTTTAATATAATTCATTCCATTTGAAAGATCGTAATGGGAGATATATAAAAATGTTAACCAATTTCGTCAATTTTCGTCAGAAATGGTCAAGGTTATCGGCTGTATCTAATATATTGTACCGAATATCATTAGAGTCACAGATTGCGTGGAGGATAGGGACATCGGGGTTTTTGAAAATACGAACTTTAAGTTTACGAAAAATTTTAAAATGGTATCAAATTTCTAAAATAGTTCCATTTGGTATTGTGGGAACGGATAGAACTAAAAACTTGAAATTTGGTTTTAGAATTAAGGTTGGAAAGAAAGTTTGATACATAAACGTGATTTTGGAAATGTGTACAAAGTGTGCCAATTGTACTTAATTTGGAAGAGTTTGATTTAGGGTGAACTGATGAAGCTGAAATTGGGTAATTTTGTATTAGAATTCCTGTGGTGTTAGGTTCCTGTGGATTAAGAGGTGGTCTTGGAAATGTGTACTACAAGTGCCCGAAAAGTACTAACTAGTACTATATTTGGTACAATTTGGTATCGAATGAACAGATAGTGCTTGCAATCTCAAATTTTGATTTCCATTCAAGGTTTGATATATGTAGGTGGTTTTGTAATAAAGAGGTGATTTTGGAAATGTGTACTACAAGTACACGAAAAGTACTAAATAGTACTACATTTAGTTCAAACAGGTTTTAGATGAACATAAGTGTTTGAAATCTCAAATTTGGTATTTGGGTCCCTTTTCATGTGTAGCCTGGACAAATGTAAGTGGTTTCAGAAATGTGCACAATTTGGTATTGGGTAAAGGGATAGAACTAAAATCCTAAAAATCGATGTTGAGGTCTCTTGTGGTATTCGGGATTGAGATATGGTGATGATACTAAATAGTACTAAATTTGATATCGGATGAAGGGATAGAGAAGAAATCCAGAAATTTTATATTGGCGTTACTGTTGTTACCTGTGATTGTGGTTTGGCGGTGGTTTGGAAATATGTACCATAATTGTACGAAAGGTACTAATTTTCGATTACTGTTGCTGGATAGATGTAAATTGTTTTGGATATGCGTACTAAATGTTACTAAATTTGGTATTGAGTGGAGGGATTGAGTTGAAATCTAAAATTTGATATTGAGGTCTCTCGGTGTCTGCAAAGTCAGATATGGATGTGGTTTTTGAAATCTTTCGTATAGCTAAATGGCACTTAATTTGGTATTTGGTGAAGGGATAGAGCTGGAATCCATAAATTTGATATTGAGGTCTAAGTTGATATCTAAAATTTCAAAATGCGTGTTAAAATTTGGCATTATGTGAAGGAATAGAGCCTTAATCCCGAAATTTGATATGGATGTCACTGATGGTGCCTGTGGTTGAGAGAAGAGGCTGGTTTTGGAAATGCGTGCTTTAATTGTACTAAATGGTACTATATTTTGCAATAAGGGTATCCGAGGTTAAGATATTGATATTGTTTTGTAATTGTATTGTGGGTGAAGGGATTGAGATAAAATACCGAAATTTAATATTGGTGTACCTGGTAGTGCCTGTAGTTGAGAGAAGGAATTGTATTTAAAATGCGTATTATACAGGGTGAGATAAAAAAATTGCAAAAAAGTCAAACGCCATAATTTTTATTTTTTTTTAATTTTATAGAATAAAATCAAAACAGGTGGGAAATAGCATCAAATTTTGGAATACGTTTAGATATGACCTTAAACCGGCCAATGAAATCATCACACGCTGCCCGAATGTTGCTCTGCGGTATTTTGGGCCACTGTTGGTATGTCCAAGGTCTGCGGCCAATATGTTTGCGTGTCCAAGGCTTTAATACACCCTCCAGAATATTTCGTGATTATATTTAGCATTTATTCTGATACCACGGTCGATTAATACGAGCGGAGAGCGACCATCGGCTGTTATGGCGGCCCACACCATCACCATGGCCGGCGCTTGAGTTCTGGTGGCCAAACGAAGGTGCACATTTTCAGCTGACCTCTTTGGCAAAAAAGATAATTTTTATGTTTACAAACTGCTGGACAACAAATCATCGGAGAAAACCAAATTCGGCAGTTCACCACTTTCGACCAAGCAAAGGAACTCTTTAGCTCTTTTGATTCTATTCTCTTTCTGTTGCGGTGTATGTTTTTGCAGTTTTTGGCATTTCAATGACTTTACCCCTAGATCATAGTCCAATATTTGCCAAATGGAATATATGCGATATGTTCAGCTCACAAGCCATTTTCGGCCACTGTGACGCGGGTTTCGATCAAGTCGCTTTTTTACTTTTCGAACCATTTCTGCTGATGTTGCTGTTTTCTTCCGTCCACATCCTTGATGTCGGGCTACGCTATTCAGGACGAACTTCCAAATATCTCATCGTCGCTTGAAAAAAGGTTTCGATGTTTTAGTTCAGGGTTAACCATGGTGGTGGTTGGTTAACCCTGAACACAAAAGCTTTGTGAGTAATCATTGAGTGTCCTATTTTATTTAAAAACCATTTTTATAACTAGACTGAAAATCGGGAAACCATGCAATCACCTGCTTTGTATAAAGCTGAAAATCTCCTGCCTGCAAATTTGCTGTTGATAAAGAAGTAAGCACCTCTATGGTGAGCTTACTCATCGATGTTGAGTTGGGTAACCCGATTCTAGTTATTCAATCAGAATATATTACAATTCCGTAAAAAAAAACTAAAACACCTTCTGAAATTCAGTACATTTCTATCCAGTTTAATATAACCTTCATAAATCTTATGCCATTATTTGACTTCTACACTGTCTCGTATGTATATATACACTTAAATTAAAGAAAATGCTCTACAAACAAAAGCTATATTGTTATCCTTATGCAAGTAGATAAAATGTTTACAAATTCTCAAACATTTGTGAAAGACACACATTCACGTCCATCTAACGCACACACACACGGATACATGTATCTATAAAGTCAAACATGTCTTCATGTAAATATGACATTTGCAAATATATGTATAAGTGTGTGTGTGTGTGTGCATGCACTTTAGAGCATAATAAGCCCAAGGATAAGGTATGTAAGTCAGTGATAATGCAAGTCGTAAAACATTCTGCAACAATAGATTAAAAGGGGGAGGCGGTACAAAAACATGACACAAGACGACACATAAAATATTCACCAACACCTACACCCACACCCCACCTACTACTCCCATCTACGGATATCCATTCATTCTCTTATTTGCTCCTCCATTTATACGCATGGACCTAGAAACATACATAAGAACTGGCCTTTAGTCACCAGAGGGTACAACGAGCAGCAGTGGCAGCATCAGCCCCGGCAGCGTCAGATAAACGACGTTGATGTTCATCAACGTCAGGACTCTAAGAAAAGTTCATCTGTGTTTTGAGAATTATGTCTTTTGTGAGTTCGTTTGTCAGCTATTTGTTGGTTCTTCTGTTTTTTTTTTCCTTTCATTCTTTTCGTTTTTAGTTTACTTTTTTCATTAAGGGCCTGCAAAAACATTCAAGGTCTCTGATGTGGAATCACAACGGGAATAATGACAACCACGGTCTGGGCTAATTGAAATTAGTTGGAACAAGAGAGGTAATGAACGTGTTTTTTGTTTCTTTAATGTGTGGCAGTGATGCAGCTTTAGGGCATCAAAAGTGAGTAAAGCGTGGCCCAGGCTTGGCATATTTTAGGGAAATTGCAATTTTAATTTTTTTTTTTTTTGAACCTATTCTCGACGGAAAGATAAATTTTGTAATATTAGACAATGTTGAAACTAATTTCGCTGTTGCAAAATATTGAATTTCCAAATTTTAAATATAGATAAACATTTTTGAAACATACTACTTCGGTAGATTACACTGTGCTATAAAAAACATTAAGGAAAGGTCAAAAGTAGGGCGGGGTCGACTATATGTTACCCTACACGACTACGGGGGTTCACCCCGTAAAAAGGTTTATATTGTGAATTTATATGAATGATAAGACTTCGATATGAGTTTTACCAAATGCAAAAATTCGGTTCAATTTGAAAAAAAAATTATGCAATGTGGGCTGATATAATATAAATACATATATGGGAGCTATATCGAAATCTGGTTCAATTTCGATAAAATTTGAAAGAGGTATTTCTGGACTGTATCTGATATCTGGTAACAAAGATCTTTGTTGTGGAGCGAATATTACGCATGTGAGGTACTTAAATTTCCAAATCGGATGAAACATGAGATAAAAAACTGCAACAAAGTTAAACGCCATAATTTTTACATTTTTTTAAATTTTATTGAATGAAAGCAAAAATGTCGGAAATAGCATCATATTTTAAAATAAGTTTAAATTTGTTCGAATAGGTCACCTTTGGCACGAGTTATGGCCTTCAAACGGCCAATGAAGCCGTCACACGCTACCCAAATGTTGCTCAGCGGTATTTTGGCTCATTCTCGGCGAAGCGCTGGCTTGAGGTGTTCGAAAATGTGGTATTTTTTAGTGCCAATCTTGCTTTCCAAAATACTTCAGACACAATAGTCCAACGGATTGGTATCCGGAGATTTTCCTGGAATGAAGCGAGGAACCTCATTCTGTAACCATTCTTAGTGGCGCCTGTTGAGACCTATTGGAATGTCCAAGGTCTGCGGCCAAATTGTTTGCGTGCCCAAGATTTTAATACACCTTCCACAATATGTTCGCGATAATATTCTGCATTTATTATGATGCAACGATTAATACGAGCGGAGAGCGACCATCGGCTGTTATGGCGGCCCACACCATCACCATGGCCGGCGCTCAAGTTCTGGTGGCCAGCCGAAGGTGCACATTTTCAGCTGACCTCTTTGGCAAGTTAAAACGATAATTGTGTTTGTTTACAAACTGCTGGACAACGAATGTTTTCTCAGCGGAGGAAACCAAATTCGGCAGTTCATCACTTTCGAGCAAGCGAAGCAACTTGTTTGCTCTTTGAGTCTATTTTCTTTCTGTTCTTGAACTTTTTGGAATTTCAATGACTTGACCCCGAGCTCGCTTTTCCATATTTGCCAAATGGAATATTGCGATATGTTCAGCTCACGAGCCATTTTTCGGCCACTGCGACGCGGTATTCGATCAAGTCGCTTCTTTACTTTTCGAGCCATTTCTGCAGATGTTGCTGTTTTTTCCGTCCAATTCCTTGACGTCGGGCTACACTCCCAGTATCACGGAAACGCGCGATAGTACGAGACACAAAAGATTTATTCACATTTATATGCTGAGTGCTCTTACGATAGACACTTGAAGTTTTCCAGCCAAATATAAAAAATTACACTATCACGCTTGAATTCCATCGCGAATAACTTTTTTTCTGGAAAATTCTCACCTTGTACGCTTGTAAACAATATAATGAGCTGTCACTGGAATAATTTTAACAGCTGTCAGACGAGTACTTATTTCTAGATTGAATTATGTTGGATGTGCCAAAATACAGGAAATTTGGACTGATATTGGAAATTTGGACACCAAATATCGTGCACAATTAACCCGAAACCGGTTGAGGATATATATGGCAGCAATTTCTAAATATGAACCGATTCTAACCAATTTCAATAGGGTTCGTTCTTGGGGCAAACAAATATTGTTTGGAAAATTTCAGCACAATCGGATAATAAATGCGTCCTGCATTTTGTTCACAAAAACACATGGACAGACGGATGGACGGACTGACTCACATGCATAAACCGACTTAGAAAGTGATTCAATGATGATCCTCAAAAGTAACTGTGGGTCTACCGCGTTTTCTTCTCCATGTCACAAACAAATGCACAATTATATAATACGCTTATGTAATTTAGGGTATACAAATTAAAAATTCCAGTTCTATCCGTTCACCCTACACCAAACTGTTCCAAGTGCAGTACCATTTAGTATAGTACCCATTACTACACATAGTACCCATTTCCAAACCACTATCATACATCAAACTTACTTCCAACCTTGATTTTCATATCAAATTTCATTTTAGCTCTATCCGTTCACATAATATCAAATGTACCATTTAAAAAGTTAAGTAACTTTTTAGAACTTTAAAAATCGTAAAGTTCGAATTTCCAAAAGCCCTTTGGTACATCTCTCCTGCACTCCATCAGTGACTCACTTCAAATTTCTGAATTGTAGCTCATTCCGTTTTGTCTAATATAAATTATTCAATTTTTAGTACATTTTAGTACTTTTCGTACCCCTTTAGAAATCCAGCTCATTGCGTTTGTCCTTTACAAAGTATTCAATTTTTAGTACCTTTTAGTTATTTTCGTACACTTTCAGTACATTTTAGAAAATGCAGTTTTATCGTGTACGCACCCAGACTGACCCTCATGCAAAATTTCAAGATTCTAACATCAGCCGTTTCGTCTCAGCGTTGATTCTCGATCAGTCGACAGTTATTTCACTACGATTTTAAAACCGAATGTGGAAGGACGTACTTCGTCCGTTCGATCCTCTTTTTTTGGGTAGAAAAAATTTAATTGCCATAAATATACAACTAGTTTCTCATTGAGCTTTTATTTATATTTCATTGTATGCCTGTATGTGCATACATCTGTACAACCCATCATCGGTAGTTATGACGTGCGCTCTGTAATTGTAATCGCATTAAACACCGTTTTAATTGCATCGCTAAATTTTAATGTTTGTGTTAATTAGTCAATTGCAATTCGATGTCAATGATTCGACTCGATTCGATTTGATTCGATGATTCCTAGTTGTCAACAGAAAATTAGCTTTTGCAAATGATACACTTCGAATAGCAATTCAATGGAAAATATGTAGTGTGAGAATGGTAATTAAAATTTCCACCAGAGTGGAATTATAAATTAGGGACAATGTAGTGTAGTGAAAGTTATAACGAGAAATCTAATTACTTTTTGCCTATATATTTAAACTATTTTATTCGTTTTAGGAACGAACAGTGTCAGAGTATTGTAACTAAGGAAATGTATCAGACGTGGTGTATTAATACTTCGGATTGAATCTAAGCTTGGACGAATGGCGAATTTTTTGATGTCTATGCATGAAATTGAGACTATCTTGGGATAAATGAAGCATTGCATCCATCTTTTCCATACTAAATGGGAAATGATTAATACATTAAAATATGCAAATAACGAAACTACTTCATTTATATTCCGTCCATGCCATCCACGTAAAGGGACAAACACTGTGATCTGTGTGGATCAACTGGGAACATTTTTAAATGGATTTTGCTTTAACAGATGTGAGCCCTATAAAATTATTTTTATGGTACCGTTATTGGCTATATTGAGGGGTGTGTAATTTAAATATTACGATGTACGAATTTGAAGGAATTAGGACATTTTCCTTGTATATTAACTATGTCATTTCGATTATAGCTCCTCGAAATACTCATGTCCGACCCAACAAAGTATATATATTCTTGATCAGCGTAAAATTCTAAGTTTAGATTTAGCGTCTGTCTGTCTGTCCGTCCGAATTGAAATTGAGGGCCAAAGTTTTGCACACATGTGTATTTTGCCATTAAGCCGATAAAACTAGTAAATGTCGGTCCACGTCTTCGTATAGGCCCTATTACCTCCTAATATTCGTTATATTTATGGTACTAAAGACATTATAGACGGGATTTTTTCAAATATCGTAATTGGTATTTCAGCCTATGACAGAAAATTGCGTATGCAGGTACACGTCTTTCGTATTTGAAGTTCGAAAGGTATACTTTAACCTATGGCAGAAAATTTTTAATGCAGGTCCACGTCTTCGAGTACCCAACATATAATGGTTCTTTCGTTCTTCGTCTTATTATAGGCCCAATATATCGGTACCTTCCAATGTTCGATATATTTATGGTATTACAGACATTATAGACAAAAATTGTTTAAAAATTCCTATTTAAAGTTCCTAATTGGTACTTCACCCTAAGACAAAAAATTTTGTATGCAAATCCACGTCTTTCGTATTTGAAGTTCGTAAAGGATACTTTGACCTATGGTAGAAAATTGTTTATGCAGGTCAACATATTAGAACCGTATTTTTGGGTATTTTGATGATATTATACTCAACGGAGATACTACAGTCTTTACTATATACTACGTAGATACTATAGTCGTCATATTACGAATTTCATTTAAACTGTATTTGTCGAGGTTTTTTTTTTTTTAAATTTTTAAGTTCCTTCTAAATTGTGATTTAAAGTTCTACCCGGCTGAACTAAGGTGCTTTTTTACTTGTTATACATAATGTTTGGTTGAGACGACAAAGATGTAACACCTCGAAATATTGGTCCTCTACATAGGTTGTTCTATAGAGGTATTCTTAACTAGGCAAGATGAGTCGATCTAGCTATGTGTATCCGCCCGTCAGTGCATGTTAAATTGTAATCACGCTGAAGATCGCTATTATTGCCCTATCTTCTCGAAATTTAACATGGAGGTGAGGTTAGAGTCGGTTTAGAAGTCTTTCGGAAAAAATCGCAATATTTAGGAGTTGAAATGGACCAAAAACAGAAAATTTTCTAAATTTTTCAGTTGCTCTAGAGGTCACAATTATAGACCAATAGTCCCATAATTTTGTATATGGCTGTAGTTTAAGGCTGGGAGGAATCCATCCATTGCGGTTGGTCATCGAATATTATTTACCGTGGCAAATAGACCACAACTTTTATGCAAAAAAGTACTTAATTTTCTCTTAAAACGCGAATATTTTTAATCCTATCGAAATCACAAAAACTCAAAAAAGGTTTCTTCTGACCGTTATATTGATGCCGATATCCCAGATATCTCGTATATAGCAAAATATATACAATCTCATATACATATTAAACAAGTAAAAAACATTAAGTTCGGCCGGGCCAAACTTTTAATACCCTCCACCTTAGGGTAAAAGAAACATTAGAAGAAATGTGGCAAAAACCTTAAATTACCCAATATCGGGAGGTACCTTTATATGGAGGCTATACCACAACGTGGACCTATACATGCAATGTTTTGCCACACGCTCAGGGACCCGTTATGACCTACAAATACCAATTTCCAGACAAATCCGAGAAAAAATGTGGCATAAATCATCAAAATACCGAATATCGGGAGGTACCGTTATATGGGGACTATACCAGAACGTGGACCGATATATCTCATTTTCAATACCAACCATCCTAGACACAATGCAAATAGCTCTGCTAAATTTTGGGCTGTATCGTGATTTCAACAGACAGACAGACGGACAGACAGACAGACAGACAGACGGGCATCGTTAAATCGACTTAGAATTTTATGCTGATTATGAATATATATACTTTATGGGGTCTAAGACGAATATTTAAGGATGTTACAAACGGAATGACAAAGTTACTATACCCTCCTTTCCAAGGTGGAGGGTATAAAAAGGGGTATTAGTTTGACCGCTTTTAACTCAAGAACGGCTGGACGAATTTTTATAATTATCGCCAATTCAGGATTTACTCTTTGAATAAAATCTCGAAAGATCGCATTAAAAGATGCTAATAAAAATAGGAATATTTTTCTATAATATTTTTTTTTCCAATATTTTTTTATCGCATGGGATTTTTTTCTTTTTGACCTACGATATTGAATTGCACGTTTTGCTATATATTTTTTTCAATATATGTACAGGTCGCAATTTTCGTGGACCAATTTTGCATGGACCAATCCCCATTGGGATACTAATAGAACCATATTGTTTTGATAGATATTCGCAGAATAGTTAGGGTTTAAATGGAATATACATCTATAAATTGTCTAGGGTTTTTAATCGCACTGCAGTTTTTAGCTAGGGACCAATAGAAGTACTATTTTTTATGATATTTGGATAGTCATCGGAAAATATTTAGCTGGTGAAATGGAATACAGTTTTGCGCTAAAAAAATACCAAAATTAACGAAGTCACAAATACATGAATGACTATTTCAGTCTAGTCTGGAAAAATATTTATTTGATAAATTTAGGTTTCATGTTTAAGTCGACAAATTTGTATACGGGTGCTTCAAGTCAAAACTTATGTAAAAGGCAGGTTAGTGATCCAAATTTTTTTTATCTGATTATATATTTTTTATTTATTTATTAACAGGGAAAAACATTCAAAAGCAGATTATTTATACCAAGTGATTTTTTTGTCTGTTTTGTGGAATCTCATTACATCGTGGTACTACATAGATCTAATATAATAGGGTACCAGACTTTCATTTAGGTATAAATCTTCCATACATTATAAACATTCATCTTCAACTGACCGGCATTTACGTTATGCGGTATCTTTATATATTGACACGTGTAGGATAAAATGTTAACAGAACTTCGAATGTTATTACACACAAATGAGAGAAAGTCTTTATATTTTAAACAGAGAACAATTTTAAGCCAAATTACTCTAGAGCTGTCGTTAACAGGGACGGTAGGTACTGTTTCGCTTTTATTTTACAACAGACTACAGTCAATGCTAAAATTACTCTCTGAGAAAAGCATCTCCTCTATATTTTCTTCTCTGTATGTTGAAGGTATTACAGATACGCTAATAGCAATTGGATAACATATTTTCTCTCATTGTCTTCGTTTTATGGTTTTTTACCATTACCTGGTTGCCTGCTGCATTTATGTTAGTTATGCGCTTATGATTGTTATGCTTTGTGCCGCAACCTATTTTTACTCAGTAAAATATTAAACCATAAAAGAAAATATCATAGCACCATAAAAAAGTAAATATGATTAGAATAAAACAGATTATGTTTATATTAAGGTGTTCGAAGATTAAAAGGATCTCTCATAGAAGCGCAAACATTTTCTCTTCGAAACCCAGGGGACCTTCCCATCGAAGACCAGAGGGATTTCTTACAGAAGACTAGATGTCTTTACCACAGAAGATTAGAGATTCTTCTCATAGATGACCAGAAATTCACATCACAGAAGGCCGCAAGGCCTTCTTAAAGATGGTTTTCAAAGGGATCTTCTCATCGAAGACAAGAAGGTCCTCTCATAGATCACAAGGTCTTCTTATAGAAGAACACAAGGTATCATTTTCATAGAAGACCTCAAGGGCTTCTCCTAGAAGACCGGAAGTGTATCTCATAGAAGGCCACAGTGTCTTGACAAAAAAGGTCATCAAGAGGGTCTTCCCATAGAAGACAACAAGATTTCCTTATATAAGACAACAAAGTCTTTTCATAGAAGAACAGAAGGTATTCTCGTAGAATACCACAAGCTCTTGAGGGTCTTCTCATAGACGACCAGAGTTCATCACACTCAAGGTCTTTTCTTCAAGGTCACAAGATGTCCTCTTCAATGGTATTTTCTTCTCTTAGAATAGCCGATATCGAATATCGGTAATTACCGCTGCACCACAATGACAATTTTTGGACAGATAATGACAAGAACATAAACTTAATGTTTATAATGCGATTCCGTTGACAACTTTGGCTCAAAAAAAAAAAAGTAAGCAAAGGCTAAAGCCGTGCGGAAACGACCATGGGATACCCTGCAACACTACATATGGTAGAAGTCTCCTTATGACCAAATCCATTTTGGAAAATGTCGCTTTTGAAATAATGCCAAAGAGCCTGTCCAGATGTTACCTTTAGGTTTTTGACCCGGAGAATTTGCCCAATTTCGCGCGAAGCTTGTGGTCCTTTTTACAGTTAAATATAATCCAATGGTCATTCAAAATGGTAGACTTCTTCTTTGTCCTTAACTGTTTACTCATGCAAAATTCCGTGACGATTGGTTTCAATTATGTGATCAGGAAAATGTTTCTGTTTTTGGTTCATTTGAACCCTAAATAATTTACCATAACCTCCAAAATCTCCTGTATCTCAATCTATCATCTGTATAATTTGCTTGTCTTCGATATTTGGCTATATTCGTCAAGGAAATAAGCATAAAAAGACAGAAGTTCGCCTTTTGTGTATTTTGGATTTCGCTTATAAGTTGTTTTCAGAGTTTCGGTAGAATGGAAATATATGTATCAAAAGTAGTGGTCCATTCTACCCTCTGTCCTAAACTCTAATTTCATGCGATATTTCGTGTCCTTTGGTTTCTGTTTGTGACGGCTGCAAAATCAAAATCATTCCAACCCCTAAATATATTGCGGACATTTTTAAAACAATAGGCCTAGCCCTTTTGAGTCTAACCCTACCCTAATAAAATTTTTCATGAGGATCAGACGATAATAGCAATTTGTATATAATAATCCCAACCTGTGTTGTAAGGTGAAAAAATATTACGCAATGTACACTTCAATATTATAAGTCAAATTGATTAAATCGCATGCGATAAAAATATGAAAATATAAAAATATATTACAGAATACTGAAAAATCTATAATAACATCATTATTTGCATCTATATATGCAATTTTCTAGAGGGCATTCTGAATTGACAAAATATTTCAAAATCGGTCCAGCCATTCTTGGGATATAAGCATATATTCTATCCCCTTCCTTTGTAAATACACATTGTATTTCGCTATATATATATACGATACATTTCTTACCGGCATCCATGTAACAGTCAGAATTGACCTTCTCGTCTATTTGTGATTTCGCCGAGATTAAAAACATTCGCGGTTAAATGGAATATTTGACTTTTATTTAACATAAATATTATGGTCTATTTCACCCTCTAAATATTACCCGATGACCATCAAAATTGGAAGGCTTCTGCCCAGCCCTAAGCTCTAGCCCCATGCTAACTTCCGAGTCTGTAGACCAGCCCCTGTAGAGCAACTGCAAAATCAGGAAAAAATTTACAGTTTGTGGTCCATTTCAACCCCTAAATATTATGCGATCATCTCCAAAAGGGTTCCATTCTAGCCCTAGCTCTACTTCCATTCTAAATTTCGTGAAGATCGGGCCATAATCGCGACCTGTAGAGTGATTACAAATTAACATGGACAGACGGACGGACGGACATACATAGCTAGATCGACTCAGCTCGGCGAGACAGGAAGATTCCTATGTGGGAATCCAAAATTTCGAGGTGTTACATAATTTTTGGCCTAATCAAACTTTTAATACCCCCAACATATAGTGTTGTAGGGTATAAAAAATTACTCATGACCAACAATTTTACCAACCTTAACTAAAATCGGATCAAAACTTTAAGCAAAAGCAATATTCTATTTGGTATTTTGGATATATTCATCTCTCGGGGGTATGATTGCAAACATTTCACAAAATTACATTCTGCCATATTTTCAATTATTCGTTTCTACCCATTGCATAAACTCTGGTCCATACATGCGTTGATTCATTTGCAATGCCAGTTGTTACTGACGCTTGCAGTATTTTGTCATATCAGATTATGTTCGTGACATGTACATTAGCGGTTTTTGACTGGTTACAAATTTCACACAAAACATTGTTGGCGGCTTCAGTAATTGGTAGAGAGTACCATTGCCACAACCTCTATATCCACCCTACTCTCCCGTTTGATGTTGATATGATTGATTGTGCTAGTACTGAGCTGGTACATACAGCCATGCCGCTGATGAAATACATAAATTCCAGTGAAGTAACTTCATTTGCTGCCACCGACATTCTATGACATCATTGTCAGTTCAGTTAACAATGTGATTTATGACGAAAAAAGGAAAACTTTACAAAAATGAAATTTCATGTAGTCTCATAATTTCCGATGAGTGTTTGCTTTCAAAGCCCATGAGAATATTAAATTGATTGCGTATCTTTACATTGGGAGGATGCACGGACATCAAGTATTTTAAATTGAATATTGATGTATACCTGTATATTTATATATCACACTTAGACTAAGTTTGATGCAAACTTTAGTATGTGCGAAGTTATCTATATATATAAATGTAAGTTGTGTTAGTTACTACGCTTATAACTCAAGATCATCTGATCCGATTTTAACGATTCATACAAATTCGGAATTGTCTCTTTTCCGAAAAGGATAATATTCAAAAAATCGCGTAAAAATGTG
Organism: Musca domestica; assembly: GCF_030504385.1. Taxonomy (NCBI): domain Eukaryota; kingdom Metazoa; phylum Arthropoda; class Insecta; order Diptera; family Muscidae; genus Musca; species Musca domestica. The sequence goes on along the minus strand of NW_026712380.1, from coordinate 4,228,101 downwards.
ATATATTAACATTTTCATTTTGACTTTTGAAATGTACAATAGTAATGTTTTATTTTGCATGATTTTTTTTCCATTTTGACTTACTTTTTTCTAATGTACATTTGTAGTGTTTTATTTTTTTTATTTTTTTTTTAATTCGAATATTAATACCAATTTATTTAATTGACTTGATTTCTTGATAACTGAAATTGATGGCGGGTTGCATGGAAGTCAGTCAAATGATATCGAAATAACTTAACGCGGTTAGACCAATGTTAAAAGATAATTACTTTTTCAAAATCGCTAAAAACACGATAAAAGAGATGTAATGGCAAAAATTCTCAAATCGGGAAAAATCGAAAAAAAAATCAATGGAAATTGACTAGATATGGAAATAATCCATCCAATGAGAACTTAAAATGCAAAATTCATTGGGACTGCAACCAGTGAAATACCGAATATGAAGAGCACTGTTATATGCGAACTATATAAAATAGTGGAGCAAATTGAAAATTTGAAAAGAAAAGGATACATTTCCTCGGAAAATTCTTCCGAAACCTTAAAAGTAACCTTAACTCCCATGAAACGTTATACGGTGACTATGCGCTATCATCAGTAGTCAGTTTGGTTGGTACATAACAATCCCAAAAAGGGGGGTCCATTTTATATAGTTTAACCAAACACAAAGGGCCTCAAATATTTTGCTCTATACTTCGCAAAAGTTACCATAGAGTTTTAAATTTTTCCTAGGGGTTTCATGAATAATCAGTTGTTCAAAATATATATCAGATGTATATCAAATGTTGGTAATTTGAGATTTTAAGAAGAACAACACATTTTTTCAAATAATTATAAGAATAGGACCATGCTTTGGTATAACCCTTATATGTGGACCTATTTCTTTCATATTACAATAATCCGCCCAATGAGAACTCAAAATGCAATTCATTGGAATTGCAATCAGTGAAATACTGAATATAAAGGGTGCAAAATGGTAGAGCGAATTGGACATTTAGGAAAAAAAAAAAACTTTCAAGATATCTTAAATCGCTTTTGCAGGTCACGATATATGACCCCCGGATAAGGGTACACTCCTTTTTCAAGTATAGTTTACATTTTAACCATATTTTACTCATACGCATTTTAGCAAAAGTTGGTAATTTGAGAAGAAACCATCCTCGCAAAAAATGATCACGTTTTGGTATAACCATTATATAATTTAAGCTATATTCGGGGTTTTCGACATTTTTCTTTAATTTTTCAGGCCTTTATTTGGCATCTTTGTTTCTACGGGTGTGAAAAACCTCTTCTCATAATATTTTGACTTTATGAGTAGAGTCCATCTTGGTCTTGATCACATTTATCAATTGATTTGGCTAAAAAATTGTATTTAGGCTACTCTGGGATAGAGAATCGTCTTACAGATAATTGTCCACATAGGCATTTATTTGAGTATAGTTCCCACATTAGTGTACCCGCAAATCCACCTTCCTAACCAATGTTTGGTCAGAAAAAAAAAATTTGGTATACTATTGAATTTTTAACTCTCAAGAGAATATTGGCTGGGAACGTAGATGTGGGATGTACGTCTACATGCTTTGATCTCCGAAATATCAAATTGTGGCAGAAACATGAATAAATCACGAATATTATTTTTTTGGATCGTTATTGAATTATACTATGAAGAAAAATATGGACTTTATGGGTTTTCCAACACACAATTTAAATGGCAAAAATAAATTAATTCCTATCTCAAGGTAATGGGTGTAAAAGACCAATTATCTTTGACTATTTTGAAATCATTCAGATCAGTGTTCTATAATGCCTTAAAAAATATGCATTAAAAACTAAAAGTAGGGGCCGGCAACGCGGACCGGGCCAGCTAGTCTATTATATATAAGCAAGTGATTGCTACTTCGACAGTTAAAAATTGTCCATAAAATTTTATTTTTTTCCAACAGTTCGAGTTAGACCATTTTAGTGCTCAAAAGGTCAATTTTTTTTCTAAATTTTCAAACTTTCAATTTCAAAGTCCGTTCATTTCAAAGTCTCCCGAGGACGGTATTAGTAAAACCATTGCACAATGGAAACACATTCAATTTTTTCAGTTCAAAACTATTTCAACGTCTCCATTTGTAAACACAAAAAACCAACAGTGACTTCAATAGAAAATTTCAGAATTTCATCTCCATCCCAGTAATAAATTTAGTAACATTTAGTAAGCATATCCAAATCAATCCTCACCTCACCATCAAAGATACCAACAGTGATCCATAATCAATACAATTTATTTATTTATTTTATTTATTTATTTATTTATTTATTTTTTTTCAAGTCTAGAACACAATTCCAAAACTAACCCCTTTTCACAACACGAGATTATTAAAATTATTATATCTCGAGTAATGTTGCTCTGCGGTATTTTAGTCCATTCCCGGCGAAGCGCTTACTTGAGGTTATCGACACATTGGAAATTTTAAGTGCCAGCCTTGCTTTCCAAAATACTCCAGACACAATCGTCCAACGGGTGGAAATCCGGAGATTTTGGTGGCCATTGTGCGCTGGAAATGTGTGGCGCGTTCTGAGTGCGATGGTGCTGAGTCCTGTTGGAATGTCTAATGTCTGCGGCTTTAATACACCCTCCAGAATATTTTCGTGACAATATTCGGCATTTATTCTGATGCCACGGTCGATTAATACGAGCGGAGAGCGGCCATCGGCTGTTATGGCGGCCCACACCAACCGGAAGGTGCACATTTTCAGCTGACCTCTTTGGCAAGTAAACACGATAATTTTGTTTGTTTAAAAACGTGTGTACCACTTTATACTTATCGTACAAATATAGGACGCGAACATTGACATCCATTTCAAATGTCAGGATTTCAACTCTTTTCTTTTACTTAAAACGACACATTTCTAAAACTATCATCATATCTTTGTCCTAGATACCAACACAGACCAAATACCAAATATAGTACCATTTGGGACTTTTGGTAGAAATTTAAAACGAATTTCCAAGCCACCGCCAAATCTCAAACACGAATACCATCAGTAATGTAAACATCAAAATTCTGAATTTTATCTCTGTCCCTTCACCCAATACCAAATGTGGTTCCAGTCAGTACTTTTCGTACAATTAAAGTACACAGTTCCGCAATCAATTCCATATGTCAATGCTACACGTGAACAGCGACCCTAAATTTCAGATTTCAAGCACAATCTGTTCCCCCAAAGTCAAATTGTACCAAACTTAGTAGTTTTCTTAAACTTGTTGTACACATTTCAAAAACCAATCACCAACAGGGACCCCTATACTAAATATCAAAGTTCCAGCATCTTCCATTCACCCTAAATCAAACTGTTTCAAACCTAGTACCATTTGGTACAGTTGGCACTTTTGGTATACATTTCCAAAACCACATTTCCAACCTTGATTCTCATAGCAAACTTCAAGTTCTCAGCCGTTAACATAATTTCGAACTTTTCGAAACCTTAAAGTAGGAATTTTCGAAACCCCTTTTGGTACTTCTATCCTGCACTCTATTAATGACTCTCATTTGTCCAATACAAAGTATTAATTTTTTAGTGCATTTTAGTATTTTTGGTATCCTCTGAGCAGTAATTTCTAAAAAAAACTCAGTCTATCCCACGCTAACGTACCAAGACTGATCCTCGTGCAAAATTTTAAAATTCTAGCTTCAAACGTTTTGTCCGGGCTTTGATTTTAAATCATTCAGTCTGCCACAACTTGGTCACACTATCGCTTAAACTATTATTTCAATGAAGCTAATTTCGGTCATATCAAATGATCCTTTCATTGTTAATATTATCCCAAAATGTCCAGCCGGTACCCAGTCTCCCTTGTCCACCTTAAAATTACATTTCCTTTTAACAGTTTTTGGAAGCGGCCCAAAAGTTCATTGACCTCCAACTTTATTTATTCATCATTTTCAAGTTCCCTACGATGTGTGTGTTGGTGTGATTGTTTGCTGAGACAAGACTTAAGTTTACCTTATAAAGTTGTGCTTACACAGGCTTCATGTGTCCACAGTTAAAATGCGGGACAGACATGTCATTGCCATTGTTTGATTTGCCATCCCAGGTCGTAATTGCTTTATGTATATTTATATTTCAGGAGAAACTCCCTATGCTCAGAGCAAGGATGACTGTGCCCTGCGCTTGTAATTGTTAAGTTTTTAACTTTGCCTACGACATGTCACTGTTTGTACAGATGTCGCAAATGGATGTGTCGTTGAACCAGGTGCCCAAAAGAATTACAATAAAGAAAGGATACATATGAAGGCGTGTTTTTTTGGGAAGTAATAAAAGTGTAATTTTTAACAGGGTTTTGTAATGAAATATTCTTGGGTACAAAAATATTCAAAGCTTAATTAATCTATATATATAAATGTAAGTTGTGTTAGTTACTACGCTTATAACTCAAGATCCGCTGATCCGATTTTAACGATTCATACAAATTCGGAATTGTCTCTTTTCCGAAAAGGATAATATTCAAAAAATCGCGTAAAAATGTGATATATTAACATTTTCATTTTGACTTTTGAAATGTACAATAGTAATGTTTTATTTTGCATGATTTTTTTTTCCATTTTGACTTACTTTTTTCTAATGTACATTTGTAGTGTTTTATTTTTTTTATTTTTTTTTTAATTCGAATATTAATACCAATTTATTTAATTGACTTGATTTCTTGATAACTGAAATTGATGGCGGGTTGCATGGAAGTCAGTCAAATGATATCGAAATAACTTAACGCGGTTAGACCAATGTTAAAAGATAATTACTTTTTCAAAATCGCTAAAAACACGATAAAAGAGATGTAATGGCAAAAATTCTCAAATCGGGAAAAAATCGAAAAAAAAATCAATGGAAATTGACTAGATATGGAAATAATCCATCCAATGAGAACTTAAAATGCAAAATTCATTGGGACTGCAACCAGTGAAATACCGAATATGAGAGCACTGTTATATGCGAACTATATAAAATAGTGGAGCAAATTGAAAATTTGAAAAGAAAAGGATACATTTCCTCGGAAAATTCTTCCGAAACCTTAAAAGTAACCTTAACTCCCATGAAACGTTATACGGTGACTATGCGCTATCATCAGTAGTCAGTTTGGTTGGTACATAACAATCCCAAAAAGGGGGGTCCATTTTATATAGTTTAACCAAACACAAAGGGCCTCAAATATTTTGCTCTATACTTCGCAAAAGTTACCATAGAGTTTTAAATTTTTCCTAGGGGTTTCATGAATAATCAGTTGTTCAAAATATATATCAGATGTATATCAAATGTTGGTAATTTGAGATTTTAAGAAGAACAACACATTTTTTCAAATAATTATAAGAATAGGACCATGCTTTGGTATAACCCTTATATGTGGACCTATTTCTTTCATATTACAATAATCCGCCCAATGAGAACTCAAAATGCAATTCATTGGAATTGCAATCAGTGAAATACTGAATATAAAGGGTGCAAAATGGTAGAGCGAATTGGACATTTAGGAAAAAAAAAAAACTTTCAAGATATCTTAAATCGCTTTTGCAGGTCACGATATATGACCCCCGGATAAGGGTACACTCCTTTTTCAAGTATAGTTTACATTTTAACCATATTTTACTCATACGCATTTTAGCAAAAGTTGGTAATTTGAGAAGAAACCATCCTCGCAAAAAATGATCACGTTTTGGTATAACCATTATATAATTTAAGCTATATTCGGGGTTTTCGACATTTTCTTTAATTTTTCAGGCCTTTATTTGGCATCTTTGTTTCTACGGGTGTGAAAAACCTCTTCTCATAATATTTTGACTTTATGAGTAGAGTCCATCTTGGTCTTGATCACATTTATCAATTGATTTGGCTAAAAAATTGTATTTAGGCTACTCTGGGATAGAGAATCGTCTTACAGATAATTGTCCACATAGGCATTTATTTGAGTATAGTTCCCACATTAGTGTACCCGCAAATCCACCTTCCTAACCAATGTTTGGTCAGAAAAAAAAAATTTGGTATACTATTGAATTTTTAACTCTCAAGAGAATATTGGCTGGGAACGTAGATGTGGGATGTACGTCTACATGCTTTGATCTCCGAAATATCAAATTGTGGCAGAAACATGAATAAATCACGAATATTATTTTTTGGATCGTTATTGAATTATACTATGAAGAAAAATATGGACTTTATGGGTTTTCCAACACACAATTTAAATGGCAAAAATAAATTAATTCCTATCTCAAGGTAATGGGTGTAAAAGACCAATTATCTTTGACTATTTTGAAATCATTCAGATCAGTGTTCTATAATGCCTTAAAAAATATGCATTAAAAACTAAAAGTAGGGGCCGGCAACGCGGACCGGGCCAGCTAGTATAATATATGGAGAATAATTTATCACAACATAAAATACGACTTTTTTCAATGTGGCAATCATCATTTTCGATTCGATTTTTATACCCTACAACACTATGTGTTGGGGGTATTACATGTTTGATTGGGCCAAAAATTATGTAACACCTCGAAATATTGGTTGCCCTCATAGGAAAATATATCCTATCTCGCCGAGCTGAGTCGATCTAGCTATGTATGTACGTCCGTCCATCTGTCCATGTTAATTTGTAATCACTCTACAGGCCCGATCTTCACGAAATTAAAAATGGAGGTGGGGATAGGGTCAGAATAGAAGCCTATTTCAGGGGTTGAAATTGCCCAAAAACTGAAAAATTTCCTGATTTTGCAGTTGCTCTGTAGGACGCAATTTTAGATCAATCGACGCTGAAGTTAACATGGGGCTAGTGGAATGGTCTGAAAATCCAAACAAGAAGTTCCTTATGAGTACTTTATCCCTTGAAAGAGAATTATCTATATAGGTCCACAATATCGTATAGCCCCCATATAACGGTACCCTACGATATTCGGTATTTTGATGATTACAATCACATTTTTCAACGGAATTGTCTGATAATCCACACAAGGAGTTGCTTGTGGGTACTTTTTCCCTTGAAAGAGAATTGTCTATTTAGGTCCACGATATCGGTATTTTGATGATTTTACCTACATTTTTCAACGGAATTGTATGATAATCAACACAAGATGTTCCTTGTAGGTACTTTATACCTCGGAAGAGAATTATCTATTAAGGTCCAAGATATCGTATAGCCCCCATATAACGGTAGCCCCCGATATTCAGTATATTGATGATTTCAGCCACATTTTTAAATGGAATTGTCTGAAATTCCACACCAGGAGTTCACTGTGAGTACTTTACCTCCTGACAGACTATTCTCTATATAGGTTAACGATATCGTATATCCTCCATATAACGGTACCCCTATATTCCGTATTTTGATGATTTTAAGGAGTTCTTTCTGAGCACTTTAACCCCTGAAAGGTAATTGTTTATATAGGTCGACAATATCGAATATCCCCCCATATATCGACACCTTCCGATATTAGATATTTTAAAGATTTTAACAGAATTTTTAATGGATTTTATTTTTTGAAAATTTTCTAATTCGTTCCAAATGGTGGAGGGTATTCAAAGTTCGGACCGGCCGAACTTACTGCTTTTTTACTTGTTTTATGCTGATTTCGTTGACGAATATAGCCAAATATCATAGACACGCAAATCATATAGATAGATAAATTGTTTATATAAATAAAATATTTTTACTTTGACTGGCGATTTTTGGAATAGCGACATTAATTTAATAATAACTAAAATACCTATTTTCTGCTGAGGCAAATAGGCCTGTATGCGTATATTTATGTGTGGTGGTGTAAAGTACAAAATACCCTTCCCTTCGTTGCCTTTAAATTTGATACTACCACAAATATGACCAAAATATTTTGCAATACATCGTAATGGCAGAGCCATTGCTTTCATGTTAAGTATTGAAATTAAAATTTCATACAACATGTTGAACATTTTGTTCGTTATAAAATACGCACATAAACTTCTTAAATGTCAAAACATCACTGCAGACATAATAGCATTTGGGTGTGACCAACATGGCCTACCTCTAAGTTTATGCAATTTCAACACCCAAAATATGATATTACAAACTTTGGAATTTGGGAATTTTGCATCTAGTAGGTATGTGTTAGCAAAAATTGTACAATCTATTTCAAACATCTATGGATTGGGCAGTATTTTTAAATAAAAATTTCAACAGAATTTATTTGTGTATTTTAAAGAATTTAAGATTCCATTAAATGTTTAGTGAATTAGAAATAAAATATAAGAAATGTGAGTGAAAGTTAAGTCAATTTAAATAGGATAGGATCAATAAAGAGTTTCTTGAATTTACTGTAAAGGCCAAACCCTCAATTTGCCTTCGATTCAATGTGACCGATTTTTAATATTAGTAATTTTAGGCTTAATATCAGCTGATGCTCTTTTTATACCCTCCACCTTGAAAGAAGTTTATATTAACTATGTCATTCCGTTAGTTTAACGGTGTCCCTCTGTTTGTCAACAACAGGCGACAATTGTTGGTATCGAAAATGAGATATATCAGTCAACGTTTTCGTATAGCCCCATATAACGGTACCCACCGATATTCCGCATTTTCATTTTTGCCAAATTTTTTACACGGATTTGTCTAAAAATTGGTATTTGTAGGTCATAATGAGCTGCAGCTCCAGTGGCGGTATATTTTGTGTATAAGTCAATGTTTCGTATAGCATCCATATAACGGTACTCACCGATATTGCACATTTTATTAATTTTTGAAACATTTTCCCACGGATTTGTCTAAAAATTGGTATTTGTAGGTCATAATGGCTTCTAGCTCCTGTGGCGGAAGATTGTATGTATATATCCACTTTTTTTTTAACGTTATCTTCCTGTATTCGGTATTTTAAAGACTTTTGCCACATTTTTCCACAGATTTTCAATTATAGTTCTACCCAATGGTGGAGGGTATTAAAAGTTCGGCCCGGCACCGAAAGATACGAAAATAATGATATTTTGTTATATCAATTATATGCCTTGTAATCAATCTAGATATCGGCTTTAGATTTCGCATAAAAACACGTACCTCGATTACGAATTCAATATATTTTAACAAAGAATCTGATTTTTAAAATATTAAAAGAAAGAAATAAAACAAACTCGTTTCCTATTCGAAAAAAAAATTAGTTGGGTGCCAGTATCTGTCTGTTTCTGTCTTTTTTCTCAAATTGTGACTTGTATCGACACGTGGATTCTAGTTAAAATATGTACCCAATATTCAAAAGCTAGTCACTTTTTATGCCCTCAGTCATACGGCTACAGAGGGTATATATCATTTGATACGACTAAAAACGTGCCTTATCGAAATATCGGTTTTAGACCCTATTTGGTCCAAACTTGGTACATCGTAATATTATTATCTTAAATTTGATATCGTGTTTTGAGATGGGCAATATGGGTTCACCCTTTTTGGTAACTCCCAGAACAAAAGGTCGAAATTAAAAATAAATAAAAATAAATAAATAAATGAAATAAATATTTTTGCTCCAACTTTGCAAATCCTAATATACCCATCAGTGCTATGTCAGGTGCGAATATGGATAATGTCGGTTCACTCCATAAAGTACCTCCACAAAGGGTCTAAATTTTGAATAAATAAAAAATAGCTCTTATAAGATATGTTGTAAGAGTCCGATTGTCTTCAAATTACACACATCACAATATTTTTATACCCTCCACCAAAAAAGGTATGGAGGGTATATTAAATTCGTCATTCCGTTTGTAACTCATCGAAATAATCATTTTAGACCCAACAAAGTATATATATTCTTGATCAGCGTAAAATTCTAAGACGATTTAGCCCTGTCCGTCCGTCAGTCCGTCTGTCCGTCTGTTGTAATCACGCTACAGTCTAAACGAATTAAGATAGGAAGCTAAAATTTTGCACAGATCTGTCTTTTGTCTGTGCGCAGGTCAAGTTCGAAGATGGGCTATATCGGTTCACGATATCGTATAGCCCCCATATAACGGTACCCCCAATATTCGCTATTTTGATGATTTTACCCACATTTTTCAACGGAATTGTCTGAAAATCCACAAAAGGAGTTCCTTGTGTGTACTTTATACCTCGGCAGAGAAATGTCCATACAGGTCCACGATATCGTATAGCCCCCATGTAACGGTACCCCCACGGTATTCGGTATTTTGATGATTTTTGCCACATTTTTCAATGGAATTGTCTGAAAATCCACACAAGGAGTTCCTTGTAGGTACTTTATACCTCGACAGAGAATTATCTATATAGGTCCACAATATCGTATAGCCCCCATGTAACGGTACCCCCGATATTCGGTATTTTGATGATTTTACCCCACATTTTCAACGGAATTGTCTGAAAATCCACACAAGGAGTTCCTTGTGGGTACTTTATACCTCGGCAGAGAATTATTTATATAGATCAACGATATTGTATAGCCCTCATAGAACGGTACCCCCCGATATTCGGTATTTTGATGTTTTTTAGCCATATTTTTCAACGGAATGGTCACAAAGGGTTCTTTGTGAGCACTTTACCCACCGACAGAGAATTCTCTATATAGGTTAACGATAACGTATAGCTCCCATATAACGGTACCCCACGATATTCGGTATTTCGATGATTTTAGCCACTTTTTCCAATCGTATTGTCTGAAAATCCACACACGGAGTTCCTTGTGAGTACTTTACACGCAGACATAGATTTGTCTTTATAGGTCCACAATATCGTATATCCCCCCATATATCGGTACCTTCCTATATTAGATATTTTAAAGATTTTTAAAGAATTTTTATTGGATTTTATTTTTTGAAAATTTTCTAATTCGTTCCAAATGGTGGAGGGTATTCAAAGTTCTGCCCGGCCGAACTTACTGCTTTTTTACTTGTTAACTTGTTAACTAGTTAAATTGTGCTAAGGCTAATTACAAAATAATACTGTGTGGGAAAGTATATCTAGAGCAGATGCGAAAATGGACACTGTCTCCTCATGCCCTCCGCTATCATCCAAATCGTTTTGCATGACCATCTCTAAAATTTAGCAATAGAAATTTAATCCAGTGAGATGGAAGAGTGACCAATAAAGTAAAAATTTTAACAAACCACCCTCTCAATACGAGATTGATTTTTCATTTGAAAGTAATATAACCGATCACTGCCGATGGGGAGTGCAATAGCGGCTAGAACCGCCAAAATGCCGAAAATTACAAAGGCATCGCCGCTTGGGGCTATAGCAAATGTGGAACCTGTTGTGGCGAGGAAGTAATCATAGAACTTCGAATGCCAAATGACAACTAATTACACATTTAACCTACAAAGATGTTAGCAAGTTTTTGGAGGAAGAAAAAAATACTGTTTGGTTCCGAGTTATGACTTAAACACTCAACATACAGGAAATGACAACGGTTTTAAATACTTCATATCCTAGGAACAATATCAGTGTAGGTCCCATCTGAAATATCCCTATCTTTTGTGATTTCAGACAAATAAACCTCCCAATCATAAGCCGATCAGGAATTATACACAAAATTTTAATTTTTTTATTATTTTAATTTTTATTTTAAAATTAGAAGTAGCAGCAGAATAAGAATACATGTCTTGAAGGGAAATATTGAAATATAAAAAATATTAGAATATTGGGCGAAAAAATCTTAAATTTAATTATGCCGGCATTGAACAACTTTCGCGATTTTTTAACTTCAATTTTTTAATCAAAGCCTCCAAACGTTTTTCATCGACCAATCCAATGAATTTGTCCACAATGACACCGTTATAGAAGGCCAATACAGCAGGCACTGCCTTAACATCGAATGTTTCGACCAAATCTCTGTTCTGTTCCACGTCCACTATGGCCAAATCAATGTGATTGGATTTTTCAGTCAAAGCATTTAGGAGTGGTGTTAGGGTATGGCATGGTTCACACCATTCGGCATGAAAGTCGACAATTACGGGATGACCACTATTGATGACCTGACGAAATTTTAAATTTTTTTAATTTTAATAATCTTGTAAATCTTGAAATTATTTATTTCAATCTTACCAGTTCATCAAACTCATCGTGATCATTGACCGCGTATCTCTTCCAAACAATGGGATTTTTGTAAAAATTCCTTTTGGCAGTGGTAAAAGCAGCTGGTCCCACCAATCGTAGATTTTGAACGATGGAAGATTTTACCAGAGAACTTAAAGTGGACACCAAGCTCGATTTTATAATTTGTATCATAATTAGACTGTTGCTTCAACTGCAAAATATAAAATTATTTAGTTTTTCTTTATACAGCCTAATGGCATACCACAACATACTTTCGATTTTCTTTGTTATTTCGGACACTTTACACTTTGCGACAAAATAATTCACTGATCCTCCTACTTCGGTGATTTATTGAAAACTGAATGTCACGTTCAAATTGAAACGGTATTTGAAGACAGCTGTTATTTTTAAAACGCAACGTATGTGCGTTGTTGTTGTAAGATATCCTACTACCTACCTGAATACCAAAGTAAACACACATTTTTCCAAGCAGCGTGTAGAAACCAATGTAGGGTAATTTCACTCTGATAGGACACACACACGCACACAAGAATCATAAACACTTCACACGTTTTTGTTTTCTCCACAAGGATTTAAAATAAACAAGAGGTACCCTACGCTGCCCTACCCTACTTAAACCTAACATAAAATGTGGAAAACAGCCAATCGCATTTAAAGGGAAATGCTAATTACATTCGGTTGCCAGTCAATGGCAAACAGATGGTATTCTGGAATAGTTTGGAAATTTTGTTTGTTTTGAAAAGAGCCGTTCACAGTGGGAAACGTAAACAAAAAACCAACAAACGATGTACAGTGGAGCATATTGTGTCCATCAAGATATGGGTTAAATAATTCTTACACCCCTACCATAGAAATGAAGGTGAATTAAATTTCTCATTCCCTTCGTAACACCACCAAAAATATTTATCGGACACCCATTATGTATATGCAGGATGAGATTAAACAAGTAAAAAAGCTATAAGTTCGGCCGAGCCGAACTTTTAATACCCTCCACCATTTGGTACAAATTTGGCAATTTCCAAAAATAAAATCCGTTAAAAATTCAGTTAAAACCTTAAAAAAACCGAATGCTTATATGACGACGTGGGTTTACAATGTAGCTAAAATCATCAAAATACCGAATATGGGGGGTACCGTTATATGGGGGCTATACGAAGACGTGGACCTGCACAGACAATTTTCTGGCATGGGCTGAAGTATCCATTACGAAATTCACATGCGAAATTTGAAACAATCCCGGTAAATAATGTCGCAAAAATCATCAAAATACCGAATATCGGGGGGTACGGTATATGCGGGCTATATGAAGACGTGACCTACATGGCTCATTTTTTGACTTAGGATGTAGTATCTATTACGAACTTCAAATACCAAATTTGAAACGATTCCGGTAAACAATGTCGCTAAAATCATCAAAATACCGAATATCGGGGGGTACCGTTATATGGGGGCTACACGAAAACGTGGACCTTCTCAGATAATTTTCTGTCTTAAGCTGTAGTATCCATTACGAACTTTTAATGCCAAATTTGAAACAATTCCGGTGAATAATGTCGCTAAAATCATCAAAATACCGAATTTCGGGAGGTACCATTATATAGGGGCTATATGATAACTTGGACCTACATGACCCATTTACGAACTTAACCTGCCTACTGGAAAAATATACATGTGTGCAAAATTTTATCCTTCTATCTCAATTTGTTCGAAAGATAGCGTGATTACAACAGACAGACAGACAGACAGACACACAGACAGACAGACGGACAGACAGACGGACATGCCTAATCGCCTTATAATTGTACGCTGATCAAGAATATATATACTTTGTTGGGTCTGACATGAGTATTTCGAGGAGTTACAAACGGAATGACAAAATTAATATACCCTCCATAGTATGGTGGAGGGTATAAAAATTGCAACAATACAAATTTTATGAATGAATGCAAAAAATGCGGAAATAGCAGTATTGGGTGACGCGTGCTGAGTGCGATGGTGGAATGTCCTGTTGGAATGTCTAAGGTCTGTGGCCAAAATGTTTACACAGAATATTTTCGCGATATTATTCGGCATTTATTCCGATGCCACGGTTAATTCGAGCGGAGAGCGACCATCAGCTGTTACAATGAATGTTTTCTCATCGGAAAACCAAATTCTACAGTTTTTTTATTTGTGGAAACTCGGTCCGGTATATCTATTGCTACAATAAATATGATGCTGGAAATCGCTTCAGAGTTGGATGTAGTTCACAAATTGTGACTGCTGTAAATCCATGATACGCATTTAAATAAGGTTCAGAGCTAGTATGATCCACTTCACATAAACTCAAAATAAAAACTTTTTTGTTAAGGGAGCTCTACTAAATACTCATTGTGGTGTAGGGCATCATATAGTTGGCCACGCCCGACTTTTGACCTTTCCTTACTGGTCTTACATAAAAGTTATGGTCTTTTTCAGTAGCTAAATATTATCCGTTGGCCATCCAAATTTTTAGATTTCTGACCAGTCCTAAACTCTAGCTCCATTTAAAATTCCGATTGGTCGTACATCGCTAGATTGACTCAACTCGGCGAGATAGGAAGATCCATATAAAGTTTTCTATGTCTTGGACCAATATTTGTAGTTTCAATATTTGTATTTTCCCAATCAAACTTATAATGCCCCTAATATTGAATTTATTTATTTCAGTTCGGATGATCAAAGTGAATATACCTTCACATCGATAGGGGTAAGATATAAACCTAACAGCTTATCAATGAATAAGCTGAACTTTGTTTTCGTAGTCTGGAATAGAAGTCGTAGTCTTATTAAAATGTAAAAAAATACTGATTTGATTGGCACCAAAAACTGCATTTTCTTCCGAGCTATAAATCTACCTACAAAGAATACAAAATATTAAATTAAATCTCATGTCATTGGAAATTCGGCAATTGAGCATACCAAAGGTGGGTGTATATTCAATGTCATGTGAATAGAATCAATGCCTGTGTAAATTACAAAGCTCTACATTTAAATGTGCAACCTCTATGGTAGTCA
The DNA here is from genome assembly GCF_030504385.1 of Musca domestica. Lineage (NCBI taxonomy): Eukaryota > Metazoa > Arthropoda > Insecta > Diptera > Muscidae > Musca > Musca domestica. The sequence continues at coordinate 4,213,016 of NW_026712380.1, read as the reverse complement.
CAACGGACGGATTGATAGACATATAATTTTATGCTGATTATAAATATTTTGTAGTATAAACTTCGAGGAGTTGTCAAATATTTCGAGGTGTTGTATGAGAGTAGGATCAAGTAAAATAAAACCATTTGAAGTTAGTACTATTGGCTGGTTTTGGTTCATATCATCCTCAGATATCCCCAGATGTATTGACCAACATCTTCTAAGTTTTTTTTTATGACTTTTATGTGTTTATTACTTGATCGATATCAAGATATTTTTATTTATGCGTTTACAACATCGTCCTTTATGTAACGCGTAGTGTGTCATTCTCACTTACAAAAATCCCCTCACTTCTGAACTAGTTTTACACTAATAAAATCTGATGTAGAAGTTTAAGTTTTTTTTTTTCAAGTAGAACAAATTACACCTAAACTAGGGATACTAAGCATATTTCTTTTATATATCGTTCATAACCTACTCAATCCTACCTTATGCCTCATAAATCTCTTTTTAACTTTGTGTCCATCAAAACATAAAGCGAAAAGGAACTTTGTGATTTTTTTTACTAGCCTAAGGTTACATTTCATTTTGCATTGATAGTGTTTAGAAACAAGAAGTGTTTCACAGAGAATTTTAAATATTTTCTTCTTTCAAACGATAGAAATGATTTGCATGGCTATAAAAGACGTAGCTCCCGGTTATTTTCGGAGACCAAATGACCTTATTTTTTGCTAGGTTTGCTTTCATTTTTCAAATACGTTGGATGCCATTTGTTGTCATTTTTGTGCTGATTTTTGTAATCTCAGGCATCTGATACGGTGTCAGTGTTACACCTGTTGTCAGAAAGCTTTTGAAGAGAGCGACAAATAGAACATCGGAAATATATGATTTTTTCTTCAATTCCAAATGATTGAGTTCCTTTAGCCAAAATTGAAATAAATGTAATATGCTGAGCAAAATATCAAAAGAAGTTGAAACTTGTCAGTGGATTTTACCGAAAGCTGTATATCTCCAGACCATTGATTGTAATAATACAGCTTTGAATCATTTGAGTAAATTTCGAAAAAAAAAATATATTTGCTACAATACCACATTTTCCTTGAATTTTTTTAAATATAAATGGCAGTACAATCCCAGCGGTCCTGTAAGGCATGGAACAATGGTAAGAAGTGGAATACATCTTCGGCAAAGTTTAAGCATAACGCAGAAATCCCCACTATTTTAAAGAGTAAGACTTCCACACTTTTTGTATGTTTTGCATATAAAGAATTTGAGTATTTTGCATATATAGAAAAGTAAAAAAAAAAAAAATGAAAGTCGGAAAAATTCATGAATTGCTATTGAATTTGAATTGATAGTAGGGTCCATATAAATCAATAAAAAAACTGCAACAAAGTAAAACACCTTAATTTTTACATTTTTTTAAAAATCCTTTTGAATGAAAACAAAAATGTCGGAAATATCATCAAATTTTAGAATAAGTTTAGATTTGTTCGAATTGGTCACCTTTGGCACGAATTATGACCTTCAAACGGCCAATGAAACCAGCACACCCTGGCCGAATGTTGCTCTGCGGTATTGTGGCCCCTTCACGGCGAAGCGCTTGCTTGAGGTGATCGACACTTTGGTATTTTTTAGTGCCAAAATTGCTTTCCAAAATACTCCAAACACAATAGTCCAACGGATTGGTATTCGGAGATTTTAGTGGCCATTGTGCGCTGGACATGAAGCGAGGAACCTCATTATGTAATCATTCTTGGGTGGCGCGTGCTGAGTGCAATGGTACTGAGTCCTGTTGGAATGTTCAAAGTGTGCGGCCAAATTTTTTTACATGCCCAAGGCTTTAATACACCCTTCAGAATATTTTCGCTATCATATTCGGCATTTATTCTGACGCCACGGTCGATTAATACGAGCGGAGCGGTACCATCGGCTATTATGGCGGCCCAAACCATCACGATGGCCGGGGCTTGAGTTATGGTGGCCAATCGAATGTGCACATTTTCAGCTGACCTCTTTGACAAGTAAACACGATCATTTTGTTTGTTTACCAACTGCTGGGCAACGAATGTTTTCTCATCGGAGAAAACCAAATTCGTCAGTTCACCGGACTCGGCCAAGCGAAGAGTTGCTTCGCTCTTTTGAGTCAATTTTCTTTTCGTTGCGGTGTAAGTTTTTGTACTTTTTGGAATTTCAATGGCTTTACCCCGAGCTCATTTTTATAATATTTGCCGATTGGAATATTGCGATATGTTCAGTTCACGAGCCATTTTTCGGCCACTGGGATCAAGTCTCTTCTTTTCTTTTCGAACCATTTCTGCTGATGTTGCTGTTTTCTTCCCTCCACTTCCTTGACGTCGAGCTACGCTTCCAGTATCACGGTAACGAACGATGGTACGAGACACAAAAGATTTATTCACATTTAAATGCCGGAGTGCTCTAACGATAGTCACTTGTGGTTTTCCAGCCAAATATAAAGAAATCACACTATCACGCTTAAATTCCATCACGAATAACTTTTTTTCTGGAAAATTCTCACCAAAATGCATTTGTACGCTTGTAAACAATATAATGAGCTGTCACTGAAATAATTTTAACAGCTGTCGAACGAGTGGCTTAGGAATGACAGCAGTCTGAAATTTGTTGCAGTTTGTTCATCTCACCCTGTATAGACAGACGGATCGACATAGAATTTTATGTTGATCAAGAATATACATTCATTTTTATTTCGACGTGTTACAAATGGAATGACAATCTTTATATGCCCTGGAGTCTATAAAAAGGCAAAATATTTTTTCGAAAGAAGTGCCCAAGAACTCATGGCTGTACATCCTTGGCTTTTCATAGGTGGCCGTAAAATCTGTTTAATAAAAAGAAGAGGGTATTTCTGTAAAATACCTAAAGGCATTTTCATAGATGATCAGAAGATCTGCTTGTATTTTCGTAGAAATCAAAAAAATATTCTTATTGAATATACGAAGGTTATATTATAGAGAACCCCCATGTTTTAACATATAAGCCTTAAGGTCCTTAGGTAACTGCAACTAATTTTTATAGAGACCGAAACACTTTTATGAACACGTCTTTTATGAAAGACTAGAATTTCTTCTCATAGAATACCAGAAGGACAAGACAACTGAAGCCCGTAGAGTACCAGAAATAGGAATTCAGAATACCTTCATATACCAGAATTCATTATCTTCACATTATTCATCTTATATATGGCTATTTTCATAAAAAAAGTCAATAGGTATTCTTATAGAAGAAAATACATTTTTCACCACCATACTGTGGAGGGTATATTAAGTTTGTTATTCCGTTTGTAAAACCTCAAAATATACATTTAAAACCCCACAAATTATATAAATTCTTCATCAGCATAAAATTTTATGTCGAGTTAGCGATGTCGGTCCGTCTGTGAAAATCACTCTAACTTCCGAACGATTTGAAATAGATTGATAAATTTGTACTTAAATGCATATAATGTCTACAGGACTTTTGGTGTTGAAAATGGGCCATGTAGGTCCACGTTTTTGTATAGGCCCCATATAACAGTGCCTCCCGATATTCGGTATTTTGATGATTTTTGCGACAATATTTAATCGGAACTAAGACAGAAAATTGTCTGTCTGCAGGTCCACGTCTTTGTACAGCCCCCATATAACGGTACCTCCCAATATTCGGTATTTTGATGATTTTAGCTACATTATTCACCGATTTTTTTTAAGTTTCGCATTTGAATATTGTAATGGCTTATGACAAAAATTACCTATGCAGGTCCATGTCGTCGCATAGACCCTAATGTAACAGCTACATTCGGTATTTTTAAGATTTTAACAGAATTGTTAACGGATTTTATCGTTTTTGAGAATTGCCAAATTTCTTTTTTTATACCCTCCACCATACTATGGAGGGTATATTAACTTTGTCATTCCGTTTGTAACTCCTCGAAATACTCATATCAGACCCAACAAAGTATATATATTCTTGATCAGCGTAAAATTCTAAGTCGATTTAGCGATGTCCGTCTGTCTGTCTGTCTGTCTGTCCGTCTGTCTGTCTGTCTGTCTGTCTGTCCGTCTGTCTGTTGTAATCACGCTATCTTTCGAATGAATTGAGATAGATGACTAAAATTTTGCACACATGTTTATTTTTCCAGTAGTCAGGTTAAGTTCGTAAATGGGCCATGTAGGTCCACGTTTTCATATAGCCCCCATATAACGGTACCTCCCTATATTCGGTATTTTGATGATTTTAGCGACATTATTCACGGGAATTGTTTCAAATTTGGCATTTGAAGTTCAAAATGGATACTACACCATAAGACGGAAAATTGTCTGTGCAGGTCCACGTCTTCGTATAGCCCCCATATAACGGTACCTCCCGATATTCGGTATTTTGATGATTTTAGCGACATTATTCACGGGAATTGTTTCAAATTTGGTATTTGAAGTTCAAAATGGATACTACACCCTAAGACAGAAAATTTTCTGTGCAGGTCCAGGTCTTCGTATAGGCCCCATATATCAGTACCTCCCTATATTCGGTATTTTGACGATTTTAGGTACAATACCCACCGAAATTGTTTGAGATGTGGTATTTGAAGTTCGTAATGAATGCTACAGCCTGTTACAAAAAATTGTCTATGCTGGTCCAGGTCTTCGCACAGCTCCGATATAACGGCACCTCCTTATATACGATTTTTTGATGATTTTAGCTACATTATTCACTGTTTATTTCAAGTTTCGAATTTGAATATGGTAATGGCTTATGACAAACAATGCCAATGTATGTCCACGTCGTATAGACCCCAATATAACGGCTATATTCGGTATTTTTAAAATTTTAAAAGAAATTTTTAAGGATTTTATTTTTTAAAAATTTCCAAATTCGTTGCAAATGGTGGAGGGTATTAAAAGTTCGGCCCGGCCGAACTTACTGCTTTTTAACTTGTTTTTACTTGTTATTTTTTTTCGAAGAAATCATAAGGACGAGAGTAACAAATTTTATATCCGATAGGAGATCAAATCTTTAAAGATTTTATGCATTTAAACATATTTGGAACCAGCTGGGCACTCAAAGACACTTATTTTCCAGACTTGTGTTTGTGGATAAACCTCATCAAAGATATTATAGACAAAGTAAATACAGACTGAAATCAAATAAAACTGGATGCGACAAAGACATGACAAAATGGATGTCATAAACACTTAGTTTATATCTATTTGGTTAAGTTGTTGTTGTTACGTGTGGAAGCGAAACCGAGGAAACGCATGAACACAAAAACAAAGTCAGCAGATGCCGTTAAATGCAAAGGAACAAAGTACACAAAGGATATGCACAATACCTTGATATATAGACATACATATATATGTGTATCACATACCGCATCATGTAGACCACACACACACACACACCATCAACATAGAGACTAGTAACAGATTTATTCACTTTGTGTGTGATCCTTAGCAAAATTCCTTGTTAAACAGTAGCAGAATGGAGTACCAGACAATGAGATGAAAGACATTTACGAGTCAATCATTACATCTGACATTTGCCAGGATGAATTGTCAGTTGTGTACTTCTTTTTCCATTTCTATTTACATCACTCCGCCCCTCCTTCGTGGCTAAACAGCCCATAGTATATAACCAATCTGGAATCTGCCAATCCGGCGGGGAAAGTCTGATTTAATTTCTTCATCATCGCCCATTTCCAGAGCCATGAAAAGTAACTCCCATTGACACAGAGATATTTGCCTGCCAGCATGTGGTTTCATCTTTCATCCATTCTTGTTTCCATCATTCAAGTCATTTTCCACTCGATGGATATTGTGATGCTGCCGCTGCTGCTGATGGTGATTGTGCTGGCTATTGTCTTTTTTTGCAATCTTCAATTTAAAATGGAAATGCTGATTTTTCAAAGATATTGAGTTTATGTTCGCTATTCTAACCGTGATCGTTGATATAGGGAAAACACTGAATAATTAGGTGCGAATGAGAATGCATTAATGAATTGTTAAGTAGGTGAAGGTGATGAGAAAGCTAATTATTTAAACATGAAACGTCAATACCCAACTAGAGTAGAAGTAATTGGAAAATAAGTGAAATTCCACTAAGAGGGTCAGGGTTTTTTTTTATAAAACATCCACTGAAGATAATTTAGTTAAAGGTAAAGCGCACATGGTAGTGCGGAACTAAAACTACCGAAATATGGAACCTGGCAATTTAAAATGTCCAAACTAACTGGTGTTTTTGAAATTGAAACAGATGGGACACATTTCAGAAAAATAAATCTTTTTCGTCCGTCGCCCATAAAAAATGTACTCTACTGTCCTTGGGATTTATTAATTGTCATAGCAAATGCCAAGTGTATAGGAAATTGCAATATTTTAAAGTTGGACGGTATTTCTGCAACACCTTGAAATATTGGTCGCCAACATAGGAAACTATACATGGATCTTCCTATCTCTGTTAATTTCTAATTTAGGTACAGGTCGCAATTATGGCCCGATCCTCACGCAATTTAAAATTGAGGTGTGGTAGGGTTAGGGTCATAATTGAAGCCTGTTGTTTTTGGAGATGATAACAAAATATTTAGGGGTCGAAATGGGCCAAAAACAGAAAAACTTCCCAATTTTGCTGTTTCTCTACAGGCCACAATTATAAACCAATCGACGCGGAATTTAGAGTCATGGAGTTAGAGTTTAGGTCTGGGCAGAACCTTACCAATTTGCAGGTCATCTGGAAATATTTAGCGGGTAAAATAGACTATAACTTTTATGTCAAAAATTTCCACTAAACTGCGAATATTTTAAATACAGGCCAAATCACACAGGTTGATAGCCAAGATATCGGATATATAGCAAAATAGGTTCAATGTATATGTAAAAGAAATATATCTTAGTCATTCTGCTTATAAATCAAAAATCGAAGGACTGATTTTTACAATTCTCATCAATTCGGAATGGCCTCTTGACAGAAAAGGATAAAATCTAAGAAAATCACTTACAAATATTACAGAAAAATAAATATTTTTTTTTTTGTTATTTTTTTTTTCAATTTTTGATATGCAACTACAGCATGCGATTTTTCCAATTTGACTTACAATTGTTATTTGTAAATTTTCTAAAATTTTTCTACTCTCCGCATCAGTATGTATTGCAAACAAGTCGCAATTATCATCCGATCCTCATGAAAATAGAGTTTGGTTTAGAATTAAAGTCTGTTGTTTTTGACGATGTACATTTAGGTTTACAAATTGACTAAAAAATTAGAATTTTCCTGATTTTGCAGTCGCTCTACAGGTCACAGTTGAAAATCAATCGACACGGGAAGAAGTGTATGTGTATATGTAAGTGTTGGATGGCCATTGGTTTATATATAGCTGCAAAATGGACCACAACAACAACTTTCGTGTAAAATCGCTTTGAATACCTAACAACACTAGGGAGTGCGCAAATATTGGGAAAATGTCCCTGGACAAAGCTAAGGGTAACATCTGGGCAGGGCTATATGACACAATTTCAAAAACGAAATCAAATTCAGAATGCCCTCTTGGTATAAAAGAATAAAAACTATAAAAATCGCATGAAAAGATGCATGTAATGTTGTTAATATAGATTTTCTGGTATTTTGTGACATATTTTTATTTTTTCATATTTTTTATCGCATGCGATTTTTTCATTTTGACTTATAATATTGAAGTGTACATTTTGTAATATTTCTTCTCCTTACAACACAGGCTGGGGTTATTGTATACAGATTGAAATTATCTTCCGATCCTCACGAAAATTTCACAAGGGTAGGGTTAGGCTCAGAAGGACTAGACCTATTGTTTTCAAAGATGTCCGCAATATATTTAGGGGTTGAAATGGACCAATAACTAAAATGTTCCTGATTTTGCAGCCGTTATAAAGGTCACAAATAGAAACTAAAGGACACGAAATCTGGCATGAAATTACAGTTTAGGACAACGTGTAGTATCGACCACTACTTTTGCGTGAAAAAAATACCAACATTTCCATTCTATCGACACGCAGAAAATAACTTGCATGCGAAATCAAAAATACACAAAAGGCGAACTTCTGGCGTCTTACCCTGATTTCGTTGACGAATATAGGCAAACATCGTAGACAATCAAATCATATAAATGAGACTAAATTTGGAGACACGGAGCAGACGCTTGCTTTTGAAAATAATCGCAAAATATTTAGGGGTTCAAATTCACCAAAATGGATGACCAATGGGTTATATTTAGCTGTAAAATGGATCACAACAACTAACAGCACGACGGAGTGCGTAAATATTGGTCAAATGTCCCTGGTCAAAATGCTAAGGGTAATATCTGGGCAGTGCTCCGTGACATAATTTCAAGAGCGAAATTTTTCAATATGGATTTGGACAGAATGGGATTTCTAACATATTGTAGTGTTGTAGGGTATCACATGGTCGGCCCCGCACGACTATAGCCTTTGCTTACTTGTTTTATTTTTTAGTAACGCAGTATGGTAGATATCGGACCACTCCTTCAGTTACCTCCCTCACAAAGTTAAAAATATTGAACAGTTCTAAATCTTTTAATATGTGAAATAAAATGTGAGCATTTTATTAAAAATCGAATTTTAATTTTGTTAAACAAAACGGCACATTTATTTCTTCAATATGTTCACAATATGTTTAGTTTTTTTTTTTGCGCGAATGTTTTATTTCGTATAAAGTTTTATTTTTGTACTTGTTAAGAGACGTGACTCAGTTACATGTGAAAACAAAATATAAAACCAAACTAGCTTAAAAGCCAGTGAAGTAATATGAACACCAACTAGTACATATTGTAATACATAAAAACGTTCGCAACAAGTAATTCGAAAGTTTCTTTTTTTTCGTTTGGCAAAGTTGTAAAATGAAGTATTGTAGAATTTTATTACACGCAAATACATAAAACAAAAAAAAAAACTTTCCACCTGTTTATGTTTATAACAATTTTCTACTTATGACATTATCTAATACGAGGCACTAACAACAACACTTTTTTTATCTTCATAGAATGAGTAACTATATAATTATGAAATGTGATGTCATTGAAAATCTAAGTGTAAAACAGATGTAGATATTGCTGTAAAATAACAGAAAAAATAATGTAAATAATATTACGCGAATTTTCCCATTTTCTCCGTAAAGACGCTTGTGCATTTTTATTATTATTTTTTTAATGTTTATTTTTATTTCTTCCCCTAAAATGTACCTTTGTGAATACGTTTTTATGACCTGTCATAAAAGTCACGTTCAAACATAAATAAGGTTTTTATTTGTAGTAATGTCATTTCAACATTAACGCAAATGACATATATTTTTATTTTAGGTAAGGAAATCAACAAGCTGTTGTTTCAACAGGCCATTAAAAATAAAAACTAAATATGTATAATGGTAATGACGTCCCACGGATATTCTGAAAGTGGTTTTGGTTGAAAGAAAATAGAACAGTGTGGCTTGTTTGTTCGGGATACCGTAGTATTTTGTTATTGCAAAATGGTCAGGCTTTATCCCTTTATTGTTGTTTTTATAAAAACAACGTTTTTTAATAGATCTAAAAATCAATAAAATCTTTTAGATGATTTCAAAATATTTAGGGGTTGAAATGGACTAAAAACAAAGAAAAAAATACAAAATCAAAAAATGATGTTACAGTGCAGTACGAAGTTATAGAAAATCGACACGGTATTTAGCATGGGGCTAGAGTTTGGGGCTGGACAAGAGCGTAACTTTTGTGTGGACATCGGACAATTTTTAAGGTCTAAAATAGACTATAACTTTTATTTAAAAAATACGAAAAATACTAAAAATCCAGGCCAATTCAGAAATACATACAAAGGTCACTTCTGACAACAACAGTCATAACGATATGGGATATGTAGCAAAATTGTTATAATAAATATAATATAATTGTATATAATAAATATAAATATAAAAGATAGACCTTAGTTATTCTTCTTGTAAGTCAAGAACTAAATACTCCAGACACAATAGTCCAACGGATTGGTATACGGAGATTTTTGTGGCCATTGTGCACTGGAAATGAAGCGAGGAACGTCATTTTGTAACCATTCTTGGGTGCCGCATGCTGAGTGCAATTGTGCTGAGTCCTGTTGGAATGTCCAGGGTCTGCGCCCAAAATGACTAAGGCTTTAATACACCCTCCAGAATATTTTCGCTACAATATTCGGCATTTATTCTGATGTCACGATCGATCAATACGAGCGGAAAGCGACCATCGGCTGTTATGGCTGTCCCACACCGTCACCATGGCCGGTGCTTGTGTTTTGATGGACAACCGAAGTTGTACATTTTCAGCTGACCTCTTTGTCAAGTAGACACGATCATTTTGTTTGTTTAGAAACTGCTGGACAACGAATGTTTTCTCATCGGAGAGAGAGAAAACCAAATCATCAGTTCACCCCTTTTGGCCAAGCGAAGTAATTCTCTAGCTCTTTTGAGTCTATTTTCTTTCTGTTGCGTGTAAGCTCTTGCACTTTTTCGAATTTCAATGACTTCACCCCAGCTCATTTTTCAATATTTATTTATTATTATATGAATATTACGATATGTTCAGCTCACGAGCCATTTTTCGGCCACTGCGAAGCGGGTTTTGATCATGTAGCTCCTTTACTTTTCGAACCATTTCTGCTGATGTTGCTGATTTTTTTTTTTCGTCCACTTCCTACGCAACAAGTATCACGGTATCGAGCGATGGTACGAGACACAAAATATTTATTCACATTTAAATGCTGGAGTGCTCTAACGATAGCCACTTGTAGTTTTCCACCCAAATATAAAGAAATCACATTATCACGCTTGAATTCCATCACGAATAACTTTTTTCTGGAAAATGTTCACCAAAATGCTTTTGTAGGCTTGTAAACAATATAATGAGCTCTCATTGGAATAATTTTTACAGCTGTCGGACGAGAAATGGCAGCAGTCTGAATTTGGTTGCAGTTTTTTCATTTCACCCTGTATTGTTTACTTGTTTTTTCATAAATGTTTCAAAAAAACTCATAATCAAAAATTGTGTTGTTTCGCAAATTAATATCGACTGCACTTGCAGTGACTATTCCAATGACATTTTATACAAGAAACGGAAATGAAGATTCACATCACAGGTCGTGCGTTTTAAACACATTGTATGTTGGATATTTGCTGTTGCTGCATTGTTACTAGTAGTTTCTATGGTCATATGGCGAGATATCTATCTGTCGCTACAGCAACATGCTCTCTAATGGCCAATCATGTGGGTTGTTATCATTGTGAATGTGATTAGCTTTTTGCAATATTGAACTGCATTCAAAGTACAGTGATCAACATTCGGTTAATTGTATTGATATTTAAAATATAAGAACCAGAGGTTTTAAATAGATGACCGAGATGTCTTCAATAGAATACCAAGAGCTTTGCACAAGAAGACAACCAGTTCTGCAATTGAAAACCATGTAGTACTGAGAAGAAGACGATTGGAACTTCAGCAAATCACCATGAGGTTTAAATAGATAACAAAGTCGTCATCAAGGGAAAACCAAGAGGTATTCAATAGGAGAACAAAAGGTGTTATATAGAAGCACAAGAAATTTTCAATAGACGACAAAGAGGTCTCCAATAGAAAACAAAGATGAATAGGAGAACAACAGATCTACAATAGAATTCCAGGAGGTCTTCAATTGAAGAACAAGATATCTTTACAATTAAGGCTTTAAAAGAAGGCCAAACGGTCATAAAAATTAGAGAAAAGGGTGTTCACAAGGGGGCAAATAAGTCTTCAATAGAACAACAAAAGGTCTACAATAAAAAGCCACGATGTCTGCAAAAAAAGAGCAATAGGTATTCAATAAAAGACAAAGAGATCTCCAATAGAAGATAAATAGGGTTTCAAAAGAAGACGACGAGATCCCTAATAAAATGCCAAAAGGCCTTCAGAAGAAAGCCTAGATATTTTCATAGAAGACCAAAAGGTTTTTTTAAAGAAAACAAAAAGTTCTTCAATAGAACACTAATAGGTCTTCAAAAAAAGCCACGAGGTCTTCAATAGAAGGCCAATAGCCTTTCAAAAAAAGACAAATACATTTTCCTTAAAACAACAACAGGTCTTCAATAAAACACCAAAATGCCTTCTGCAAAAAAAAAAAAAAAAATGGTCTACAATAAATTACAACCAGTAAAGAAAGTCTTAAAGTCGGGCCCGCCCGACTTTATGATACCCTACACCACTTTGCTAATTTAGTAGAGCTCCGCATAACAATTAAAAGTTTTTACGGGAGAATTCAATCATATCCGCTATGATTATAGTTATAATTTAAAGTTCAAAAGACTAAATATAACGAAGCATTTGTATCTTTTAAACTTCGGACTCCCATTTGATATATATGGGAGCTATGTCCAAATCTAAACCGATCTTGATAAAATTTGGCAAAGATATTTCTGAGCTGTATTTGATATATTTTCCTGAATATCGTTATTACGGAGTGCATATTACGGCTGTTGGTAACAAATATAAAAAATCGGATGGACACTATATATGGGAGCTATAGCTATATCTGAACCGATCTTCACCAAATTTGACATACTAGCTTCTAGACTCAATACGACCGAATTGAAGTGCCAAATTTCATCCCATTTAGACAAATATTAGACGTTTGATGCACAATAAAAGATAAATCGGAAAAAGTTATATATGGTAGATATATCCAAATCCGAACCGATCTCGATAAAAATTAGCAAAGGTATTTCTGAGCTGTATTTGATATATTTCCCCAAATATTGTTGTTACAGAGTGCATATTACGGCTGCGGAGGGCTATAACAAATCGGATAACAATATATATTGGAGCTATAGCTATATCTGAACCGATTTCCATTAAATTTGGCATACTTATTTTCAGGCCTAATTTGGTTGTATGTGCAAAATTCCATATTATTTGGGCTGATATTACACGTTTGGTGCACAATAAAAGGCAAATCGGACGAAGATATATATGGGAGCTATATCTAAATTTTTACCGATTTTCTCAAATTTCAATAGGGTTCGTCTTTGGGCCAAATAAATAATTTCGGTAATAAATGCGAACTGTACTTTGTTTGCAAAAATACGTGGACAGACGGACGGACATGCATAAATCGACTCAGTATGTGATTCTATGCAGATCATCAAAAGGAACAATGGGTCTATCTCGTTTCCTTTTGCCTGTTACAAACAAATGCACAAAGACATAATACTTGAACCACTTTGTGGTGTAAGATATAAAAAAAGTTCAATAAAAGGACAAAAGATCTTAGCAAGATGAGACCTCTTGGTTTTCTATTGAGAGAGAGAGAGATTACTACTGAAAACCCCTTGATCTTCCAAAGCCCTTTTGACCAATACCAATAGGCTTGGCAAGGAGACCAACAGGTCTTCGATTGATGAATAAAGGCTCTGTTCCTGTGAGGACCATATGGTCTTCTACGGAAAACCACTCTTCTTCCATTGAGAACATTTTTCCTAGGTCTCTGGTAGTTCAAGAGGTCTTTGGGGGTTCAAGAGATCTTCTGTAGAAGATAAAAAAAGAAAATCAATGACTGCAATTCTCATTGCATCGATTTTTTCACTTTCTAAGTTTTCTAAAATGCAACCACCTTCCGTGTTCCTATTCTACCAATAACCACATGTGGCATTGCTGTTGATGTTACAAATGCTTATCACACGGCATTAAGTGAAACTGCACGGACATTTGCGGTTTTTATTTAGCAGTAAGCACTAGCCAATGCTGTTGGTTTATATTTTTTCCATATCAATGCTAATATGTTCGGAATTGTGAGTACTGATAATAAATGGAGAAACGAAGTACATTTCGAAAATTTTTGGAATATAAAAAGGCCCCATGTAAAGTTTTCTCTTTGTTCAATGAAAGAATTTATGGTCATTGTTTATTAAATTTTCTATATGAATATGAACGTGTGAGGCCCTTTTTGGGCAACAAATATTTCACTTTCAGATTTACACCTGATAGCTTTTAGTAAATGCGTTTTATACCATGATAAACTATGCTGTTGAACGTCATAATAATCCAAGTCCCATTCAATTTAGGTTAAGTAAGCAGTATGTTGTGTGACATAACAAAGTGTTTGCTGATAAATTTTATAAACATAATTTATGAGCATCGACAGGCATTGCCTTCATTAAAATCATTGTATGATGACATTGGTATATTTTAGTAAAATGTTTACTTCAGATAGAGCAATGAATGAGCTCATAAACCTTAGGGTTAATTTAAAAAGGATGTTTCGTTCATAAATATTTAAATAATATATTTTAAATTAAAATGCAATTAATTTTTGTAATTTTAAAAGTCGGTCGTAGCATGGAAACTCTTAAACTTTTAATTTTTAAATGTCAGCAAAAACATGATTTTAATAAAAATATATAATTAAAAGATAACCAGTAAAGAAAGTCTTAAAGTCGGGCGGGGCCGTCTTTATGATACCCTACACCACTTTGCAAATTTAGTAGAGCTCCACATAACAATTAAAAGTTTTTATGGGATAATTCAATCATACACGCTATGATTATAATTATAATTTAAAGTTCAAAGGACTAAATATGCCGAAGCATTTGTATCTTTTAAATTCGGAATTGCCCATTTGGTGCACAATTAATTTGAAATCGGATAAAGATATATATGGGAGCTATATCCAAATCTGAACCGATCTCGATAAAATTTGGCGAAGATATTTCTGAGCTGTATTTGATATGTTTCCCCAAATATTGTTGTTGTAGAGTGCATATTACCACGGCGGTGGACAAAAATAACAAATCGGATGAAAAATATATATGGGAGCTATAGCTATATCTGAACCGATTTCGATCAAATTCGGCATACATATTTTCAGGCCTAATTTGGGTGTATATGCAAAATTCCATACTATTCGGACTGATATTACACGTTCGGTGCACAATAAAAGGCAAATCGGACGAAGATATATATGGGAGCTATATCTAAATTTTGACCGATTATCTCCAATTTCAATAGGGTTCGTCCTTGGGCCAAACAAATGATCTGTGCAAAATTTCATCTGGATCGGGCAATAAATGCGACCTGTACCTTGTTTACAAAAATACAGACAGACGGACGGACGGACGGACGGACAGACGGACGGACGGACGGACGGACGGACGGACAGACGGACGGACGGACATGCATAAATCGACTCAGAATGTGATTCCATGCAGATCATCAAAAGGAACTATGGGTCTATCTCGTTTCCTTTTGCCTATTACAAACAAATGCACAAAGACATAATACCCTGACCACCTTGTGGTGTAGGGTATAAAAATCATGCTTTGCTCTTTACTGCATAGTTGGTTTTTGTTTAAAACAAACATCTAACGCTCCATGTGGCGTATGAGGATGACGAAAAGCAAACACTGTGTCAATCATACGCGATGTGGTACCAATGATGCAAACAATTATTATCCCTTTCACCATATAGTGGTACGAGTATTATGTCTTTGTGCATTTGTTTGTAACATGGAGAGGGAGGCGACTTTTGAGAATTTACATAGAATCACTTTCTGAGTCGATTTATGCGTGTCAGTCCCTCTATCCATGTATTTTTGTGAACAAAATGCACGTCGTATTTATTATCCAATTGAGATGAAATTTTCCAAACAATATTTTTTTGGCCCAAGGACGAACTCTACAAAAATTGGTGAGAATCGGTTCAAATTTGGATATAGCTCCCATACATAAATTCAACCGATTTCGTGCTAATTGTGCACCAAATGTCCAATATTCAGTCTAAAAGCAATTACATCAAATTTTGTGAAAATCAGTTCAGATGTAGCTATAGCTTCCATATATATGTTTCATCCGACTTGGGGTTTTAAGTCCCTCACATGCGTAATATGCACTACACAACAAGAATATTTGATACCGGACAGCAGATACTGCTCGAAAATACCTCTGCCTTATTTTATCGAGATCGGTTCAGGTTTTTATATGCCTTCGATATACGTATTAATTGTCCATAATATATGTAATATAAGCCCAAATTGAATATATATATATATTTTTCATAATCAAAAGAACTTTGCTATTTGGGAGACTCGGTCTGGTATATGAAATAAATATTTTTTAATACAGCAATGTTATTTTGTGCTAGACATAATAAAGTCCCCTCGTCAAACTTGTTGAAAATCGATTCAGAGATGGATATAATTCCCAAATTTTGACTACTCTAAAGCCATGATACGAATTCAAATAAGGTTCATAGTTGATATGATCTATTTTACATAAATTCCCAACCTACTCTTCTAAATACGCATAGCAGTGTACGAGTAGGGTATACTACAGGTTGAGATAAAACACCATAATTTTAAAATTTTTTTAATTTTATTGAATGAAAACAAAAAATATCGGAAATAGCATCGAATTTTAGAATAAATTTAGATTTGTTCAAATCGGTCACCTTTGACACGAATTATGGCCATCAAACGGCCACTGAAACCATCACACACCGTCCGAATGTTGCTCTGTGATATTTTGGCCCATTCTCGGCTAAGCGCTTGCTTGAGGTGATCAACACTTTGGTATTTTTTAGTGCCAACTTCGCTTTCCAAAATACTCCAAACACAATAGTCCAACGGATTAGTATCCGGAGATATCGGTGATCATTGTGCGATGGAAATGAAGCGAGGAACCTCGTTTTGTATCAATTCTTGGGTGGTGCCTGCTGAGTGCGATGTTGCTGAGTCCTGTTGGAATGTCCAAGTTCTACGGCCAAAATTCTTGGGTGCCCAAGGCTCCATATAACAACACATCAGATGTCGGACCGACACAAATCCGAAAAGGAAAGTTTCATTCGATGTTCTGTTCGTATTTCAATTTAATTTTACCTACAACTTCTTCTATACCAAAATTACTGTTTTCTAACATTTTCAATTTCTCCTTACATTCGCTTTGACCATTTACTGATAATTATAGCCATTCCTAAAATTACTACCAGCATTTCTATTGTAAATGGTCACGTATTGAAGTTAAAATGAGAAAAGTTTTCGGTGACATTTCAATTTCCTGGACACGACGTGTTTGCAGTTTTTACACACAATAAAATGCGACTGCGGACAAACATATGTATCATATATTCATGTAATTATTTTAGTTGATTTAAGTTGTAATAGTTTGACCACAGTTTTCCAATCTACTTTGGCATTGGCTTAAATAATGTATTACAAATGTGTAAAATAACCAAAACTAAAAATTAAAGTTTAATAGGGTAGTTTATAATAATAAGTAAAAAAAGGACAAATGCATATATTTTTCCATTCGACTATTTAAGGAACTCCGCCCTGGAAAGGAGGGTATATAAACTTTGTCATCCCTAAATATTCGTCGTAGACCCCATATTCGTAATAAGCATAAAATTCTAAGTCGATTTAATTGTGTCCGTCTGTCTGTAGTGCGTCAAAATTTAGCAAAATAATTTGTATTGTATCTAGGATGGTATAGAAAATGAGATATATCGCTCCACGTTTTGGTATAGCCCCCACGTTTTGATACCTCCCAATATTCGGTATTTTGATGATTTTTGCCATATTTTTTCGCGGATTTGTGGGTCATAATGGGTATTAGCTTCGGTAGCGAAACATTGTAAGTATAACGGTACCTGCCGATATATTTTGATATAAATTGGTATTTGTATGCAAAATATCTTACTAGTAAATGAAGTTTAAAGTGAAACACACTAGATACATTTTATGGAAAAAGGTTTCCTTTACCCTAAGGTGGAGGGTAATAAAAGTTCCGCCCGGCCGAATTTAATGTTTATAACCTACAACACTATGTGTTGGGGTATGATAAGTTTAATTGGGCCAAAAATTATGTAACCCCTCGAAATATTGGTTTCCCACATAGAAAAGTATACAGGGTTGCCCATATTCGACGGACCCATCTGGCAACGCCATAACTTTTGACAGAGATGTCACATCGCTTAATGACATACCGCGTTTGAAGCGTCAGTCCAAGCAGATTTTTACAATGAACCAATAAACGCCACGCGAGTGCTCTGAAATAGTTGAAATTTACATTCAACAGAAGAAGTCAATTGTGAAAACTCAACGTGCTTTTAAAATATTAAAAAATGTGAGAAGTGCGCCTTCTAAGAACACCATTAAGCGTTTATACGAAAAATTTTCGACTGGTAATGCTCTTTCTAATCCGAAGAGGCCATATAAAAGTCGACCAAGGCAATCGGCCGAGAATATCGCTGCCGTACGAGCCAGTGTTGAGAGGTCCCCAAGAACATCCCAAAACGCCGTTCTCAGCAGTTGGGTATGGCTCGGTCCACTTTACAACGTATTATTCGCATTATGGCGGGCCACACCATCACCATTGCAGGCGCTTGAGTTCTCGTAGCCAACCGAAGGTGCACATTTTCAGCTGATCTCTTTGGCAACTGAACACGACCATTTTGTTTGTTTACAAACTGCTGGACAACGAATGCTTTCTCATCGAAGAAAACCAAATATGGCAGTTCACCACTTTCGGCCAAGCGAAGCAGCTCTTTGGAGCCTAGTTTCTTTCGGTTACGGTGTAAGTTCTTTTTGGAATTTCAATGACTTTACCTCGAGCTCATTTTCCAATATTTGCCAAATGGAATATTGCGATATGTTCAGCTCACGAGCCATTTTTCGGCCACTGCGACGCGATTTTCAATCAAGTCGGTTCTTTACTTTTCGAATCATTTCTGCTGATGTTGCTGTTTTTTCGGTCCACTTCCCACAAAATTATAAAAGTGATGTGCTCTCATATATTTTATATAATATTTGTAAAAGTCTTTTTCTATGCCGTTTTAATCAGCAAATTATGTCATTCTGAAACATTTTTTTAGAAATATAACGATATTTTTGATTACCACATTTCGAGAGTGCTCCAGATACTGTACTGTTAAACTTGACACTTTTTACTTATTATTTCGGTCATCAATTCAATATATATTGCTATCCTCCGCATATCAGCGCCACCCAACTTTTTATATCGAAATTTAATATTTCACACTCCTATTTTGATATTGTAAAAAAGTGTAACAAAATAAATGCAATATTGGCTTTTATACGAATTCCCATTTTGGCTAGCATTGACATATTTATTTCATACAATGTGGAAAGTTTATACCTGCTCCTTACTTTCGACAACAATCATATCACCTTTTGACCTCAAATAGAAGTTCGAATATTGTAGAATTATTGAACCCTAGATGGTAGTTTATTTTCACACAAAAATGGAATATAGCTCTTTTCTTTACAGGGTTATTAGATAAGAATAATAAATTATTTGGACAATGCTATATTGTAACAAGTAAAAAAGCAGGAAATTCGGCGGAGCCGAACTTTAAATACCCTCCACCCTTTGGAACGAATCAGAAAATTTTCGAAAAATAAATCCATTGAAAATTCTGTTAAAATCTTCAAAATACCTTATATCGAAAGTTGCCGATATATGGGGGGTCATTCGATATTGTGGACCTATATAGACATATCGGTGTCTGGGAATAAAGTACTCACAAGGGACTCCTTATGTGGATTTTCAAATAATTCCATTGGGAAATGTGGCTAAAATCATCAAAATTCCCAATATCGGATGTACTGTTATATGGGGGGTATACAATATTGTGGACCTATATAGACAAATCCCTTTCAGGGGTTAAAGTGCTCACAAACAACTCCTTGTGTGGATTTTCAGACAATACTATTGCAAAAAATATCGCTAAAATCGTAAAATTAACGAATATCGGGCGTACCGTTATATGGAAGCTATACGATATCGTTAACTTATATAGTGAACTCTATGTCAGGTAGTAAAGTGCTCACAAAGAACACCTTGTGTGGAATTTCAAACAATTCAATTGAAAAATGTGGCTGAAATCATCAAAATACCGAATATCAGAGGGTACCGTTATATGGGGGATATACGATATCGTGGACCTATATAGATAATTCTCTTTCAAGGGATGAAGTAATCACAAGTAACTCCTTGTGTGGATTTTCAGGCCATTCCATTAGAAAATGTGGCTATAATAATCGAAATACCGAATATCGGTGGGTACCGTTATATGGGGTCTATACGATATCGTCGACCTATATAGATGATTCTATTCCGAGGTATAAAGTACCCATTAGGAACTCCTTATGTGGGTTTTCAGACAATTCCGTTGAAAAATTTGGATAAAATCATCAAAATACCGAATATCGGGGGGTACCGTTATATGGGGGCTATACGATATTGTGGACCGATATAGCCCATCTTCGAACTTAACCTGCCTGCAGACAAAAGAGAGATCTGTGCAAAATTTTAGCTTCCTATCTTAATTCGTTTGGACTGTGGCGTGATTACAACAGACGGCCGGATAGGGCTAAATCGTCTTAAAATTTTACGCTGATCAAGAATATATATACTTTGTTGAGTCTAAAATGATTATTTCGATGAGTTACAAACGGAATGACGAACTTAATATACCCTCCACACTATGTATGGTGGGGGGTATAAAAATAGTTATCAAGATATAATATGAGATCTTGAAATATTCATGGGGATATATCCAATATTAACATCAATTTGGAAATCCATTCAAGTGTAATAACCCCATTGACTTTGCTGCATGGATGTTTGTAGCCCAGGTCATTGTTCATTTTGCACGTTGCCCTTGTACGAACTTATTCTGGGTGTTCCTTTTACAGAAAAACACTTGTTGACCGAAAAAGTAATTTGGATATATTGCATCGAAGTGAACAATAAATGTTATAAATTTTTATTATGTTTTTGTTTTTGTTGTATACGTAAAAGTTTAAGATTCTTCTGTTAACAAAGGACTCAATAAAGTTGGTGTAAAGTGAAAAGAGAACATAAGTTTGAGAAAAAATAAATTGTTTAAAATTGTACGTAATGCCAGTTTGCTAGCGGATATTAACAAATATCATCCAGTATGTGAAGGACATATGTCGCAACTATGCACTCTTCACAGTTCAGTTCTACCTGTAACAAACATACGATTTTATTCGGATGTTTTGTATTATAAATTATGCCAGATATGATCGGTGATGTATGCATTTAAAACCTTACGGCGGACAAACTTTAAAATCGGGAGCTATATTTTAATCGTTTTCCCGTGAATTCAGTATATGACGGAAGTTTATAAAAACATTTTCCTCCCACTGCAACTTCTTAACGTAGTTCAAACATATTTAGGTAAGGCCTAATTACGCTCTCATGCAAACAATTTCAATTTGAATAAATTAATCTTCTACCCCTTCTCCCCGCATCCCAGTTGTTATAGGCTGTCAAACATTGTTCAGTTGGCAAATACTTAGGCGCGATTAAAAGTCAATTAATGTAATCGTCTAAAATCTCACTGAGAACAATCGTTACACCATCAACAAAAGCCGCACTAATAAGAGCAACAAATGGATTAAATTAACTGAACCAAAGACAACAAATGATAAAACTGATTAAGTGACAACACAACGATTGAGAGCTCAACAAAGTCTGCAGTGCAAAAGAATCCAAAAAGCTAAAACTAATACTTTTAGCAATAATGTTTAAGACAAGGGGAGGGTTGGTGTTTAGAATAATTATATATTACGATTTGATGGAAGAGCATTGTATATTAATTAGGGTCATTTTAATATTTAAGGAAAAACCAAAAGTAGAATGAGACAAGTAAAAAATATTAAGTTCGGCTGGGCCGAACTTTTAATATCCTCCACCTTAGGGTAAAGGAAACATTAGAACCCATTATGATTCACAAATACCAATTTTTGTACCCTCCACCAAAAAAAGTATGGAGGGTATATTAAGTTCGTCATTCCGTTTGTAACTCATCGAAATAATAATTTTAGACCCCACAAAGTATATATATTCTTGATCAGCGTAAAATTCTAAGACGATTTAGCCCTGTCCGCCCGTCTGTCCGTCTGTTGTAATCACGCTACAGTCTAAACGAATTAAGATAGGAAGCTAAAATTTTGCACAGATCTCTCGTTTGTCTTCAGGCAGGTCAAGTTCGAAGATGGGCTATATCGGTCCACGATATCGTATAGCCCCCATATAACGGTACCCCCGATATTTGGTATTTTGATGAGTTAGCCACATTTTTCAATGGAATTGTCTGAAAATCCACACAAGGAGTTCCTTGTGGGTACTTTATACCTCCGCAGAGAATTATCTATATAGGTCCACGATATCGTATAGCCCCCATATAACGGTACCCCCGATAATTGGTATTTTGATGATTTTATCCACATTTTTCAATGGAATTGCCTTAAAATCCACACAAGTAGTTCCTTGTGAGTACTCTACCCCCTGAGAGAGAATTGTCTATACAGGTCCACGATATCGTATATCCCCCATATAACGGTACCCCCCGATATTCGGTATTTTGATGATTTTACCCACATTTTTCAACGAAATTGTCTGAAAATACACACAAAGAGTTCCTTGTGGGTACTTTATACCTCGGCAGAGAATTATATATACACGATATCGTATAGACCCCATATAACGGTACCCCCGAAATTTGGTATTTTGATGATTTTATCCACATTTTTCAATGGAATTGTCTGAAATTCCACAAAAGGAGTCCCTTGTGGGCATTTTACCCCCTCAAAAAGAATTGTCTATATAGGTCCACGATATCGTATTTCCCCCATATAACGGTACCCCCCGATATTCGGTATTTTTGTGTTTTAAGCCATATTTTTCAACGGAATGGTCACAAGGGGTTCTTTGTACACAAGGGGTTCTTTGTGAGCACTTTACCCCCCGACAGAGAATTCTCTATATAGGTTAACGATAACGTATAGCCCCCATATAACGGTACCCCGCGATATTCGGTATTTTGATAATTTTAGCCACATTTTCCAATCGTATTGTCTGAAAATCCACACACGGAGTTCTTTGTGAGCACTTTAACCCTGAAACGGAATTGTCTATATAGGTCCACAATATCGTATATCCCCCATATAACGGCACCCTCTGATATTCGGTATTTTGATGATTTCAGCCAAATTTTTCAACGGAATTGTCTGAAAACCCACACAAGGATTTCTTTGTGAGCACTTTAACCCCTGAAAGGTATTTGTCTATATAGGTCCACAATATCGTATATCCCCCATATAACGGTACCCCCGATATTCGGGATTTTGATGAAGGAGTTCCTTGTGAGTACTTTACCCCCAGACATAGATTTGTCTATATAGGTCTACAATAGCGTATATCCCCCATATATCGGCAGCTTCCGATATTAGGTATTTTAAAGATTTTAACAGAATTTTCAATGGATTTTATTTTTTTGGAACTTACTGCTTTTTTACTTGTTAGATATATTCATGGGAAAATGTGCCAAAAATCATCAAAATACCGCTATATGGGAGTTATATCAAAACGTGGACCTATACATACAATGTTTCGCCACCGGAGCTAGAACCCATAATGAACTACTAATAGCAATTTTTAGACAAATCCGTGAAAATATGTGCAAAAACCAACAAAATACCGAATATCTGGAGGTACTTATATATAGTGGCTATACCAAAGCGTGGACCCAAACATACAATGTTTCGCCACACGAACTAGGACCCTTTATGACCTAATGCCAATGCCAATTTTTAAACAAATCCGTGAAAAAGTGTGGCAAAAATAATCAAAATACCGAATATTGGGCGGTAGCGGGGATTATACCAAAACGTGGACCGATATATCTCATTTTCAATACCAACCATCCTAGACACAATACAAATTGTTTTGCTAAATTTTGACGCTATACGTCAAATAATGTGGGCTGTATCGTGTTTTCAACAGACTGACGGACATCGTTAAATCGACTCAGAATTTTATGCTGATTATGAATATATCTATATAATCGGAATGACATAGTTAATATACATAGTATAAAAAGGGGACGGGACGACTATATCATACCCTACATCACTATGCATATTTAGTAGAAATTTGTTATTTTAAACTCTCTATAAATTCCAAACCCTATTATATTGAATGTTCAATGAAGGTCCATATTTTGGAATAGCGCCTTTGTGATATTTTGAAAACTTTACCGACATTATCCAAACTATTTCGCTGGAATTCGGACTTTAAAACAAAAGATGTTTAAATGTTGAAAGCTAATACTATTAACGCTTTTCTTTTACCAACTGCATCATCATCATCAGCATTATCATCCATCGGTAATTGTCGATGGGAAATGTCGATTCGGTTCAAAACTTATGCAATCACACATATCTACTAAATCATGTTCAGGGTAAACTTAAGTGATAGACATCTTTTGAAACCTCACTCAAAAAGGGCTAAGATAGAATATATTGGCCTATTCCATTATTTTCTGAACCAACACCCAAAAAGAGGGAATTATTTTCATAAAATCTTATCTCGAATATATTCCAAACTACTAAGGAAATCATAAATTTAATAAGTATTCTCTTTTAACAAAGTAAATACAGGAAATTACCAGTAAGAAAAGGTCAAAAGTCGGGTGGAACCGACTATACAGCTCCCGTAACAAAAATGTTTATATTGGGAATTTATGCGACAATGAACCAAATAACATTGCTGTATAGTGCATGATATGATTTCGATAAGGATTATATTAAAGAATTTTTATTAGAGCAATTGATATACCGAACCTAACCAATTTGGGCTGATATTACATATATGATGAGCGATAACCGTAAAATCAAATAAAGATGTATATCGAAGCTATATAAAAATCTGAACGAATCTCGATAAAATCTGACAGCACTTGCTTTTAGGTAAGTCGGAAGTGCAAAAAATTCAGTGCATTGGGTGATATTAGCCATTTGGTGCATAAAAAACTGAAATCGTATAAAAATATATATAGGACCTATTTCCAAATCCGATCTCCATTAAATTCGACGGAGGTATTTTTAAGCTCCATAAGTTGTCTGGTACCAAGTCTCATTCCTGTGGAGTGCATATTACCCATGTAAGGGACTTAAAACTCCAAATCGTATGAAACATAAATATGGGAGCTCGAGGTATATCTGAACCGATTTTCACAATATTTAATGTACTTGCTTCTAAACTGAATCCGGTCGGATGTGCCAAATTCAGGTCATTTGACTGATATTGGCCATTTTGTGCACAAATTATTCGAAATCGGTTGAATATATATATGGAGCTATGTTCATCTAAATTTAAACCGATTTTCACCAATTTCAATAGGGTTCGTCCTTGGGCCAAACAAATATCGTTTAGAAAAATGCATCTCAATCAGATAATAAATGTGACCTGCATGTTGTTCACAAAAATACATGGATATACGAATGGACGAACTGACATGCATAAATCGAAAGTGATAAGTGGAAGTGATTCTATGAAGATCCTCAAAAGTAACTATGGGTCTTCTTCTTTTTCCATTTTACAAATAAATATACAAAGACATAATAATTACGGAATTACCATATCTAAAAATAGTCGATATTTTACAACAACTTGAAAAACAATTGCGGAATGTTATACACCCAATTGTACTTCAGTTTTCGTCCTCATTACCGACATAATATACCTCGTCGCCCAGTAACTGGTTTTCAATATTCCTTCCTACTATTTTGTGTCATTGTGTGTGGTATGCTGCTGGAAGAGAATTGTTTTATTCCAATTTTTCTGGAGGCAATAAAAAAAATTACAATTTAAAATTTCGTGTGGCATTTACTGCGTATTGAGGACGAAAAGAGGAAGATTAAAATATTTTGCAACACGTGCAAAAAAAAAAAAAAAAAAAAAATCACATCAACAACAATGAACAGAAATACATTGTCAGGATTTTTCTGACGCCTTAAGGCATTACAAAATATGCAAATGACAGGCACAGAGACGGCAAAAATGAAAATTGTTTTAAAGCAAATGTTTAATTCTAACGAATTGAAGTTGTGATAGAAGTTTACATAACATTCGACTCTCTCCTTTATCGACTCTATCCTTTAAAAATATAATAACGTACGAAAGTACATTGTTATCTTTTTTATACCCTCAGCCATATGGCTACAGAAAGAACGGTTGCCGAAAAAAAACGTTTCTAGAACAAATCCGTTTCAGGATAAATCGGTTTCAGGGGTGTCCGTTGGTTCGTCTGGCTGGCTAGCTGGTGCGCATGATAACTCTGGAAGGGAGTATCCGATATACTCCAAATTTGCTACATTGGAATATTATTATCAAACTTAGATTGCATTTGGAGATGATCACTATCGGTCCACTCCTTCTGGTACCTCCCCCAGAAAGGATTTTGATTAATTATATCTCTCATAAAATGTGAAATAAACATGAACTTCTTTTCAAATCTTACACATGCCAACATTTTAGATAACATAAGATGTGGTGTGAACATTGGATACATCGATCCACTCCTTTCGAGACCTCCCCCACAAAGGAGTTAATTTTGAATAACCATAAAGCTTATAAAGTGCGAAATAAGCATCCTATTATTTTCAAACTGGTCACATCCCAATATTCCTTTCAACACAAGATCTGCTGTGAAGTTGCTAGATGCCGGAGCATACTTTCTGACACATCCTCGACAAAGGTTCTTTCATAGCTCGCGAGACATGTCAGCGATTCTTTTCAAACTTGGTATATCTAAATATTTCTCTCAACCAGAGGTCTGACGTGAATATGGAATTTATCGTTTCACTTCTTCTCGTACCACTCCCACAAGAGTTTATTCCCATAAAAAAAGCAACGACAGCAGAAACCTCTTGTTCGATACCTCCGACTTGTTCGAAACCTCGTCGTTACATCGCAACAGAACGAAAATGGACTCAAAAGAGCTAAGGAGTTGATTCGCTTGGCCGAAAGTGTTGATCTGCCGAATTTAGTTTTCTCCGATGAGAAAACATTCGTTGTTCAGCAGTTTGTAAACAAACGAAATGGTCGTGTTTACTTGCGAAAGAGGTTGACTAAAGATGTGCACCTTCGGTTAGCCACCAGAACTCAAGCGCCGGCCATGGTGATGGTGTGGGCCGCCATAACAGCCTATGGTCGCTCTCTATTCGAATTAATCGACCGAAAATAATCGCGAAAATATTCTGGAGGGTGTATTAAAGACTTGGGCACGCAAACATTTTGGCCGCAGACTTTGAACATACCATCAGGACTCAGCATCATCGCACGCGCCACCCAAGAATGGCTACAAAATGAGGTTCCTCGCTTAATTTCTAGCGTACAATGACCTCCAAAATCTCCGGATACCAATCCGTTGGACTATTGTGTCTGGAGTATTTTGGAAAGCAAGGTTGGCATTAAAAAATACCAAAGTGTCGATTACCTCAAGCAAGCGCTTCGCCGGGAATGGGCTAAAATACCGCAGAGCAACATTCGGGCAGCGTGTGACGGTTTAATAGGCCGTTATTCACGCCATAATTCGTGCCAAAGGTGACCAACGCAAACAAATCTAAACTTATTCTAAAATGTGATGCTATTTCCGACATTTTTTGCTTTTATTAAATAAAATTTAAAAAAAATGTTTTTTATCTCACCCTGTATGTATGACTATCTTCAAATTTCGCACATCCTAATATATTTTTCAGTATTAGATGAAGTCTAACACTAAGGTTCGAAAATGCATCATATATCTCATATAAGTGGATGAAGAAGTCAACATGGTCCAAATCGGGCGTGTTGTAATATTTATATCAGTTCAGATGTGAAGAGGATAACATTGCTCCAAATCTTCGGCATCATCTCCATAAACGACCAACTTTTTTAATAATAACAAGTAAGCAAAGGCTACAGTCGAGCGGGGCCGACCGTTGAATACCCTACAACACTATAATACAGTTTATATAGGCGAGATACTCGAAAGAATTCCACAAGATATTGTGACAAATAATAAAAGAAAACCATCAGGTTTCGTTCTCTAATTTTCGAATAATGGCAACTTAAACTAATTTAAATGGTCTTCCTAGACCTGGAACCAATATTTCCCAAAGACCTATAATCTCTCAGAAGTGGCAAAAGATTAACATTTATTATTGTTTTTTGACTGAAACGCATCTATATGAGATACAGACATTTGACTATATTCTTCAACGAAATCAGCGTTAACGAAATTGTCAGAAGTGCGTCTTTCCTGTATTTGTGAATTCTCCAAAAAGTCACTGGAATGGACATTTTCGTATTTTGTCTACAAAAGTTGGCAAACTATTTCCCACATTGAATATTTTTGGATGGCCATCCAAAACTGCTTGGCTTTTGCAATGTCCGGTAACCCCCATTCAAATGTGCGTGAGGATCGGTTGATAAATACAACCTGCTTACAATTTTGCAGTTTTTTGGTCCATTTCTACCCCCAAAATATATGGCGATTATCTCCAAAAAGAGTAGGCTTCTATTCTGACCCTCATCTTATGCCCATGCAAAATTTCGTAAGGATCGGGCCATAAATGCGATCTGTATATGATATCCTAACTACTTAGTTTTGTTAGCTGTAGAAATATTACCAAATGTTTAATTCAAAATGAAAATATGCCAAAAATATGACAAAATTTAAAAAATATGAGAAAATTTTAAAAAATCAATATTTTCATCTTCATAGAGATATTTTTATGCGATTTTTTAGACGATTTTTCTTTCCCGCCAAGAGGCCATTCTGAATTAATGAGAACTGTCGAAATCCGTTCAGCCGTTCTCGACATATAAGAGATCTTTCAAGCATATCTTCTTTTATAGACATATATATCGCACATATTTCGCTATATATCCAAATTGTTGGATGTTAACATCAATGTAAAGGTCAGAAGTAACCTTGTCATGGCTTTAGGATTTCGCCGGTATTTAAAATATTCGCGGTTTCATGAAAAATTTTGAATTTTTTCAACCCAAAAGATATGGTCAATTTTACCCGCTAAATATTATCCGATGACTACCCAAATTGGTAGGCTTCTTCTCCGCCCTAAACTCTAGATACATGCGAAATTCCGCGTCGATTGGTCAATAATTGCGACCTGTATATCTACTGCAAAATCCGAAATTTTTTCAGTATTTGGTCCATTTCAACCCCTAAATATTATGCGATCATCTCCAAAAGAAATAGGGTTCTATTCTGACCTAAGCCCCACCTCCATTCTAAATTTCGTGAAGATCGGGCCATAATTGCGACCTGTAGAGTGATTACAAATTAACATGGACAGACGGACAGACGGACAGACGGACAGACGGACGGACGGACATACATAGCTAGATCGACTCTGCTCGGCGAGCTAGGAAGATCCATATATACTTTCCTATATGGGAAACCAATATTTCGAGGTGTTACATAAATCCTGGCCCAATCAAACTTATAATACCCCCAACACATAGTGTTGTAGGGTATAAAAATCGGAATTTTATCTCTATATGTTCACCCAATTTCAAATATATTACCGTTGACTACATTTCGTATAATTATCGTACATATTTTCGAAACAACTTTCATATGTCTAGGCTGCACATGAATAGCGACCATGATACCAAATTTCAGATTTCAAGCATTTTCTTTTCACCCAATTTTCGTGCACTTGTAGTACACATTTTCAAAACCACCTTTTACCAGAAAGTTACCCCCAACAGGGTCCCCAAAACCTTCAAAATTTCAACTTCATCCGTTCAACCGAAACCAAATTATTTCAAATTTAGTTCCATTTGCTACAGTTCGTACACTTAGTACATATTTCCAAAGCCACCTTCATATATTAAACTAACTTTCCAATCTTGATTCTCATATCAAATATCAAGTTGTTAGCTCTATCTGCTCAAATAATAGCAAATCGTGCCATTTAAGAAGTTTAGTACCATTTCAGAACTTTTCGTAACCCTAAAGTTGGAATTTCTAAAAACCCTTTGGTTCATCTATTCTGCAATCTATCGATGACTCTTGTTTCAAATTTCAGAATTCTGGCACATTCCGTATGTCCAATACAAAACATTCCATTTTTAGTACATTTTAGTAGTTTTCCTACCCTTTTAGAACCAAATTCCAAAAACCCAGTCTTATCACATGCCTACGAACCAATACTGACCCTCGCAAAGTTTCAAGATTCTAGCTTTAGGCGTTTCTGCGCATTGATTATCAGTCATTCAGTTATGTCAGTTTTATACGGCCAATATTAGTTCACACATTTTCGAAAAAAAACCCTCAAAATAAGAAAAATGTTCCCCAACAAAGGTCTAAATTGCCCATTAATATAAATGGAATGGATTTACTGGCATTGGCTTATTAAAGTACGTATATTGGCGAAAGATTGAAAATTGTTCTTATTTTCCCACCTAATATTATCCGAATGCACTGTGCAACACAAGAAAATTATTTGAAGAACAACTCAGTAGCTTCATTACGCGATTTAGATTTACGAACTGATGGACGGAAACACATATCCAACTCTAAGAAACTTCAGATTTTCTGTAAAGGAAATCCGATTTTTTAACCAATTAAAAATACCTTTCCCATTTAATAGTGCAGGGTATAAGCGGAAATTTCAGCATTTCAGGTTTACTGGGAATGAAAACCTAAATTTTTGCAAATAGTTAAGCTATGTATTACATCCTCCAGCGAGACCGTGTGAATGTTCTTTTCACTTGTTTTTATAGGAGACATTCTCCTTTTTATACCCTACACCACATAGTGGTAAGGGTAATATGTCTTTGTGCATTTGTTTGTAACGTGGAGAAGAAAACGAGATAGACCCATAGTTCCTTTTGGAACTTTTCAGTTATAGCTCCCATATATATTTTCATCCTATTTTAGGTTTCTTGTGCATCAAATGGCTAATATCAGTCCAAATGGTGTGAATTTTGCCACATCCGATCGAATTCAGCCTACAAGCATGTGCTTCAAATTTTGTGAATATCGGTTCAGATATAGCTATAGCTCCCATATTTATGTTTCATCCGATTTTAGGTTTCTTGTGCACCAAATGGTTCATATCAGTCCAAATGGTGTGAATTCTGGCACTTCCGACCGAATTCAGTATAGAAATAAGTACTTTAAATTTGATGAAAATTGGTTCAGATATAGCTATAGTTCCCATATATATGGTTCATCCGATTTGGTGTTTAAGTCCAGACTGATTCAATTCATGATTCAAATTTTATCAAGATCGGTTCCGATTCCGATGTAGTTCCCATATATATCTTCATCCGATTTCAGGTTTCTTGTGCACCAAATGGTGTGAATTTTGGCACTTCCGACCGAATTCAGTATAGAAATAAGTACTTTAAATTTGATGAAAACTGGTTCAGATATAGCTATGGTTCCCATATATATGTTTCATCCGATTTGTTGTTTAAGTCCCTCAAATACGTAAAATGCACGATACAAGAATAATAGTTGATACCAGATATCAGATGCATCCAAGAAATAGCTGTTTTCAATTTTATGAAGATCGGCTCAGATTTGGATATAACTCCCATATATATCATTATTCGATTTCAGATTTATTGTGCACCAAATAGCTAATATTAGCCCAAATGGAGTGAATTTTCGCAATTCAACCGAGTTTAGCATCGAAGGAAGAATTTCAAATTTCCTCCCATATACATGTTTCATCCGATTTGGTTTTTAAATCTCCAACTTTCAGAATATGCACCCTACCATAATGATATTTTGTATCAGATATGTTATAGAGCTCAAAAATTGCAATAAAAACCTTTCTTTTACAATAGTTTTACTTTTGAGCTTTCCTTACTGGTTAAATTTAAAATTTAGCCCGTAATTCTAAATGAATTTGTTTAAATGAAATCATAAATTAAATATCCACAATAATTACGTTATTATTTTTATCTATTTTTATTCTCTTCTCCAAATAAAATACTTTTATAATTTACATATTTATGCACGACTGCATTCGATAATTGTCGCCTATAAAATAACTATATTTTTTGCTTCAAACTCGATAAAATGCAGACATTCATTAAATAATAAATACATTAGGATTATGTACTTATCGTTAGGAAAAATAAATAAAAACAGACAGACAAACAACTAAAACAACAATGACACATTTTAATCTCCTTATTTATTATGCTGTAAATTAAATCTAAATGGACAAAATGTCATTACTCAAATGTAAAATTTAAATAAAGTTATTTATTTTGCAGTTTACAATGACAGACAACACATTTCATTATATGTTAACAGAGTATTTTTTTTGTAAAGAGTTATAAAAACGGAACTTGTGAAAGTTATATATATATTTTTTTATTTATTTTATTCGAGACAAACGATATAATTAAACCCCAAAAATTATTTTGTTATTTATAAGGAAAATGTATCAGCCTCCTGAATTAATGTGTCATATATGCATAACAGTAATGAAAGGTCTAAAGTCGGGCGAGCCGCCTTTGTGATAACCTACACCCCTTTGCGTATGTAGTAGAACTTTTATGGGGAATTTTAAATTCGCACTATGGCTCTAAAACAGACATAATTTAAAGCCAAAATAAACTAATATATGTAATTATATCCTCCTCTTAATCGATTTCTACTAAATTTGAAATCCTGAACAATAAACGTAAAATCGGATAAAAATATATATGTGGCCTGTATCCAAATCGAAACCGTTAACTATAAAATTAAGCAGAGGTACTTGTATGCTGTAACTGAGTATGCTGCGGTGAGTATTTTACCGGTGTGGGAGAGTAAAATACTAAATCGAATGAAACATGTATATGAGACCCATAGCTATATCTTAACCGATTTTCACCAAATGTTTTCTTTCTTCTAGGCTAAATTCGTTCGTATGTGCAAAAATCCATTCGATTCGGACTTAAATTAACCATTTGGTGAACAATTCGGATGAAGAATGTATATGGGAGTTATAGCTATATCTGAACCGATTTCCACTAAATTTGACTCACTTGTTTTAAGGCCCAATTTGGTTATATGTGCTAAATTCCATACTATTTGAACTAATATTACACATTTGTGGCACAGTAAAAGGCAAATCGGGCGATTCAAATGCGAAACTTGAATAAAAAATTCGGTGTATAATGAAGCTAAAATCATCAAAATAACGAATATTGGGAGGTACCGTTATATGGGGGCTATATGAAGACGAGGATCTGCACAGATAATTTTCTATCAAGGGCTGTACTACCCATTACTAATTTTAAATGCCATATTTGAAACATTTCCGGTGAATAATGTGTAAAAGGGAGGTACCATTATATGGGGGCTATACCAAAACGTGAACCTACATCACCCATTTTTCAATACCAAAAGTCCTTCAGACATGATATACATTTCAGTAAAATTTTATCAACCCACCTCATTTCGTTCGGAAGCTAGAGTGATTTCCACCGACGGACAGGCGAACATTCAGCGCTAAATTGACATAGAATTTTATGCTGATATTCTTTGTGGGGTCTAAAATGAGGTGTTACAAACGGAATGAAAACTATGGTGGAGGGTATAAACTATGGTGGAGGGCATAAAAATTGCAACAAAGTCAAACGCCATAATTTTTCTTTTTTTTTTAATTTTATTGAATGAAAGCAAAAAAATGTCGGAAATAGCATCAAATTTTAGAATAGGTTTAGATTGGTTTAGATAGGTTTAGATTTAGATTGGTTGGCCACGGTTTCTTTGGCCGAATGTTGTTCTGCGATATTTTGGCCCATTTCCGTCGAAGCGCTTGTTTAAGGTGATCAATACTTTGGTATTTTTTAGTGCCAATCTTGTTTTCCAAAATACTCCAGGCACAATAGTCCAACGGACTGGTATCCGGAGATTTTGGTGGCCATTGTGCGCTGGAAATGAAGAGAGGAACCTCATTTTGTAACCATTCTTGGGTGGCGCGTGCTGAGTCCTGTTGGAATGTCCAAGGTCTGCGACCGAAAGGTTTGTGTGCCCAAGGCTGTAATACATCCTACAGAAAATTTTTGCGATTCGATTCGGCATTTACTCTGATGCCACGGTCGATTAATACGAGCGGAGAGCGACCATCGTCTGTTATGGCGGTCCACACCATCACCATGGCCGTCGCTTGAGTTCTGGTGGCCAACCGAAGGTGCACATTTTCAGCTGACCTCTTTGGAAGTAAACACGATCATTTTGTTTGTTTACAAACTGCTGGACATCGAATATTTTCTCATCGGAGAAAAAAAAAACGGCAGTTCACCACTTTCGGCCAAGCGAAGTAACTCTTTAGCTCTTTTGAGTCTATTTTCTTTCCGTTGCGGTGTAAATTCTTGAACTTTAAGGAATTTCAACGGCCTTACCCCGAGCTTATTTTTTTTAATTTTTGCGAATGGAATATTGCGATATGTTCAGCTCACGAGCCATTTTTCGTTCACTGCGACGCAGGTTTCGATCAAGTCGCTTCTTTACTTTTCGAACCATTTCTGCTGATATTGCTGTATTTCTTCTGTCCACTTCCTTGACGCCGGGCTGCGCTACCAGTATCACTGTAACGAGCGATGGAAAGGTAACGAAGATTGAGTGCTCTAACGATAGCCACTTGTTTTTATATTAAATTATTGAAATCGGTCAGATATAGCCAAATATAATGAAATCACACTATCACGCTTAATAACTCTTTTTCTGGAAAATTCTCACCAAAATGCTTTTGTACACTTGTAAACAATATTATGAGCTGTCACTGGAATTAACTTAACAGCTATCGAACGAGTGGCTTAGAAATGACAGCAGTCTGAAGTTCGTTTCAGTTTTTTCATCTCATCCTGTATAAGGGGGCTATATCTGACCCGATATTCTCCGAATTCGATGTACTTGCTTCTAGACTGAATTTGAAGGGATGTACTAAAATTCAGGTCATTTGGACTGTTATTAACTATTTGGTGCACAATTAACCCGAAGTCGGTTGAGGATACATATGTGAACAGATCTTGACAAAATTTGATGCACGTATTTAAGAACTGTATCTGATATCTGGTACCAAAGATCATTGTTTTGGAATGCAGATTACGCTTGTGAGGGACTTTAAACCCCAAATCGGATAAAACATACATATGGGAGCTATAGCTATATCTGAACCGATTTCCAAATTTTATATAGTTACTTCTAGACTGAATTCAGTGGGATGTACCGAAATTCAGGTCATTTGGAAATCTGAAATCGGTTGAAGATATATGGGAGCTGTATCTAAATCTGATCCGATTATCACCAATATCAGTAGGGTTCGTCCTTGGGCCAAACAAATATTGTTTGCAATATTTCATCTCAACCGGATAAGAAATGAGGCATGCATTTTGTTCAAGAAGAATACATGGACGGATGGATGGAGAGACTGAGGTGCATAAATCGACTCAGAAAGTGATATGAAGATCCTCGAAAGTAACTATGGGTCTATCTCGTTTCCTTCTCCTTATTACAAACAAATGCATAAAGACATAATACCCATACCACTATGTGGTGTAGGGTATAAAAATACTAAAACATTTTAATAAAATGGGTATTTGTCCATAAATTCAGATTCTGGACTAATGTGCAGATCTGTGTTATTTAGGCCCTGTGCCGTAACTATATCTCTTTCGACCTTTCCTACTCACACCTGATTTAGAGAGATCACTCCCAACCACTTGCAATCAGACCTTCCAAGGGACTGGAAAATACCGGTCAATGATAACTCCGACTAAGTTAGTCCATCATACCCTCAAATCCTCACAATAATACCCAGCTTCTATAGAATGATTGCACAATATATGCATAAGAAAAATAAATAAAAGTTTCCTCTTGAATGTTGGCTCATTAGAAACCATTTTATTCATTTCAAATAACAACTTTTAAAGAAAATAAGCAAACTGTAAAGTGCAAATGGAAACCCATAAAAATTGGTTTATTTTTGTCATTTATTTCATACCATCCATTTCGGAATCTTTCGATTCAATGGGAAAATGACTTTTACCACCATATGGGCTGCAAACATACACATGCAATATATGACGATATGACACACATTTACCAAGATCACCATTGTGTTGTGCAGAATGGTAATGCTGCTGGACAATAAATGGATATGTTATGAGTCCTTTGGCAATAGTGATAATATTTGCATTAAGGCTTAAACTTTGTACGCTTTTTAGAGGTTGTTTTTTGTTCTACTTAGCGGTTTGTGTGGATGCTGTCGCATTGCTCCTCTCTTGCATGACATTATTTTTTGGTCGTGGGCATTTTTGTCAATTTGTTTTTCGCTGGTTATGGAATACAAGAAGTTATAGATTCGGAGTAGGTCACAGTAATTGAGCTCTGTTGTTTTCGCTGCATCGTGTTTTCATTGCAATGTTCGGTATTGTATTGGAAATAAAACTGGGTTATTTGGTCATTTTCCGCATAAAATATGTGTTTTGCAAAAATTCACTTTTGGCTTAAGTTTGCCAATTTTTTTTTGCGAGGGGGCCCTGTTTGGTTGTGCATTTTATATCTAGAACAATGGTTTTGGTGTTTTCGCATTCATATGTGCCAATACGAGTATATGAAATGTTTTCATACGATTTTTTGGGCTTTGTTTTTCAAAAAAGTATCTAAGTGTATTGACATTTGGTTATACTTATGGCAATATCTGTGTATTCTATAATATAAACTTTATGAATGACAATATTGGGTCATTCTGTGTGGTATTTGTTTGGAGTTTTGGCAAGTTATAAGATAAAATCTCCCCCGAAGTTGTGGGTAAATGTAGAAAACAGAAATTTAGACTGATTTCTGGTGCATAAACAAACCAAGGCTTACATGAAAAAAATTGATAGATTGAATCTTAAATACGAATAACTGGCGGGGTAAGAAATCAGTACAGATTGAACAAAAGGGCGGGACCGATTGTATTATGTCCCCCACAACAATGTATATTTTGCATTGCTATACGTAGCTAATACACATTTGGCTTGGAAATGGGTGTGAAATAACTTATACTACCTATATCAGTTATTTAATGTGTATTATGGTCGTTCGGCCGAGTTGAACTTTGAATACCCTCACCATTTGGAAGGGATGTAGAAATTTAAAAAAAAAAGTAAACAAAGGCACTACAACACTACATAATGTTAGAAGCCCCCTTATGTCCAAATCCATTTTGGAAGATTTCGCTTTTGAAATTATATGACGGAGCACTGCCCAGATATTACCCTTAGCATTTTGACCAGGGACATTTGCCTAATATTTACGCACTCCGTCGTATTTTGCGATCATCTCCAAAAGCAAGAGGCTCCTCTGTATCTCCAAATTTAGACTCTTCTATACGACCTTCTTGTCTACGATATTTGGCTATATTCGTCAACGAAATCAGCAAAAAAAGGCAGAAGTTTGCATTTTGTGTATTTCGGCTATCGCCTGAAAGTAATGTTGGTATTTTTCAGACAAAAGTAGTGGTCCATTCTACACGCTGTCCTTAACTCTCTTTAGGACCTTTATAACGTCTGCAAAATCAGGAACATTTTTAGTTGTTGGTCCATTTCAACCCCTAAATATATTGCGGACATCTTTGAAAACAATAGGCCAAGCCCTTCTGACCCTAACCCTATCCTTTTCGTGAGGATCGGACGATAATTGCAATCTGTATATAATATCCCAAACCTGTGTTGTAAGGTGGAAAAATATTACAAAGTGTACACCTTAATATTATAAGTCAAATTGAAAAAATCGCATGCGATAAAAATATGAAAAAATAAAAAAATGTCACAAAATACTAAAAAATCTATATTAAGATCATTTTTTACTTATTTTTATGCGATTTTTTTTAGATTTTATTCTTTTATGTCAAGAGGGCATTCTGAATTGACAAAATTTTTCAAAATCTGTACAGCCATTCTTCAGATATAAGCATTCTAATTAACATCCCCTTCCTTTGTATATACACATTGTATATATTTCGCTACATATAACCGATATATTTACTATCGGCATCTACGTAACGGTCAGAATTGACCTGTTCGTCTGTTTGTGATTTCGCCGGGATTTAAAATATCCGCGGTATAATGGAAAATTTGACTTTTATTAAACACAAATGTTGTGGCCTATTTCACCCACTAAATATTACCCGATGACCATCAAAATTGGAAGGCTTCTGCCCAGCCCTAAGCTCTAGCCCCATGCTAACTTTCGCTTCGATTGGTCTATAAGTGCGACCTGTAGAACAACTGCAAAATCAGGATTTTTTTCAGTTTTTGGTCCATTTCAACCCCTAAATATTATGCGATCATCTCCAAAAGAAATAGGGTTCTATTCAGACCCTAGCCCCACCTCCATTCTAAATTTCGTGAAAATCGGGCCATAATTGCGACCTGTATAGTGAATACTAATTAACATGGACTGACGGACGGACGGACATACATAGCTAGATCGACTCAGCTCGGAGAGATATATACTTTCCTATGTGGGAAATCAATATTTCGTGGTGTTACATAATTTTTGGCCCAATCAAACATATAATACCCCCAACACATAGTGTTGTAGGGTATAAAACAGTAAAGAAAGTCTTAAGGTCGGACGGGGCCGACTACACCCTATTGCGTATTTAGTAGAGTTTCACATAACAAATAAAAGTTTTTTTTTTTATGGGGAATTTGTGAAACTTAGATCATACCAACTATGATATGTGGTTGTAGTTTAGTCTAAGGGAGCTAATATATGGGAGGAATATTCTTCTCTAAATCGATCTCTACTAAATTTTTTGAGGTATTTGTGCCTTATTATTCGGACTTATATTACCTATTTGGTGCACAGTTAACTTGAAATCCAAAATTTGTCGAAGGTATTTGTACTCTACACCATGTAGTGGTAAGGGTATAGTGGTAAGCGAGATAGACCCATAGATACCTTTGAGGATCTTCATAGAATCACATTCTGAGTCGATTTATGCATATCAGCCATTCCGTCAATGTACTCTTGTGAACAAAATGCAGGTCACATTTATTATCCGATTGAAATTAAAATTTTCAAACAATATTTGTTTGGCCCAAAGATGACCCTATTGAAATTGGTGATAACCGGATCAAGCCCAGAAGTATTTTTCTATGAAAATGGGATGTTCTTGGGGACCTCTCAACACTAGCTCGTACGGCAGCGATATTCTCGGCCGATCGCCTCGGTCGACTTTTATATGGCCTCTTCGGATTAGAAAGAGCCTTACCAGTCGAAAATGTTTCGTATAAACGCTTAATGGTGTTCTTAGAAGACGCACTTCTCACATTTTTTAAAGTTTTAAAAGCACGTTGAGTTTTCACAATTGACTTCTTCTGTTGAATGTAAATTTCAACTATTTCAGAGCGCTCGCGTGGCGTGTATTGGTTCATGGTAAAAATTTGCTTGGACTGACGCTTCAAACGCGGCATGTCATTAAGCGATGTGACATCTCTGTCAAAAGTTATGACGTTGCCAGATGGGTCCGTCGAATATGGGCAACGATGTATGTAGGTTTTAAATCCACACATGCGCAATATTATTCTTCTGGATTGCAGAATGATATTTGGTACCGGACATAAGATTCTGCTCGAAAATACATCTGTCAAATTTTATCGAGATCAGTTCAGATTAGAATATAGCTCCGATATATATCTTTATTCGATATCAAGTTTATTGTTCACCAAATGGCTAATCAGCCCAAATGGACTGAAATTCGGAAATTACGACTGAATTCATTCCATACACCAGTACTTCAAATCGTTTCAGATATGGCTATAGCTCTCATATATATGTTTTATCGGATTTGCGTAATATGCATTCCGCAAGAATGATCTTTGATACCAAATATCAGATACAGCTCCAAAATAAGTGTATAAAATTTTGTCAAGATCGGTTCAGATTAGGATATAGGTCCCATATATATCTTCAACCGATTTCGTATTAATTGTGCACCAAATGGCCAATATCAGTCCAAATGACCTGAATTTTGGTACATCCGATCGAATTCAGTCTAGAATCAAGGACATCGAATTCGGAGAAAATCGGTTCAGATATAGTTATAGCTCCCATACATACATATTTCATCCGATTTGATGTTTAAGTCCCTCACATTCGTAATATGCATTCGACAACAATGATATTTGGTACCAGAGTCTTATAAACCTTTTGCCAAATTTTATCAAGAACGGATATGATTTGGATATAGCTCCCATAGATATCCTTAATCCGATCTCAGGTTTTTTATGCAAATATTGGCTTATATCAACCCCAATGGAGTGCATTTCGTGACGTACATTTATATTTTGTGAGTTTTTCATATGTTCTACGTCAAATGCTAAATATTATTCGATAACCATCGAAATTGGTATGCCCAGCTCTAAACTCTAGCTCACATAAAATTCTAAGTCGATTGGTCTATAATTGTGACCTCTGGAGCAACAACAAAATGAACAATTCTTATATTTTTGGTCCATTTTAGCCCCTTAGTATTTTGTGATCGTCTCTAAAAACAATAGCTTTCTATTGTGACCTTTATCTTACCTCCTTGCTAAATTTCATCAGGAGCGGGTCATAATTGCGACCTATAGCGGGATTTCAATATTGACTCGGGTCAGTGAGATTGGAGGATCCATATATCACATCTCATGTCTTAAACCAATGTTTCGAAGTGTTACCAACATTTTGACGCAATCAAACTTATAATACCCCAAACACGTAATTTTCTATGGTAAAAAAAATTGGAGAAAACATTTGAAATTCGATGAAAATTAATTTGTTACGAAGCTATGCCATGGTAAAAAAAATTTAAAATTGTGTATCTTTTTAAAACTAATTGCTTAATTCCGGTCCATGGTTATAACTGGTCCCACTATCAACCCATGTAATTTTCTTTTATTTATGCAAATTAATTAAATATATTTTCAAAATTTTTAAACAAATAAATTTAATGTAAAAGTAGTAGTAATAAATTTTAGTGTACAGTTTCATTTTACGTCATAAATCACACTGAACCGACAATGCCCTCATAAAATGTCAGCGGCAGCAAATGTTGCTACTTCAATGGAATTTATTTCATCAGTCTCATGACTTCGCCACCAGTACGCTCACAATCAATCATATATTTTTAACATGTAATGGAAAGTTGGTGGTTGTAGTCTTCTGGACCAATTACTGAATCCACCATCAATATTTTGTGTGGAATTTGTTACCAGTCAAAAACCGCTAATGTACACGTCACGAACATAATCTGATATGGCAAAATACTGCAAGCGTCAGTTACAAACGGCCGAGCAAATGAAACAAAACAAACATGGACAAATGTCCACAAAGTATATGTATTCTGGAACAGCGTAAAATTCTAAGTTGATGTCAGCCAAATCGTTGTAATCACGAAATCTTTGGAACAAATTGAAATGTAAGGCTAAAAATTTGTGCATTGTGTCAGCAGGATGATGAGACATGTGGTCAATGAAGAAAAAAATTAAGATTTGCCTAAAAATTCAAATATAGAATTTTCTAACAAAAAAAAAAAAATAAATAAATAAATAAATAAAATAAAATAAAAATAAATAAATAAATAATGAAAATTTGAATTGAAAATAAAAATTAATGAATTTATTAAAAATTGTACAATTTTTTATTTGACAACTAAATTTAGATATTGTTCCTAGGGTAATCTGAATATTACATATTAGCATTTACATCACTCCATCAGTAATGAAACGAAGACAGGTTTAACATCATAAGCCAAAACATTCAATCAATGAAAATATTAACATAATTTGTATACTCTACACCACTATGTGTCGGGGATACTATACGTTTAATTGGACCAAAAATTATGTAATACCTCGAAACATTGGTTTCCCACAAAGGAAAATGTATATGGATCTTCCTATCTCGCCGAGCTGTGTCGATCTAGCTATGTATGTTCGTCTGCCCATGTTATTTTGTTATCACTCTACAAGTCGCAATTGAGACCTGATCTTCACGAAATTTAGAATGGAGGTGGCGGTAATGCCAGAATAGGACCCTTTTTGCTTTTGAAGATGATCGCATAATATTTAGGGGTTGAAATGGACCAAAAACTGAAAAGTTTTCCTATTTTGCGTTTGATCTACAGGACAGGAACGGGCTAGAGCTCAGGGCTGGGCAGAAGCCTTCCGATTTTGATGGTCATCGGGTAATATTTAGACTATAATATTTGTGATAAATAAAAGTCAAATTTCCATTATACCGCGAATATTTTTAGTCCCGGCGAAATCATAAATAGACGAACAGGTCAATTCTGACCGAACAGGTCGATAGTAAATATATCGGATATATATAGCGAAATATATACAATTTGTATATAGAAAGGAAGCTAGAATGCTTATATCTCAAAAATGGCTGGACCGATTTTGTCAATTCAGAATGCCCTCTTGACATAAAAGTATAAAATCTAAAAAAATCGCATAAAAATAAGTGTAAAATGATTTTAATATAGATTTTAAAGTATTTTGTGACACATTTTTATTATTTCATATTTTTTATCGCATGCGATTTTTTCAATGTGACTTATAATATTAAGGTGTACATTTTGTAATATTTTTCCACCTTACAACACAGGTTTGGGATATTATATACAGATTGCAATTATCGTCCGATCCTCACGAAAAGGGTAGGGTTAGGCTCAGAAGGGCTAGGCCTATTGTTTTCGAAGATGTCCGCAATTTATTTAGGGGTTGAAATGGACCAACAACTAAAAATGTTCCTGATTTTGCAGCCGTTATAAAGGACATAAATACAAACCAAAGACACGAAATCTCGCATGAAGTTAGAGTTTAGGACAGCGGGTAGAATGGACCACTACTTTTGTCTGAAAAATACCAACATTACTAACAGGCGATAGCCGAAATATACAAAATGCGAACTTCTGTTTTTTTTTTTGCTGATTTCTTTGACGAATATAGTCAAATATCGAAGACAAAAAGATCGTATAGAAGAGTCTAAATTTGGAGATACAGAGGAGCCTCTTGCTTTTGGAGATGATCGCAAAATACGACGGAGTGCTTAAATATTTGGGAAATGTCCCTGGTCAAAATGCTAAGGGTAATATCTGGGCAGTGCTCCGTGACATAATTTCAAAAGCGAAATATTCTAAAATGGATTTGAACATAAGGGGGCTTCTAACATATTGTAGTGTTGCATGGTATCACATGGTCGGCCCCACACGACTATAGCCTTTGCTTACTAGTTTTTTTTTTTGAAATATGTAGTTGAAAAATTTATATTTTTTAGAAAATTTTAACAATTATCTTAAAACAATTTCGTTAGATTTATTATGTTAACTTCAATTAAAGGTTTGATTTAAATTCACTTAAAAACAAGTTAAATGAAATCAGTCGCTATTGCCGATAGCTGTATTCACTCAGCCACTGTTCGATTATATAAATTTTGCCTTCTGTTATTATTATTCAAATTGTTGACCCCCTATGGAGTAGATTCCGAAGAAATGGGCCAATATTGTCCATATTGTATCGGACCTTAAAAAAATATGATATAAATATTGCAACGTATCAGGTTTGGACTATATCGACTTCCTTCACTTTATATGGGATATCTGATAATTTTTAGAAAATGTTAAAATGTGCGTGAATTACCGATATAGTCGACCGAAGTACTCCATTTTTATACTATAGATAGATATAGCAAGTTGTAAAGAATCACCGACTTGTTTCGCAATTTATGACAGATAAAAGTATCAAAATTGTAAATTTTTATTGGTTAAGCACCGAAAGGGGTTCGCAGTTATATATTTGGATGTGTGAAATTTGAAGAGAGTTAGATGCTCATATCCCCTATGTGGGGGAGGTACCAGAAGAAATGTTCCGATCGGTACCATTATTATTATTATGATTATTCCTTGATTTATGAGTTTTATGAATATTCAAATTTTCACCGTCTGTGGGGGAGGTACCAGAAGGAGTGAACCGATATGTTCCATCTTCACACCAGATCTTGGGTTAATAAAAATATTGTGATGTGTGTATTTTGAAGAGAATCGGATGCTTACTTCGGATTTTATGATCGTTTTGGTTATTCAAAATTTTAACCCTTTGTGGGGGAAGTACCAGAAGGAATGGTCCGATCTCTACGATCTTTATAACATATTTTGCATTGATGGACATATTGAGATGTACCAAGTCTGAGTGGAATCGGACGTTAATTTCGCGTTTTATGAGCTTCATGGATACTCAAAATATTGACCCTTTGTGGGGGAGGTACCAGAAGGAGTGGACCGATGTATCCCATTTTCACTCCAGATCTTGCGTTAATAAAAAATATTGTGATGTGTGTAATTTGAAAACAATCTGACACTTACATCATATTTTATAAGAGTTATAATTATTCAAAATGTTGACCCTTTGTGGTGGAGGTACTTGATGGACTGCCGATATTGTCCATTTTCACTGCTGATCTAGCACTGATGCAAATATTAGGATTTGCAAAGTTGGAGCAAAATCGGATTATCCTTTCTTTTTCTGTGCAGTAAATTATTTTATTTGAAAATTTTGAAATTTTGTGGGGGAGGTACCAGGAAGCGTGGACCGATATTGCCCATCTCCGAGCTAGATCTAAGTTTGAAAATAATATTACGATGTACCAAATTTGTGTCTAGTCTAGAGTCTAAAACTGTTATTTCCATGAGGCACGTTTTGGCCGTATCAAATGATATATATCCTCTATCGCTACAGTGGCTGAGGGTATAAAAAATTAAATAAATTATGAAGATTTCGCATTTTTAGCCTAAAGGA
Organism: Musca domestica; assembly: GCF_030504385.1. Classification (NCBI taxonomy): domain Eukaryota; kingdom Metazoa; phylum Arthropoda; class Insecta; order Diptera; family Muscidae; genus Musca; species Musca domestica. The sequence goes on along the minus strand of NW_026712380.1, from coordinate 4,168,303 downwards.
TTAAATAAAATTATCCGAAGATGGCATCCTCATAAAAGCACATAAAATGTTCTTTATGAATAGCAAATTTTAACAAATTTACAAGTTATGGTAGAAGCAGTACCACCAACAACATTGTATGGTAGCCAGCCAAAGAAAGAAAACAATTGCAGGAAAAAAACTTCGGCATGGCCAACAATAAAACATGTTAACACCCAGTTTTACAAAAAGTTTAAGAAACGGAAGTGGCAGCGAAGTGTATCGAAGTTCATATTGTGTACGTTATGTGCAGAAACGAACAAAAAAAAAAAAAACAAAAAAATGAGAAAACAATTCTTTACATTTTGTTCTGTATATTTTCTCCATTTCTTTTTCAGTTTTTTTTAGCTTGGCATCCATTTCGTACGTTATGGTCCTTTATTATCAACAATAAATCATTTTTTAAAGTAATAAAAATGTTTTAGGTGTTTTTATTACCATTGGTAGTGCAAGTGTTAAAATAAATTAATATTTGATTGGTGTAAGAAGAGAAATGCTACCGCTCAACATTCAAAATGATGGGCTTCTTCCATGTACTAAGCTCTAACATCGAACAAAATATCGTATCGTATGGTTCATGGAATCAACAAGCATAAAGCTTAAATAACCATGAACCGTGACCATAAATCCCGGTAAAGTAAAATTTCGGAAATTCATATGTCAAATATAATGTTAGTTATTCTAATTTTATACCCTCCACCATACTGTGGATGGTATATTAACTTTGCCATTACGTTTGTAACTACTCGAAATACTCATGTTAGGCTCGACAAAGTGTAAAAACTAAGCCGATTTAGCTATGTGTATTTTGCCAGTAGGCCTGTCTGTCCATGTTTTCGTATCGGTTCCATGTAACGGAAGATCCCAATATTTGGTATTTTGATAACTTTAACGACTTTATTTACCGGAATTGTTTTAAATTTCCATATAACGATAACTCCGCATGGTCGGTATTTTGGTAATTTTAGCGACACTGTTCACCGGAATTGTTTCAAATTTCGTATTTGAAATTCGGATTCGGTACCACAGTCTATCTATTTTTTTATACCCTCCAACATAGTATGGAGTGAACCTTAATTTTATTATTCCCTTTGTAACACCTCGAAATATATATTTTAGACCCCAGAATATATATATACTTGATCAGCATAAAATTCTATGTCGATTTAGCGATGTCTATCCGTCTGTACGTCTATCTGTCTATGGAAATCAATCTGGCTTCGGAACGAAATGAAGTAGGTTGATAAAATTTTACTCAAATGTGTACTATGTCTGCAGGATTTTGGTGTTGAAAATGGGTTATGTATGTACACGTTTTGGTATAGACCCTATATAACGGTACCTCCCAATATTCAGTACTTTGATGATATTAGCGACATTACTCACCGGAATTGTTTCAAAGTTGGTATTTGAAGTTCATAATGCATACTACAGCCTATGACAGAAAATTGTCTGTGCGGGTACATGTCTTCTTATAGCACCCATATAACGGTATCACCCAATATTCGGTATATTGATGATTTCAGCGACATTATATTCCGGAATTGTTTCAAATTTGGTATTTGAAGTTCTTAATGTTCTGTGCAGGTCAACGTCTTCGTATAGCCCCCATATAACGGTACCTCCCGATATTCGGTATTTTGATGATTTTAGCGACATTATTCACCGAAATTATTTTAGATTTGGTATTTGATGTTCGTAATGGATACAACAGCCTATGACAGAAAATTGTCTGTGCAGGTCCACATCATCGTACAGTCCCAATATAACGGTAACTCCCTATATTCGGTTTCGCATTTGAATATTGTAATGTCTTATGACAAAAGTTGCCTATGCAGGTCCACGTCATCGTAAAGACATAAGGCTACATTTGGTATTTATGCCCTACACCACAAGGTGGTCAGGGTATTATGTCTTTGCGCATTTGTTTGTAACAGGCAAAAGGAAACGAGATAGAACTTCCTTTTGATGAGCTGCATAGAATCACAATCTGAGTCGATTTATGCATGTCCGTCCGTCCGTCCGTCTGTCCATGTATTTTTGTAAACAAAGTACAGGTCGCATTTATTATCTGATCCAGATGAAATTTTGCACAAATCATTTGTTTGGCACAAGGACGAACCCTATTGAAATTGGAGATAATCGGTCAAAATTTAGATATAGCTCCCATATATATCTTCATCCGATTTGCCTTTTATTGTGCACCAAACGTGTAATATCAGCCCGAATAGTATGCAATTTTGCACATACAATCAAATTAGGCCTGAAAATAAGTATGCCAAATTTGATCGAAATCGGTTCAGATATAGCTATAGCTCCCATATATATTGTTCATCTGATTTATCATTTTTGTCCTCCGCAGCCGTAATATGCACTCTGTCACAACAATATTTGGGGAAATATATAAAATGCATCTCAGAAATACCTTTGTTAAATTTTATAGAGATCGGGTCAGATTTGGATATAGCTCCCATATATAACTTCGTCCGATTTACCTTTTGATGTACACCAAACGTCTAATATTTGCCCAAATGGGATGAAATTTGGTACATGCGATGGACTTGAGTCTAGAAGATAATACGCCAGATTTGGTGAAGATCGGTTCAGATATAGCTATAGCTCCCATATATATTTTTCATCCGATTTGCTATTTTTGTCCTCCGCAGCCTTAATATGCACTCCGTAACAACGATATTCAAGGAAATATATCAAATACAGCTCAGAAATATATATTTGCCAAATTGTATCGAGATCGGATCAGATTTGGATATATCTCCCATATATATCTTTATCTGATTTCAAATAAAATTTACACCAAATGGGTAATACAAGTCCGAATTTAAAAGATACAAATGCTTCGGCATATTTAGTCCCTTGAACTTTAAATTATAATTATAATCATAGCGTGTATGAATGAATTCTTCCATAAAAACTTTTAATTGTTATGTGGAGCTCTAATAAATTAGCAAAGTGGTGTGGGCTATCATAAAGTCGGTCCCGCCCGGCTTTAAGACTTTCTTTACTGGTTTTAAGATTGTAGCAGAATTTTTAACGGATTTTTTTTTTTTTTGAAAATTATCAATTTCTTTCCAAATGGTGGAGGGGGCTAGGGTTTGGGACAGAATTATGGCCTCCTATACGTAATAGGCAGTATTGCCGATTTTCCACCAAAGGTATTGGAACAGCTCCCAGTGTAGTGTACCACCACAAATATGAAGAAGTAGCAGAAGCAATAAATAATAGAACATACATTGTCTTTGATATGGCTATGTAATCACCTGCATATACCACAAATTCTTAAACTCAGACACCATCGACCGGCGTATATTCCGAATTAAGCACAAGCAACAGCTGTCGTTGTTTGCAAAACAAAAGGATAATGTATGTAAACAGAAATAAATACACGGGGTCCACAAAACAGTTTGGAAACTAAAATTTTGTGAAAATAAAAATGATTTCAGAAAATCGTTAGCGTTTTGATTTTCAATGACATACACACACATATATGACATATGATTTGTTTGCTTTTGACCCTGAAGTGCGTCGTGAAATCGCCTTATATATCTAATATATAATAAAAATTCATATTTCATATGTGCGTATATGCATAGAAAAATGAGTAAATCATTTTTGAATTATATTTTGTAACGTTATTCCCAAGCAATTCCTATAGGTCTCCTTCAAGAAAGTCTAAGTTGAAAATATAAGGATTGTCCCATATGTCTACACATGCCACGTTTCACTTACCTGTCTGTCTGCTTTTTGGTCTACGTTTGTTATGACCAGCAAATCATCCATGTGAACCATGTTTCGAGTGTTTACAATTGAATGCAATCGAAATCCAAACCGAATTGCAAAATGACCAAAAAACTTTATTCAAATGCAAATATAACCGGTTGCACAATTACCGGCGGCGGATGGTATGGTAAATATATTTGCTTGGATGTAGCAAAGGGCGAAATAACACAAATAACAAGCAAACGAATGGTTGGAAAAATTGGTCTTAGATTTATGCCATATTGTCTGAAGTTCCCTCTGTTTCCATTAGACACATAAAGGTGTAGGCATTCGTATGTTTCCATTATGTAATCCACTATGTGTGAGTCTTGCCCTTCGTATTAACCACATTTCTTTGTGCGTATGTGGTCAGACAATCTAGATGCGTTGGGATTAATTTCATCTCTATCTATGAGATTTGCTTAAAATTTATAATCATTAATCAATTCCTTCTCACAATTACTTTTCAATAGAACTTTTCGTTTAAATAGTTTTTTCCCCACAAAAGATACATTTGAATTGCATTTATTCCTAACAATCATTTGCATCCGCTGTACTGGCTTAACCCAGGAAAATGTCGTAACACCTGTTAAATATTTTTGCCAGGAAATCAATTATGGTCATGATGAAATTGGAAAGCAGTTACGGGAGTATAATCGTCCTTCTCCTACCCAAATGACATTTGGTTTTTTCGCATGCAAATATGAATATCGTTAATTTTTTTCTGGATTGAAGCATTTTTGTGTATTCAGTTGGTCTGATTGGTATCGGGTGACATCTGGACATAGTGTTTGCCAAATAACGAAGCAAATAAATTTTATAAAATTTGTATGGATACCACAACGGTGGATATATCTATTTACATATTCAAATTGTATGTTGATTTGATGTATTGAATGGTCATGGTGCTAAAGTTATCTTTTTAAAATTAACGGAAAAATGAAGCAACGAATATGATATATTTTGGAAACCGAACAGTGTTGGCTTGTTTGTTCGGGATACCATAGTATTTTGTATGAAAAAAAAGATTTTTTGTTTCTCTTCTATTGAGCTTACGATCTCGTCACTTGGGTCCAAAATGTTTTTTGTCGTAGAAGTTATTTTTAACTTCTGGGGAGAATATCTGTGTAAATCACTTTAGCTTTTGAACGAATTGAAGTAGGATGATAAACTTTTACTCAGATGTTTCTTTGTTCTGCAGTAGTTTCGGTATTGAAAAAGGGCTATTTTAAGTCTGCGTTTAGGTGTAGCCCCCATATAACTGTACTTTCTTAAATTCGTTATTTTGATGCTTTTAGCGCCATTATTTACCGGAATTGTTTCTAATTTCGTACTTGAATTTTCAACAGCCTGTGAAAGATTATTGCCAATGCAGGTCCAGGTTTTTGTGTGGAATCTAAAATAACGGTAACTCCCTGTATTCTGTATTTTTAAGTTTTTACCGGATTTTTTGACGGATCCTACTTTTTTCCAAATTCGTTACAAATGGTGAAGTATTTTCAAAGTTCGGCCCACCCTTTATAAAAACATCAAAAACATCCTCCTGTCACCACAATAGCTTTCATTCCCGAAAGAAATGTTCACCTCTAAAAGTATTTGCTAATTGTCAAGTCCGAACTATACGAAGATATTTAAAAACGAAACTTTAAAAATTCCGGTGAATATCGCCGCTTAAACCAGCAAAATACCGAATATAGGGATGTATCGTTATCTGGGTGCTATACGAAGACTTGAACCTACACATGCAAGTTTCTATCACAAACTGTACTACATATTAGGAGCTTCAAATATACAAATAACAATTCAATGATACAAATTCGCAGGATAATCGCTAAAATCATCAAGATACCGAATATAGGGAGATCAGTTATATGGGTCTATGCAAGGACCCAATTTTGCGCAATTGTTGAAATTGTGATTTAAGCATCTTAAAACCCCCTAGATCTGTCGGTACAGTTATATGAGTGATAAACCAAAACGTGGGCCTATACGATATAGCTCATTTTCAATACCAAAATTCCTGCAGACCTAATACACATTAGATTAAAATTTTATGAACCTACTGCATTTCGTTCGGGATTTCCACAGACGGAAGTACATCGATATGGAATTTTATGCTGACCAAAAATATATATACTTTGTGGTATGGTGGAGGGTACACAAATTAGTAAGATTTATTGACCATTTTATTTGTGCACATATTGCGTATGATTGTTATTAACATATCAGACTAATCATCATACGCTACTAGGTACTACCCTTTGGTTATCCGTTTGAGGGTTAACATTTTCGACCATAATACCACGACTATTATGGTCGAAAATGTTTAGTGTTGTTAAGTGTTAGTAATATTTACGAAAAAAATTACTTATGTTTATATCTGCGATGTAATTTTTCAAAATGCACATGTCTTCTATTTTTACCTCCACTTTCACAGTCTAATGGGTACCAGAAGGGGTTCGCAGATTTATGCCATCTTCACAACAATTTTTTTGTTTACAAGAATGTCTGAGTGTGTGAAATTTGAAGAGAGTTCGATACTTAGTTTGATTTCTTTGGGTATACTAGAAGAAAAAGTCCGACCTCTACCATCTTTATAACAGATCTTGCGTAGATGGAAATATTGAGATGTACCACGTCTGAATGAAATCGGATGTTAATTTCAGGTTTTAAGAACTTCATGGATATTCAAAATTTTGACCGTTTGTGGGGGAAGTACTACAAGGAGTGGACCGATATAATTCGTTTTCACACCAAACATTTGTGATGTGTGTAATTTTAAGACAGTCGGACTATTACATCACATTTTATAAGAGTTATAATTATTCAAATTGTTGACTCTTTGAATGAAGGTACTTGATGTAGTGGACCGATATTGTCCATTTTCGCACCTGCAGTAGCTCTTATTTAAATTGTAGGATTTGCAAAATTGGAGAAAAATCGGATTTTGGACTTTTGTGAAGGAGGTACCAGAAGGAATGTTCAGATCTCTACCATCTTTATTACAGATCTTGTGTTAATACAAATATTGAAATGTGCCAAGTCTGAATGGAATCGGATGTCATTTTCGCGTTTTATGGGCTTCATGGGTATTTATAATGTTGACCCTTTGTGGGGAGGTACCAAAAGGAGTGGACTGATACATCCCATCTTCACACCAGACCTTGGGTTAATAAAAATATTGTGATGTGTGTAATCTGATGACAATCGAATCACATTTTGTAAGAGTTATAATTATTCAAAAATTTTACCCTTTGGGAGGAGGCACCTTTTAGCACCTCCGCAACACAGATGGAAATATTAGGATTAGGGCAAAATCGGATTTATCTTTCTCTTTCTGTGCAGTAAAATATTTTTTTTTGGAAAATTTCGAACTTTGTTGGGGAGGTACCGATATCGCTTATCTCGGAACTCGATATAAGTTTGATAATTATATCACGATGTACCAATTTTGAAACAAATCTGATACTCTCTTCGAGAGTTATCTTGCGCACCAGCCAGATACACAGACATACAGACGGGCAGATGGACGGACAAAAAATATGGCCGTAAAAAAAAATATATGCCCTCTCTAGCCATGTTGCTAAGGGTATAAAAAGGTGAATTTCGTCGCAGAGGGTTGTGAATGAGGAATAAGCCATCAAAAACTATATTTCCGTTTCCATGTATAACCACCTTTTAAATATATAACTTGGTAACACCAACCAGTAGCAAAAATTACCACACAACAACAGCCACAAGTCAAAACCGCTGGTATATAACCAAACTAGCGAAAACAAGTTAAAAAGCAATAAGTTCGGACGGGCCGAACTTTGAATACCCTCCACCATTTGGAATGAATTTGAAAATTTTCAAAAAATAAAATCCGTTTAAAATGCTATTAAAATCTTAAAAATACCGAATATAGCCATTATATAGGGGTCTATACGACGTGGACCTACATAGGCATCGTTTGTTATAAGCCATTACCATATTAGCATAATGTAGCATCTTCAAAATACCATATATAGGGAGGTATCGTTATATCGGAGCTATACGAAGACCTGGACCTGCATATACAATTTTCTGTCACAGGCCGTAGCATCCATTACGAACTTCAAATACGGCATCTCAAACAATTTCGGTGGGTATTGTACCTAAAATCGTCAAAATACCGAATATAGGGATATATAGGGCCTATACGAAAACCTGGATCTGCATAAAAAATTTTGTGTCACAGACTGTAGTTCCCATTACGAACTCTAAATACGTTATTTGAATCAACATCGGTGAATAATGACGCCAAAATCATCAAAATACCGAATATAGGGAGGTACCGTTATATGGGGGCTATTCGAGGAAGTGGACCTGCACATACAATTTTCTGTCCTAGGCTGTAGTATCCATTTCGAACTTCAAATGCCAAATTTGAAACAATTCCGATGAGTAATTTCGCCAAAATCATCAAAATACCGAATATAGGGAGGTACCGTTATATGGGGGCTATATGAAAACGTGGACCTACACCCATTTACAAACTTAACCTGCCTACTGGCAATATAAACATGTGTACAAAATTTTAGTCTTCTATCTCAATTAGTTCGAAAGATAGCGTGATTACCACGGACGGACAGACAGACAGAAGGACATGGCTAAATCTAACTTAGAATTTTACGCTGATCAAGAATATATATACTTTGTTAAGAACGGAATGACAAAGTTAAAATACCCTCCATAGAATGGTAGAGGTCATAAAAATGCCAACCAAAAGTTAAAAAGTTTGTCCTGATTTTTATCTCATGGATGTTTTCTGATCCCTTTGACTCGTAATTCACATGTGATACAAAAAAACGTAATACCCACCTCATACAATCGTGGAATGCTCCCCACATTCACTACATAAGCTGCCTGGCTTTTTTGGAAGGGAGACTATATACCAACCATAATGGAGCAATCATACTTCTTCCTGTAGTAGGTCACATTCATATTTTAACTCGTTGGCAAGAGAAATATATGCCATGCCCAAAATAGTGATGGCAAGAGGGCAAAGCTCATGTTTGTTTGCTTTATGACATTTGGCTGATTTCATGCAATATTTTTAACCAGTCGAGGAAGCGTTGCACTTTGTGTTGTTCATATCTCTCCATGAAGGTTACACAACGAAAATGTGTCACATTTTTGCTTTCTCTCTGCCATTAAATTTGGCAAGCGTACTGGTGGATTCATTTTTGTCAAGGTTAATTAGAATTAGCTTTGAAAACTGTTATAATAAAAATGTGATATTTGTCTCAATGATAACGGAAGTTTTTTTAGGGGAAAACGCTTATGTGTTGTTTTTTTTATTAAAAAAAATCGATTGCCGGCTTTGAAGGTAAGGTTAAATAGAAATAAATGCACAATGGCTACCGAATTGTTTTAATAATGATTCTATCAAATTCGTTTTAGAAATAAAAACAAGGGGAGAAATAAAAACAAAGGGCATATATCTCATTGTATTATTTGTCTCATTGCCTCTCCATATTTTTCTTCAGTTCATATTTGGTTCAGTACAAAATAAAAACTAAAAGAAAATCAAAGTGAAAAAAAAAGACAAGTAAGCGAAGGCTACAGACGAGCGGGGCCGACCGTTGAATACCCTACAACACTATAATAAGTGATACAGTTTATATAGGCGAGATACTCGAAAGAATTCCACAAGATATTGTGACAAATAATAAAAGAAAACCATCAGGTTTCGTTCTCTAATTTTCGAATAATAGCAACTGAAACTAATTTGCTCATTTCCAATATATTGGTAGATGTTGCACGTAAATGGTCTTCCTAGATCTGGAACCAATATTTCCCAAAGACCTATAATCTCTCAGAAGTGGCAAAAGATTAACATTTTTTATTGGTTTTTGACTGAAACGCATCTATATGAGATACAGACATTTGACTATAATCTTCAACGAAATCAGCGTTAACGAAATAGTCAGAAGTGCGTCTTTCCTGTATTTGTGAATTCTCCAAAAAGTCAGTGGAATGGACATTTTCGTATTTTGTCTACAAAAGTTGGCAAACTCCTTCACACATTGAATATTTTTGGATGGCCATCCAAAACTGCTTGGCTTTTGCAATGTCCGGTAACCCCCATTCAAATGTGCGTGAGGATCGGGCGATAATTACGACCTGCTGACCCTGCTTTTTTGGTCCATTTCAACCCCTAAATATATGGCGATCATCTCCAAAAAGGGTAGGCTTCTATTCTGACCCTCATCTTATCCCCATGCCAAATTTCGTTAGGATCGGGCCATAAATGCGATCTGTATATGATATCCTGATATCCTAACTACTTAGTTTTGTTAGCTGTAGAAATATTACCAAATGTTTAATTCAAAATGAAAATATGCCAAAAATATGACAAAATTGAAAAAATATGAGAACATTTTACAAAATCAATATTTTCATCTTTAGAGAGATATTTTTATACGATTTTTTTAGACGTTTTTTCTTTCCCGCCAAGAGGCCATTCTTAATGAGAACTGTCGAAATCAGTTCAGCCGTTCTCGAAATATAAGAGATCTTTCAAGCATATCTTCTTTGATAGACATATATATCGCACATATTTTGCTTTATATCCGATTTGTTGGATGTTAACATCAATGTAAAGATCAGAAGTAACCTTGTCATGGCTTTGTGATTTCGCCGGGATTTAAAATATTAGCGGTTTAATGAAAAATTTTGTATTTTTTCAACTCAAAAGATATGGTCTATTTTACCCGCTAAATATTATCCGATGACCACCCAAATTGGTAGGCTTCTTCCCTGCCCTAAACTCTACCTACCTGCGAAATTCCGTGCCGATTGGTCTATAATTGCGACCTGTATAGCTACTGCAAAATCCGACATTTTTTCAGTATTTGGTCCATTTCAACCCCTAAACATTTGGCGATCATCTCCAAAAGAAATAGGGTTCTACTCTGACCCAAACCCCACCTTCTGCTAAATTTCGTAAGGATCGGGCCATAATTGCGACCTGTAGCGTGATTACAAATTAACATGGACAGACGGACAGACGGACGGACGGACATACATAGCAAGATCGACTCAGCTCGGCGAGCTAGGAAGATCCATATATACTTTCCTATATGGGAAACCAATATTTCGAGGTGTTACATAAATTCTGGCCCAATCAAACTTATAATACCCCCAACACATAGTGTTGTAGGGTATAAAAACTTAAAATTGAAATGCAAATTCTTGTGACTTCAACAGCTGGCATCTGTATAAAGCTTAAGGCTGAGATCTGAATTTTAATCTCTTTAGAGGTGCCATGGTAACATTGGAAACATGTTCTACTTTCACCGAAAAATAAAAAAAAAACAACGAATGGAAAAGGCATTCCTGGCAGATGAATACGGACCCAACGAATGATGTTTGGCTATCTATATGTTTGTGTGTACTCAAATGTTATGATGACCTAGTTGTTTTCATTTTCGGTAGGTTATGTGACCTTTTTATAATTCTCACATTTTCACTTTCTTTTTGTAGAAAATTTCGAAGGTTGGCTATTTGCTTTACGTGGAGTAGGTATTCTTGTTTACTAATTAAGTTAGGAATGTAGGCTTTACCGAAAGTCTTGAAAGTTGCAAAAAGATAAACCAATTATTTCGGTGAAAGATTATATTTATACATAAAAAATCCAAACATTTCGCCTTGCAAAATAAAATGTTGATAGTTCACACTAGTTTTTTGGGTAGGTATAAGTTTATGTATGTCTCGATTTTATGCAAGGGCTAAATCATACATTTTATCATAACCTCTCTTTGAGCACTCCAGCATTTAAATGATACTAGTAGCGTAGGAAGGAAGCGGACAGAAAAAAACAGCAACACCAGCAGAAATGGTTCGAAAAGTAAAGAAGGGACTTGATCGAAACCCTCGTCGCAGAGGCCGAAAAATGACTCGTGTGCCGAACATATCGCAATGCTTCATTCGGCAAATATTGAAAAATGAGTGCAGGAACTTACATCGCAACGGAAAGAAAATAGACTCAAAAGAGCTAAAGAGTTCCTTCGCTCTGCCGAAAGTGGTGAACAGCCAAATTTGGTTTTCTCCGATGAGAAAACATTCGTTGTCCAGTAGTTTGTAAACAAACAAAATGATCGTGTTTACTTGCCAAAGAGGTCAGCTGAAAATGTTCACCTTCGGTTGGCCACCAGAACTCAAGCGCGGGCCATGGTGATGGTGTGGGCCTCTATAACAGATGGTCGCTCTCCACTCGTGTTAATCGACCGTGGCATCAGAATAAATGCCGAAAATATTTTGGAGATTGGGGAAGTAGGCAGACCGTGAATATTCCAATAGGACTCCGCACCATCGCACTCTATGCGCCACCCAAGAATGGTTACAAAATGAGGTTCCTCGCTTCATTTCCAGCGCACAATGACCACCAAAATCTCCGAATACCAATACGTTGGACTATTTTGTCTGGAGTATTTTGGAAAGTAAGGTTGGTACAAAAAATGCCAAAGTGTCGATCACCTCAAGCAAGCGCTTCGCCGGGAATGGGCGAAAATAGAGCAGAGCAACATTCGGACAGTGTGTGACCGTTTCATTGGCCGTAATTCATGCCAATGATGACCAATTCCAACAAATTTCAACTTATTCTAAAATTTGATGTTATTTCCGACATTTTTTGCTTTCATTCAATAAAATTAAAAAAAAAATATTTTTTCATAAAATTTTTCGGTACCTGATATTTGAGATATAGACCGATATTCGGTATTTTGTTAATACTAGTCACATTTACCTTCAAAATTGTTTCAAATTTGGTATTGAAGACTCGCTATCCGATCCTTGAAGTATAAAATTAGCTAAAAGGTTAACGTTTTGGCCCCTTTATATCGGCTCCAAGTAGTTTTTATACCCTACACCACAAGGTGGTCAGTGTATTATGTCTTTGTGCATTTGTTTGTAACAGGCAAAAGGAAACAAGATAGACCAATAGTTCCTTTTGATGATCTGCATAGAATCACATCATGATTCGATTTATGCATGTCCGTCTGTCCGTCCGTCCGTCTGTCCATTTATTTTTGTAAACAAAGACAGGTCGCATTTATTGCCCTATCCAGATGAAATTTTGCACAGATCATTTGTTTGGCAAGGACGAACCCTATTGAAATTGGAGATAATCGGTCAAAATTTAGATATAGCTCCCATATATATCTTCGTCCGATTTGCTTTTTTATTGTGCACCAAACGTGTAATATAAGCCCGAATAGTATGAAATTTTGCACATACAACCAAATTAGGCCTGAAAATAAGTATGCCAAATTCTATCGAGATCGGTTCAGATATAGCTATAGCTCCCATATATATTGTTCATCCGATTTGTTATTTTTGTCCTCCGCAGCCGTAATATGCACTATGCAACAAAAATATTTGGGGAAATATATCAAATACAGCTCAGAAATACATTTGCTAAATTTTATCGAGATCGGTTCAGATTTGGATATATCTCACATACATAACATCGTCCGATTTATTTTTATTGTACACCAAACGTCTTATATTTGTCTAAATTGGATGGAATTTGGCACTTACGACCGAATTAAGTCTAGAAGCTAGTATGTCAAATTTGGTGAAGATCGGTTCAGATATAGCTATAGCTTCCACATATATTATTCATCCGATTTGTTATATTTGTTACCCACAACCATAATATGCACTCCGTAACAACGATATTCAGAGAAATATATCAAATGCAGCTCAGAAATATCTTTGCCAAATTTTATCGATATCGGTTCTGATTTGGATATAGCTCCCATATATATTTTTATCCGATTTCAAATTAATTGTGCACCAAATGGGCAATACAAGTCCGAATTTAAAAGATACAAAGGCTTCGGCATATTAAGTTCTTTGAACTTTAAATTATAATTATGATCATAGCGTGTATGATTGAATTCTCCCATATAAACTTTAAATTGTTATGTGCAGCTTTACTAAATTAGCAAAGTGGTGTACGGTATCATAAAGTCGGCCCCGCCCGACTTTAAGACTTTTTTTTCTGGTTTTTAAATAATCTTTCAAAAATTCTTTATTTTAACTATGAATATCCCGAAAATAATAGACAATAGTTTTTAATGAATGTTTATATTTATTGTTCTTTATCTTTAAATATTTACAAGTGTTATACATTATATTTTTATTTTATTTTTTGTTATAGCTTTCTGTTTGTTTGTTCAAGGTAATTATCTAAATATCAATATCTATAAAATCTTATGAAGAAAAATTCTTTGTTTCATTAATGTTCATAATTAATGAGAACAAGTATAAGTGTTTTAAAACGAAAAAGTTTTTCATATTTTATTGTATGATAGATAAATAGTTACTGATTTAAATAATTTGATTTTATAAATTTTGCTAATAATTATTTTTAATATTTGAAAGAAAACTACCAATAAATAGGTTTAATCACAGAAGAACACATATAAAAATTCCCAGTGTCAGTTGTCGAGTTTCATTTTGCTTGTTGATTCCTATGGGTTTTTATTGGTCATTTGTCGCAACGAGAGCCTTTAGCTGATTATCTCTGAAAATAAAGAAGGAAAATAAGATTAAAATATTTGCTGTTAAGAATTTTAAAGATATGTTCTTGTGGTTGTAGGTAAGAACATATTTTTTTTTTAATTTTAAAACAAAATACAATATTTTAAGAGTTGTTATATATGTAATACATGAAGAAAAGTTTCACATCACATAAGAAAGTAAATAAAGCAGGCCCTGAAAATTTTTTAAACTCCCAGACACATTTGTTTAGGGACCTCTGTATATCATCACTTCGGAAATTTCAACACATATATGATATAGCATACCTCTTGATTTTCGATATGTTGATGGTTAATCTTAATTACTGTTAATCATGTTAGTTGATGTTAATCAATTGCCAACCAAATCAGGTGTTATTTGATTTTTGGTAAATTTTTCCAAAAATATTCAATGTAGGTAAAGCCCCCCCAAACAATGGAACTTCCATGGTGATGGACCCCAAACAATGGAACTTCAATGGGAATGGGCCCAAAAACATGATCCAGTTTCACAAATCCCCATAAAACACTTTGGTGATGAGCTGATGAGTTCCAGTTCTACAAATACACAAAAACAAGTTTTTTAATGGTTTGATGTAATATCTGAAAATTACTCTCCCACAATTATTGACATGCTACCACAAAACAAAATCGAACATCAGGTCACACAAAAACATTTATTAAGTTTCGCATGCTCTTTAATGTCATTCCTAAGCTAAAATTGGATAACAGACGACCACAGGTAGCACGATTGCAAAACCGCTATCTGTTTTCTAAAACAAACGCAACATCAAATTTTCAGACTGTCTGTTTTAATTATTTTCACTTATATAAATATGTATTATTATATCACAATTTTAAATTTAGATTGAGTGTAGCATACATTCTCAAACATCAATTTGCTATTCTTCTCAATATTTTAATTTTATAACATTGATTTGAATGACGTACTCTAACCCACATATCCGTTTACCAAATAGTTATTAGAGTCTAAACTTTTCTCACGTCTGTCTCACCAATTGCCACACGGCATCCATGTTGGGGTGGTGTATATTGGAAATCTATTATTATGAAAGTTATATTAGCCTTATTGACAGTTTGCTATAGTAAAAGTTCTAATCTCTTTCCCAAACTTTCTGCTAGAGAATTATGTAAATTCTTTCGTTACTTTCGAAGTTACAGGCAAAAGGTAAAATATTTTAATAAATTTGAGGAGGGTATAAATAGCAGAATAGTTAAACGTGGGTAATTAAATAAAAGGGAAAGGAAAGAATTTGTATAATTTTGATAAGAAAACCGCATAAATGTAAGTAAAGAGACATTTTAAACAAAACAGCTGCTTGATAGGAATAAATAGAACTAAAACAAGTAAGCAAAGGCTATAGTCGTGCGGGACCGGCTATGTTATACCCTACAACACTGCAATATATTCAAATCCATCTTGGAAGATTTCGCTTTTGAAATTAGGATTTTGACTAGGGACATTTGCCCAATATTTAGTTGTTGTGGTCAATTTTATAGCTAAATATAATCCAATGGTCATCCCAAATGCTAGAATT
Organism: Musca domestica; assembly: GCF_030504385.1. Lineage (NCBI taxonomy): Eukaryota > Metazoa > Arthropoda > Insecta > Diptera > Muscidae > Musca > Musca domestica. The sequence goes on along the minus strand of NW_026712380.1, from coordinate 4,152,399 downwards.
CTTCCCAGTCCTTAACTGTCTCCTCAGGCGTGTCGATTGGCTTCAATTGTGCGATCGGAAAAACATTTCTGTTTTTGGTTAATTTGAACCCCTAAATATTTTGCAATCATCTCCAACAGCAAGAAGCGCCTCCGTATATCCAAATTTAAACTCATCTATATGATTTGCTTTTTTTGTCTACGATATTTAGCTATAATTATCAACGAAATCAGCATAAAAAAGCCAGAAGTTCGCATTTTGTGTATTTCGGATATCGCCTGTAAGTAATGCTGGTATTTCTTCACACAAAATTAGTGGTCCATTGTACCCGCTGTCCTAAACTCTAACATTATGCGAGATTTCGTGTCCTTTGGTTTCTATTTTTGACCTTTATAACGGCTGCAAAATCAGGAAAATTTTTAGTTGTTGATCCATTTCAACCCTTAATATATTGCGGACATCTTTGAAGACAATAGACCTAGCCCTTTTTGAGCCCAACCCTACCCTTGTGAAAATTTTCGTGAGGATCGGACGATAATTGCAATCTGTATATAAATAATAACCCCAACCTGTGTTGTAAAGTGCAAAAGTATTACAAAATATACACTTCAATATTATAAGTCAAATGAAAAAAATCGCATTCGATAAAAAATATGAAAAAATAAAAAAATGTCACAAAATACTACAAAGTCTATATTAAAGTCATTATTGGCATTTTTAAGCGATTTTTTTAGATTTTATACTTTTATTCCAAAAGGGCATTCTAAATTTACAAAATTTGTCAAAATCGCTCCAGCCATTCTGGAGATATAAGCATTCTAGCTAACATTCCCTTTCTTTGTATATACACATTGTATATATTTCGCTATATATATCAGATATTTTTACTATCGGCATCTACGAAATGGTCAAAATTGACCTGTTCGTCTATTTCTGATTTCGCCGACATCAAAATATTCGCGGTTTAATGGAAAATTTGACTTTTATTGAAGGCAAATGTTATGGTCTATTTCAACCACTAAATATTACCCAATGACCATCAAAATTGGAAAGCTTCTGCCCAGCCCAAAGCTCTAGCCCCATGATAACTTTCGCTTCGATTGGTCTATAATGGTAATGGTAGAGCAACTGCAAAATCAGGAAATTTTTCAGTTTTTTGTCCATTTCAACCCCTAAATATTATGCGATCATCTCCAAAAGAAATAGGGTTCTATTCTGATCTTAACCCCACCTACATTTTCAATTTCGTGAGAATTGGGCCATAATTGCGACCTGTAGAGTGATTACAAATTAACATGGACAGACGGACAGGCGGACGGACGGACATACATAGCTAGATCGACTCAGCTTGGCGAGATATGAAGACCCATATATACTTTCCTATGTGGGAAACCAATATTTCGAGGTGTTACATAATTTTTGGCCCAAACAAACTTATAATACCCCCAATACAAAGTGTTGTAGGGTATAAAAATGTAAAAATTATGTCTTTTGACTTTGTTGCAGTTTTTTATCTCACCCTGTAGATCTCTGTACTACTTGTATCTATATGAAATGCAATTTCTTTACAATTTACACATTTCTCATGAAGATATTATATATAGAAGTCTCTAAACACCTACGAAACTCATATCCATTTTCATCACCGTCGGATGTTTTGTAAGGAAATAGATTCACCTCAATGTTGACCGCATGTTGGCAAATTTTCAACAAATTTGTATACGCAACACCTGAAACTTTTCCATGGCGTTCTTTGAATTTTCACAAAAACAAAGGAAGTTAAGTCTTCTGCAATATAATACAGATTTTCCGGTAATTTTACCGCTACTGTTGTTACTTAGCCTTACCATTATACTCATATAATATTTACAATATAGTCGTTGGAAGAACTAACTAGTATACAGCCAGCCAACCAACAAACCAGTTTCAGACAACCAGCCAGTCAGTCAATGCTGACACATGCTATCTGACTTTGGATGGTAGTAAGCCATGGAACGAAAAAGCAACGACGCTCACACCAGCTGGTCGCATGCAATGATGAAGTCTTTTTGCTGCTGCTGGTAGGATGATGTTGACTACTCCTCGACGATGGTGGTTGTTGAAAATTTAATCAACTTTAATGCAAAGGCTAATAAACATGATCATACAATGGGAAATATGGTATGCAAAGAGAGGGACAGAGACAGAGAGAGAGAGAGAGAGAGGAAGATGTGGAGGTCATATTTCGTGTCTATAATAATCCTGTGCTACTAACAATCTGGCAACACGAAAGTGCAGTAATAACCGAAGTTGCATGTTGAAAATAACGAAACAAGGCGTATGCTTTTCTCAAACAAAAGCTTCATGGCTTTCGTTGTTAGTGCTTGAATGAGGGTAATACAAAATAGGAAAAAACGAATCAGAAATTGGTCGACTAGATATATTTATATAAAAATACAATTTGAAGAAAATTTTAAAATTTTGTGTTTGGATAACAAAACGTGAATAATACAACAAATTCGGATATGTTTGATAATTATATCGAAAAGAAAACTAAATAGAGAAGGAACGTTCTTCCTTTTCCCCATATTTTCAAATTTTCGAATTAAAATTCTTTGATGCCCGTGCATTTTTAGTGTATAGTAACTTCGGAAATATGTAATAGACAACACTTCACTGATAGTGGCAATTTTTATCTTGGAGGCAACTTCAACAAAGTAATTTGATGCATCTGGGGCATCGAAACCCCAATATTTATTTTTGAGAATCTTTCATTTCTCAGTGTGGCTTATGGTTCGAGGTTGCATTAACAGTTTTGGTGAATGGATTGTGAGGGATGATTATTGATTTTTTATGGTCGGAATTATTAAGTTTGTCATTCCGTTTGTAACACCACGAAATATACATTTTAGACCCCACAAAGTGTATATATTATTGATCAGCATAAAATTCTATGTCGATTTAGCAATTGCCGTCCGTCTATCCGTCTGTGGAAATTACTCTAGCTTCCGAAGGAATAAAAGTAGATTGATAACATTTTACACAAATGCATATTATGCCTGCAGGACTTTTGGTATTGAAAATGGGCCATGTAGGTCCACGTTTTGGTATAGCCCCCATATAACGGTACCACCCGATATTCGGTACTTTGTTGATTTTACCGGAATTGTTTAAAATTTTGTATTTGATGTTCGCAATGGATGCTACAGCCTATGACAGGAGATCGTCCCCATATAACCGTACCCCCCGATATTCGGTATTTTGATGATTTTTGTCACATTATCTACGGATTCTAATTATACCCTACACCACAAGGTGGTCAGGGTATTATGTCTTTGTGCATTTGTTTGTAACAGGCAAAAGGAAACGAGATAGACCCATAGTTCCTTTTGATTATCTGCATAGAATCACATTCTGAGTCGATTTATGCATGTCCGTCCGTCCGTCTGTCCATGTATTTTTGTAAACAAAGTACAGTTCGCATTTATCGGTTCAGATATAGCTATAGCTCCCATATATACTGTTCATCCGATTTGTCATTTTGTTACCCACAGCCGTAATATGCACTCCGTAAAAACGATATTCAAGGAAATATATCAAACACAGCTCAGAAATATCTTTGACAAATTTTATCGAGATCGGTTCCGATTTTGATATAGCTCCCGTATATATCTTTATCCGGTTTCAAATTGTGCACCAAATGGGTAATACAAGTCCGAATTTAAAAGATACAAATGCTTCGGCATATTTAGCCCTTTGAACTTTAAATTATATTTATAGCGTGTATGATTGAATTCTCCCATAAAAACTTTTAATTGTTATGTGGAGCTCTACTAAATTAGCAAAGTGGTGTAGGGTATCATAAAGTCGGCCCCGACCGACTTTAAGACTTTCTTTACTCGTTATCTTTGAGAATCTTTCATTTCTCAGTGTGGCTTATGGTTCGAGGTTACATCAACAGTTTTGGTAAATGGATTGTGAGGGATGATTATTGATTTTTTATGGTCGGAATTATTATCACTTTTTATACCCTCCACTATTGTATGGAGGGTATATTAAGTTTGTCATTCCGTTTGTAACACCTCGAAATATACATTTAAGACCACACAAAGTATATTCTTAATCAGCATTTCGATTTAGCTATGTCCGTCCGTCTATCCTTCTGTGGAAATTACTCTAGCTTCCGAAGGAATTAAATTGGATTAAAAAAATTTTACCCAAGTGTATATTATGCCTGCAGGTCTTTTGGGCTATGTAGGTCCACGTTTTGGTATAGCCCCACATATAACGGTACCTCCCGATAAATAAAATAATCAAAATACCGAATGATTATTTTAGCGACATTATTCACCGGAATTGTCTCAAATTTGGTATTTGAAGTTCGAAATGGATACTACAGCCTAAGATGAAAAAATTTCTGTGCAGGTTCACGACTTCGTATAGCCCCCATATAACGGTACCACCCGATATTCGGTACTTTGTTGATTTTACCGGAATTGTTTAATGCTGATGCTACAGCCTATGACAGAAAATTGTCTGTGCAAGTCCACGTCTTCGTACCGATATTCGGTATTTTGATGATTTTGGCGACATTATTCACCGGAATTGCTTCAAATTTGGTCTTCGAAGTTCGTAATGGATACTACAGCTTAAGCCAAAAAATTGTCTGTGCAGGTCCACGTTTTCGTATTTTTAGTAAAAAATGAACACGCAATTCGAATATTTTGAATTCTGTAAATAAATTCATTGGTATGGTTGCACAAAAATTTACTCAAAAATATAATAATATTTACAGCATATTCCACGTCATTAAATAATATTTACTGACCCTTTCATGTCATTAATAACTCTCAATTGGACTTGTTATTTGTGTTGAACATTACCCCACACAAGCCTAGACAAAGGTACACCATGGAAAAATAAGGAAAAATATTTATTTTTGTTATTGTTTTATTTTCATTCCATAATTGCTTTGTGGGTTAATCGATACAAACTTGCAGTTGGATTAAAAGAAACACGGGTATATAAACATGGCCTACCAATGTGATGTCATAAATATCCTATAAATCACAATCATAGACTTTATGATTAAGAATCGTGGACTTTATAAAAATATATTCCATAGACATTCGTTTATTTTTCAGGCATATTTTTAAAAATATCCTGGTCAATAATCGTGTGTTTATTAAATATTTTTCAAGGATCTCGAAAGCAGTAGTGGTGGAATTTCAAAAAAATATTTTTCAAAGATATTTTGAACAAGAATCAGAGAAGTTTTATACCACTTTTTCACGGACCTCCCAACCAATAATGGTGTATTCTTTAGAAACCTTTGGCTAGGAATCAGTATACAATCTCATGCATATTTTCCAAAGAACTCCACACAAAAAATCGTGATTTTTAAGAAGATATAGGAATTCATAGGAACTAATCGTGGAAATGTTTTTGAAATATCTCCTGGCTACATGTCTTGTTTTTTTTTAGAAATTATTTTTCAATAAAACTAATGACCAACAAGCGTGGCCTTTGTAGAAAATTCTTTTCAAGACCTAAGTAAAATTAGAGAGATTGTAATCTTGGATTTTTAAGAAACAAATTGCAGGGAACTCATGACCAAGATTTCTGAATTTTAAGATAAATACTTTTATAAATGAATTCCAGGATAGTCTGATCGATTCTCGTGGATATTAAAGAAAATATTTTTCAAAACACTCCTAGCTCTCCTAGTAAACATATCTCTCTAAAACATCTTGGTCAATAATCATGGATTTTGTAATGCCTCATAACCACTTATATGGGTTTTTAAACATATTTTTCACGCGGCTATATCCAAATCTGAATATTGTCAACAATTTCATCTTATTTCAGAGCTGTTTTTGATATGTTTTACCAAAATCATTGTTGTCGAGTGCATATTACACCAAATCGGATGTGGCAAATTCATGCCATTTGGACTGATATTGGCCATTTAGTGCATAATTAACGCGAAATTGATTGATATATATGGAGCTATATCTAAATTTGACCGATTCAGATCAATTTCCATAAGGTTCGTCTTTAGGCCAACCAGATATTATTTGAAAAATTTCATCTCAATCGGATAATAAATGCTACCTGCATTTTGTTCATCAAACTACATGGACGGACTGACATGCTTATATCGATTCAGAAAGTGATTGAAGATCCTCAAAATAAGTATGGGTCTATCTCGCTTCCTTCTCCATGTAACAAACATATGGACAAAGATATATTACCCTTACCCTGGTGTAGAATGTAAAAATTTTTCCGAGTTCTCAGCAAATTATCTGAACGTATTTTCCAAGCAATTTCATTAATTTCCTTTGAAGGATCTTGCAGGAGAATTTTTATATCTTTCTCAATTAGCGAAATATTTTACGTGCATCCATAAAGAGACCATATAATAACGCATGTTTTGTATCAAAACATTGGCCTCAAAACATAAGCGAACTTATGAATCAAATATTTGCCAAAAACTTGTATGTCGCAGATTTTATTGGCGGTTAAACTTCAGTGCATTGCGTTAAATAACCGCCAACGTATTTTCCAATAAAAACATGAATAGAAAAAGGGCTTACAACACAGCATTGCACAAATACGAGAAAGTAGATATAATTATAAGCAACAACAACAAAACCTAATAGCTACAATGAATATTCCCTGGCAAAACAACCACAAACAGGCTTATCCGAAAATTGGTTACAATTACAGCATTACCTGATATTTGATTTTTAGGCAAACATTCGATTTAATTTTGCAATCTCGTTGGGTATGTGCGTCTGCGAGTGTGAGAATAACAGAAAGCAGTTGCCTTCGTTGATTCTATGGTGTTTGAAATCACAAAAAAATTTGAATTCATGCCAATTGCCGTAATTGCTTTAAATTGTGTTCAAAATTCGACGCTGGCTTCTTTCGAGCCCAAAACAATTTGGTTTATGTGAGATACCATGTTTAACATTTTCAACTGGCCGTTTTGGCTCTGGAAAAATGGTGTAAGCAAAAAATTGTTGCCATGATGAAAACGGAATAGGGGTGGTGGTTGGTACAATTTTTCATTGCAGCAAAATTTACTCATTGCTCCTCCTCCCATGTAAATCTCTGCATTTGTTTGACTGTGGGCAAACAAAAACCAAAACTAATACCAGCAATGAAATGTTAGCTTAAACTGATTTTAAATTTGTAGATTCAATAGAATGGAGAGAGAGAGGCGTTGAAGCGATACATTTACATATAACCAATAAACAAATCTTTCAATGAACTGGAAACATAACCACTTTCCATCATCCACGTTATTGTTGTTATTATTGTCAACAATTGCAGTGCAAATATCCACATGTAAAAACGAAGAGTAGTAAAAAAATAAACGATTTCGAAAAGCCAATTCATATTTACTGAAAGCTGACACTACATTGACTGGATCGCGAAAGTAATATTATGCAGACCAATGTAAACCTAGACGACGATGACAACTCTGACCTGATATGGCCTTGACTGCAATTGACGTGCTTGCTCCCAGCACCATCTTTGAATATTCACATTGACACAATAGAGTGTGAATTTGTGAATTTAGTGACAACCAGACAATGAAATATTGTTAATAGAGTGGTAGTAATAGCTGGATAGATAAAGGTATGATGAAAACTCAATTGAAAATATTTCATTTGATGTAACTGATGCGTTTTATTTTCTATTTTTCTAGGAACCATTATTTGTTCCATAAAGCGAGGATGTAGAAGAACAACAAAAATAATCTGAAACGAGTAAAAAAACATTAAGTTCGGCCGGGCCAAACTTTTAATACCCTCCACCTTAGGGTAAAAGAAACATTAGAAGAAATGTGGCAAAAACCATTAAAATGCGGAATATCGGGAGGTACCGTTATATGGGGACTAAACCAAAACGTGGACCTATACATACAATGTTTCGCCACACGAACAAGGGCCCATTATGACTCACAAATACCAATATTTAGACAAATCCGTGAAAAAATGTGGCAAAAACCATCAAAATACCGAATATCGGGAGGTACCGTTATATGGGGGCTATACCAAAACTTGTACCTATAATTACAGTGACTCGCCACACGAACTGGTACCCATTGTGACCAAAAAAAACAAATTTTCAGACAAATCCGTGAAAAAATGTTTGCAAAAATCATGAAATTACCGAATATCGGGAGGTACCGTTATATGGGGGCTATACCAAATCATAGACCCATACATGCAATGTTTCGCCACCGGAGCTGGAAACCATTATGACCCACAAATACCAATTTTAGACAAATCCGTGAAAAAATGTGGCAAAAAAAAAACTAAAATACCGAATATCGGGAGGTACTTTATATGGGGGCTATACCACAACGTGGACCTATACATGCAATGTTTTGCCGCACGCTCAGGGATCTATTATGACCTACAAATACCAATTTGCAGACAAATCCGTGAAAAAATGTGGCATAAATCATCAAAATACCGAATATCGGGAGGTACCGTTATATGGGGACTATACCAGAACGTGAACCGATATATCTCATTTTCAATACCAACCATCCTAGACACAATGCAAATAGCTCTGCTAAATTTTGGCGCTATACGTCAAATAATGTTGGCTGTATCGTGGTTTCTACTACAGACAGATAGACGGACAACGTTAAATCGACTTAGAATTTTATGCTGATTATGAATATATATACTTTATGGGGTCTAAGACGAATATTTAAGAATGTTACAAACGGAATGACAAAGTTAATATACCCTCCTTTCCAAGGTGGAGGGTATAAAAAGAATAAAATAAAGCATTAAGAAAAAGGTCAATAAAAAGGTGAAATGTTAATCGCATTGTAAAATATAATTGTTATGGGGATTGTATTGTTTATAAGGGCTGATTAAGTTCATTAATGAAAATACATCTTCTATATATAAACAAGTAAAAAAGCTAAAAAGCTTTGAATACCCTCCACCATTCCGAACGAATTTGGGTATATACGATGACGTGTAGATGCATAGGCAACTTTTGTTTAAGCCATTACAATATTCAAATGCGAAACTTAACAATAATGTAGCTAAAATCATAAAAATACCGAAAATAGGGAGGTGCCATATGGGAGCTATACGAAGATGTGGACCTGCAGAGACAATTTTCGGTCATAAGCAGTAATATCCATTACGAATATCAAATACCAAATTTGAAACTATTCCGGTGAACAGATCGTGCTTACAGCTTTAACATATGGGGGTGGTTTTGGAAGTGTGTGTTCGAAATTTGATCTTTCGGTTATTGATTACTGTGTTTGAGATTTGGAAATTCGTCCTATATTTGTACGAAGAGTTATGTTGTAAAATTTTGTGCTGGGTAAAGGGATAGGGCTGGAGTGGAATTTGACATTGAGGTCTCTGTTGCCATCTCAAATCGAGATGTAGAGATGGTTTTGTGTACGAAGTGAGCAAACTTTACTGCATTTGGTTTAGAAGATGGCTTGGAAAATGTGTACTATGATTGTACGAAAAGTACTGAATGGTATTATATTTTCATATTGGGTAAAGGAATAGAGATAAAAATCTGAAATTTGATATTTAGATTACTGATTGTATCTGTGTTTGAGATTTGATAGTAGTTTGGAAATGCGTCGTATATCTGCACGAAAAGTACTAAATGGTAATAAATTTGATACAGGGTAAAGGCATAAGGCTGGAATCCTCAAATTTGACATTGAGTTCTCTGTTGGTATTTGCAGTTGTGTGCGAATTATACAAAATGGTAATAAAATTAGAACATGTGGAAATGTGTACAACAAGTGCACAAAAAGTACTGAAAGGTACTACATTTGGTATTATGGTCTGAAATTTGGTATTAGAGTTGCTGTTCATGTGTAGCCCGGACATATGGAGATTGTTTCTAAAATGTGTACTATAATTGTACGAAAATTACTGAATGATACTTTGTTTGGTATTGGAAGAATAATTAGAGCTGAAGTCCTGAATCCTTTAATATAGATGCCACTATTGGTGTCTGTTGTTAGGATATGTAAGTGGTTTTGGAATTGTATACTATTTTTGTTCTTAAAGAACTAAGCGGCACTAAATGTGGTATTGGGTGAAGGAATATAGTTTAAAAGAAAATTGCTAAATGGTGCTAAATTTTGACTAGGTTGAATGGATTAAAATAAAATTCTGAAATTTGGTATCTGGGATTAAGGTGTGGAGGTGGTTTTAGAATGGTGTATTATAATTTTATGTAAAGTACTAAATGCTACTAAAGTACGAACAGGGCGAAGGAGTAGAGCTGAAATCGTGAAATGTTATATTGCGATAGGATTGAGACATGAAACGGTTTGGCAAATGAGTATCATAATTGTACAAAAAGTACTAAATATTACTAAATTTGCATTGAGAGAATGTGCAGAGCTTTTATCCCCAAACTTGATGTTAATATCTCTGTTGATATTAACTGCTGAGGTCTAGTGGTGTTTTTGCAAATGCCTGCCAGAATTGTTCTAAAAGTATAAAATGGTACCAATTTAGGATAACTTTTGGTGTCTAGTAGAGGAGTTGCAAATCTAGCATGGAGGGATTAAATTTGGTATTGATTGAAGGGATAGAGCTGAAACTCCGACATTTGGTATTGAGTTCACTGTTGGTTGCTATGGTTTACATATAGAGACGTTAAAATAGTGTTGGGCATAAAAATGAGATATGGGTCCATAAATAGACTTCGAAATTAAAGACTTTGAAGATTTTTGGTGTAAATGGTAAACATTTCCCTATTATTCTTTCCGATTTTTCACCAGAACAACTTTGAAATTTTAATTTAGCAATGGTTACTACTTCCTGTAGCAGAAAATTTTCAGTACAGATTTATGACATCGTATGGCCCCCATGTAGCACTATATTCCAACATTCATACTACCGAACGTGATGATTAAGGTACATTTTTCAAACTTAGTTTTTGTAATCCGAAATAGGCAACGTCTTTTCTGACTGATAATTGGCTGTAGAGACCAACGTTTCTTCAAATACCTGTAACACCTGATATTCAGAATTTTTAAAATTTTAGCGGCCTTTTTGTAAATGATTTTTTTTTTAATTTTGCAAGTTACTTCCAATTGTTAGAGGATATTAAAAGTACGACCCAGTTGAACGTAACCGCTGTTTGGCTTGTTTTTCCTAATGCTACTAATGAAATCAGTAAAAATCACACTCCAAATTTCAGTTATTTTAACAACTTGATGTATTTCTAATCATTTAAGCATCATCCACACAGAATTCAACATTCGTTTATGTTTTTATTTCGCTATGATTAATTGGATCTAGAAGTTTATATTACAACATCTCTTTTAATGCTGTTTTTTCTTTTGTCTTTTATAAATGATGGTGAAACATATTAAAGCCATTTGTTTGTGTCATTAATATTATGGTTGGAACTATCTAGAAAAATAAAAATAAAATTCCATCCGCCAGTTGTGCAGATGTAAAAAATCAGGCTTGCCACTAACTAATTAGTGAAATTCACATTAAAAGTTTTATGGAAGATAGAACGGATAGAGAAAGAGAATGCATTAGTAACAAAATACTAAGTTTACTCAAAGTGAGCATAACTCAAATATTTATTGCTTTCTTAAAATAAAAAAATAAATGAAACAAGTAAGCAAAGGCTACAGTCGAGCGGGGCCGACCGTTGAATACCCTACAACACTATAATAAACGACACAGTTTATATAGGCGAGATACTCGAAAGAATTCCACAAGATATTGTGACAAATAATAAAAGAAAACCATCAGGTTTTGTTTTCTAATTTTCGAATAATAGCAACTTAAACTAATTTGCTCATTTCCAATTTATTGGTGGATGTTTCATATAAATGGTCTTCCTAGATCTGGAACCAATATTTCCCAAAGACCTATAATCTCTCAGAAGTGGCAAAAGATTAACATTTATTATTGGTTTTGACTGAAACGCATCTATATGAGATACAGACATTTGACTATATTCTTCAACGAAATAATGAAATAGTCAGAAGTGCGCCTTTCCTGTATTTGTCAATTTTCCAAAAAGTCACTGGAATGGACATTTTCGTATTTTGTCTACAAAAGTTGGCAAACTGCTTCACACATTGAATATTTTTGGATGGCCATCCACAACTGCTTGGCTTTTGCAATGTCCGGTAACCCCCATTCAAATGTGCGTGAGGATCGGGCAATAATTACGATCTGCTGACAATTTTGCAGTTTTTTTTGTCAATTTCAACCCCTAAATATATAGCGATTATCTCCAAAAAGAGTAGGCTTCTGTATATGATATCCTGATATCCTAACTACTTAGTTTTGTAAGCTGTAGAAATATTACCAAATGATTAATTCAAAATGAAAATATGCCAAAAATATGACAAAATTGAAAAAATATGAGAAAATTTTACAAAATCAATATTTTCATCTTTAGAGAGATATTTTTATGCGATTTTTTTAGATGTTTTTTCTTTTCTGCCAAGAGGCCATTCTGAATTAATGAGAACTGTCGAAATCAGTTCAGCCGTTCTCGACATATAAGAGATCTTTCAAGCATATCTTCTTTGATAGACATGTATATCGCACATATTTTGCTATATATCCGATTTGTTGGATCTTAACATCAATGTAAAGATCAGAAGAACCTTGTCATGGCTTTGTGATTTCGCCGGGATTTAAAATATTCGCGGTTTAATGAAAAATTTTGAATTTTTTCAACACAAAAGATATGGTCTATTTTATCCGCTAAATATTTTTCGATGACCACCCTAATTGGTAGGCTTCTTCCCCGCCCTAAAGCTAAATGTGAAATTCCGCGTCGATTGGTCTATAACTGTGACCTGTATAGCTACTGCAAAATCCGAAATTTTTACAGTATTTGGTGCATTTCAACCCCTAAACATTTGGCGATCATCTCCAAAAGAAATAGGCTTCTATTCTGACCCTAACCCCACCTTCGTGCAAAATTTCGTAAGGATCGGGTCATAATTGCGATCTGTAGCGTGATTACAAATTAACATAGACAGACGGACAGACGGACATACATTGCTGGATCGACTCAGCTCGGCGAGCTAGGAAGATACATATATACTTTCCTATTCGGGAAACCAATATTTCAAGGTGTTACATAAAATCTGGCCCAGTCAAACTTATAATACCCCCAACACATAGTGTTGTAGGGTATAAAAACTGCAACAAAGTCAAACACCATAATTTTAATTTTTTGGTCACCTTTGACACGATTTATGGCCTTGAAACGACCAATGAAACCGTCACAGGCTGCCCGAATGTTGCTCTGCCGTATTTTGGCTCATTCCCGGCGAAGCGCATGCTTGAGGTTATAAACCCTTTGATATTTTTAAGTGCCAATATATATTTTAGTGCCAAGTGCTTTCCAAAATACTCCATCCGCAATAATCCAATGGATTGGTATTCGAAGAAGATTTTGGTGGCCATTGTGCGCTGGAAAGGAAGCGAAGAACCTCATTTTGCAATCATTCTTGGGTGGCGCGTGCTGAGTGCGATGTTGTTGAATCCTCTCGGAATGTCCAAGGTCTGCGGCCAAACTGCTTGCGTGCCCAAGGCTTTAATATACCCTCCAGAACATTTTCGCAATAATATTCGTCATTTATTCTGATGCCACGGTCCATCGGCTGTTATGGCGGCCCACACCATCAGCATTGCAGGCGCTTGAGTTCTGGTGGCCAACCGAAGGTGCACATTTTCAGCTGACCTCTTTGGCAAATAAATACGATAACTTTGTTTGTTTACAAACTGCTGGACAACGAATGTTTTCTCATCGAAAAAAAAAACAAATTCGGCAGTTCACCACCTTCGGCCAAGCGAAGTAATTCTTTAGCTCTTTGAGCCTATCTTCTTTCTTTTGTACGCTTGTAAATAATATAATGAGCTGTCACTGGAATAATTTTAACAGCTGTCGGACGAGTGGCTTAGAAATGACAGCAGTCTGAAATTGGTTGCAGTTTTTTCATCTCACGTGTACTCGTTTTTTTTTCCGATCTCTTTCAAATTAGAAACATATATCTCCTAACGCAAGCTTGTGTTATGGGTATATGATTAGTTTCAGATGGTTACCATTTGATTTTAGTATCATCCAAAATTAATTGCTCTGTCTTTACTACTTTTTTTGTCCTTGTAAAATGCAACGGCGTTGAAGTTCTGCAGCAGATGAGAAAAATAGATATGTATCGCATGTTTCATTGTTGAACTTTTCAGTTATTGTTCGTCCTCTGATACAAAAGTTTCGGTCAATTAGCGTTAAAAATTCAAAAATATTTTGAATGTAATGTGGTTGCAATTGAAAATGGAAAATGGTACCTGTAACATACCATAATTCAATGCAAAATTTGATAAACATGGAAAATTAAGAAAAGTTTATAATATAAATCTGAATTGGTCAGTCAATTAAAATTCTTAAAACAAATTTTCAATACAAAAATGCTGATAGAATAATAAATTTCATTCGGCCATTGGAAACCTTTCGTTCTATTATTTCACTGACTCGAATCAATTGCTATCAGAGTTTCTTTGTTTCTTTTCAGCTACGCCAATATTAAAAACTAAGAAATTCATGGCGATAACAATTTTCAAGCAAATATTGATTGGGTGTCCAAAGAAAAAAGGAGCAGAGGACAGATTGAGACAAAATATAAATAGAAAAAAAAACTTTTCTCTTTTAAATTGCAACATCAATAACATCAGAAATCACCCAAAGCTAACGAAGTTGAAGTGTCAGAAAAGAAACGGAGAAACGAAAGGAGGAAGTGTGAAAAGTGTCAACAAAAACTATTGCCGGAGTTGCCATAGGATATGCAATGACCAGACTGGACTGCAGATCAAAAAAAGTAATTTGTATTTAAATTGTTTTCGATAGTCGACAAGATGGATATACGAGAGTGCAAGAAGTAGGTACTCGAAGAAGACAAATTGTATATTTGAGTAGAGACGTCTATTGAAACAGGCGGATATAATAAATATGCTAGACATAGAAGATTACAATGAAGATATTAAAACAAAAGTATATTTCTCGTATATTTGCTGTAAAGTATATTGTCTACATTGTTTGCAAATGGTCAGGCTTAATCCCAGAAGCCACCAATTCTCCTCAGTTTCCTAACAACTAAACATATATACAGCTAAATCTTCTGTCTTGTTTCATGAAAGTTATTTTGAAATGAATTTGCTTCTATGACAAAGGATGCTCTTAATTGAAGATTTTGTTATCTATATTCATAAAAGAGAAGATTGAGTGAGTACAGGCTGTTTTATCAACGTGCAGGAGAAATATCTAAAGATAGAAACGTTTAATTTTTCATGCGGATAAGAGTTTTTATACCCTCCACCATACTATGGAGGGTATATTAATTTTGTCATTCCGTTTGTAACTCCTCGAAATACTCATGTCAGAGCCAACAAAGTATATATATTCTCGATCAGCGTAAAATTCTAAGACGATTTAGTCATGACCGTCTGTCTGTCCGTCTGTCTGTCTGATGTAATCACGCTATCTTTCGAACAAATTGAGATAGAAGGCTAAAACTTTGCACACATGTATATTTTGCCAGTAGGCAGGTTAAGTTCGTAAATGGGCCATGTAGGTCCAAGTTATCATATAGCTCCTATATAACGGTACCCCCAGATATTCGGTATTTTGATGATTTTAGCGACATTGTTTACCGGAATTGTTTCAAATTTGGTATTTGAAGTTGGTAATGGATACTACAGCCTAAGACAGAAAATAATCTGTGTAGGTCCACGTTTTCATATAGCCCCCATATAACGGTACCTCCCAATATTCGGTATTTTGATGATTTAGCGACATTATTCACCGGAATTGTTTCAAAATTGGTATTTGAAGTTCGTTATGGGAACTACAGTTTGTGACAGAAAATTGTCTGTGCGGGTCCAGGTCTTCGTATAGGCCCCATATATCAGTGCCTCCCTATATTCGGTATTTTGACGATTTTAGGTACAATACCCACCGAAATTGTTTGAGATATGGTATTTGAAGTTCGTAATGGATGCAACAGCCTGTGACAGAAAATTGTCTATGCTGGTCCAGGTCTTCGCACAGCTCCAATTTAACGGCACCTCCTTATATACGATATTTTGATGATTTTAGCTACATTATTCACCGTTTATTTCAAGTTTCGAATTTGAATATGGTAATGGCTTATGACAAACAATGCCTATGTATGTCCACGTCGTATAGACCCCAGTATAACGGCTATATTCGGTATTTTTAAAATTTTAACAGAATTTTTTAAGGATTTTATTTTTTGAAAATATTCAAATTCGTTGCAAGTGGTGGAGGGTATTAAAAGTTCGGCCCAGCCGAACTTACTGCTTTTTAAATTGTTTTTAAATATTATTGAATGTAAGCAAGAAATGTCGGAAATATCATGAAATTTTAGAATGACTTTAGATTTGTTCGAATTGGTTATGGCCCTCAAACGGCCAATGAAACCATCAGACGCTGCCCAAATGTTGCTCTGCTGTATTTTGGCCCATTCCCGGCGAAGCGCTTGCTTGAAGAGATCGACACTTTGGTACTTTTTAGTCAAACCTTGCTTTCCAAAACACTTTAAACACAATAGTCCAACTGATTGGTATGCGAAAGATTTTGGTGGCCATTGTGCGCTGGAAACGAAGTGAGGTACCTCATTTTGTAACCATTCTTGGGTGGCGCATGCTGAGTGCGATGGCGCCGAGTCCTGTTGGAATGTCCAAGGTTTGCGGCCAAAATGTTTGCGTGCCCAAAGCTTTTATACACCCTCCAGAATATTTGGCATGTAGTCTGATGCCACGTTCGATGGAATATTGCGATATGTTCAGCTAACGAGCCATTTTTCGGCCACTACGACATGGGTTTCGATTAAGTCGCTTCTTTTTTTAACTTTTTTCTGCAAATTCTCACCAAACTGCTTTTGTACGCTTGTAAACAATATAATGAGCTGTCACTGGAATAATTTTAACAGCTGTCGGACGAGTGGCTTAGAAATGACAGTAGTCTGAAGTTGGTTGCAGTATTTTCATCTCACCCTGTAGAAACCCACACCTTTTGGTAACTCACCCACGAGGGGTACAAATTTTGAATAGCCAAAAACGCTCATAAATGTGAAAATGAGGAAGAAGCATCCGATTTTTTTCAAATGTACCACAAACCAATATTTCTTCCTAAATAAGATCTGGTGTGATGATAGAAGATATCGACCCACCCCATATGGTACCTCTACCATAAGGTACATTATAATTTTCAACAACCATATCTCTTAAGCATGTGAAACCAATCAGTAATTATTTTCAAAGTTTATATATCAATAAATATGAATATGAAATGTATCGGGTATACTGTCGGAAAAACTTACGGATAATTTTTAGCTTGTTTTTTAAATCAACTTAGCTAAAAACACTTTATAATTTTTTGTTCAGCTTTTATTGTCTTAATAATAATAAAAGTATCCCTATACAGTCGTTGTCCTGTTTGACCCTAACCATTTGCCATGTTTTTTTTACATGGACCATAAGTAAAGACATAACAGTTAAACAGTAAACACTTGTTACAAATATGGACAACTACTCTGTCTTATCGTAAAGTAAACAGTTCTGTTTGCCTGCCTACGCTTCTCAATATGGTCGGCCACCAATAACATTGGGCATGGCCCTGATGCTAGCAAACGGAGCAATATTGTTCTTCGTCGTCGTCGTTCTCGCTTGGGTACTGGTGTCGGGCGGTGAATACGGGTACTGGTACAGTGTTGATGGCCAGATTGTATGTTAATGATTGAACAGATAGCTGTTTGTTTGAAATTGACTTTTTCAATTAGCTTATAAACACAACGACGACTTTCTCCTCTTCGTCGTCTGTTGTGTTTGTGGACCAAGGCTTGAATGTCGGCTGTTCTAGTTTTGATATTAGATGGTGGGGTATGATGATGACATCATATTGTTTAGCCTTGTTTACCAGTTGAGAATAAAATAGAAATGAGGGCCATTGGTCGACGATGTTGACTATGACATTGTCTAGGGATATGTTAATGAAAAATAAAATATAAAGTTTTTTCTAAATATTGCCTTCCATTTCGAATGTTATTTTAAGTTTAAAGTTTCAAGTTAACAAAAAAAAAAAAAAAATAATAAACTTTGTTATCAATGTTAGTGAAAGGGATCTTGAATGGTGTCTTATATATGGGTAATAATTGAAAACAAATTGTGTTTGTACTCGAATGGAAAATGCTTCTTTATATGGACAAGTAACACTTGCCCTTACGACACACTTAAAAGTTTTTTAAGTTTTCTTAGAAAATCGATAATTCCGACATAAATTTAAATTTAAAGTATATGATTTAGAAAAGCGTATACTTATATGGGAAAATTACTGAAAATATTTCTTTTTAGTTAGAATGTATCAGCCGGCAGGAACGTATAATGTTCCAAGGTTCGAAAATAAGAGGACCATCGAAAACCAAAACAAGTTAGAAAGTATCAGTCGGTTTTGCCGACGCATGCATACCCTCCGCCAATATCAGTTTATTAAAATAAATTTTGTGTTGCATTGTGTAAATAATAACATGATGACCCTTTATTGGGTTGGTACCGAAGGTGGGGGTGACCAAAGTCAGATATAACGACTACAGAGTGCAAGGTTTGGACTAAATCTACATAATTCGCTTTATATGAGATATATGATAATTTATGGAAAATTTTGAAATGTGCGTGAGGTTTCAGATGAAGTTCACTTCATCTAATAGTAATAAGCATTTAATAAAAATACAAGTAAAAACAAATAAAAAAGTTCGGCCGGGCCGAACTTTGAATACCCTCCTCCATTTGGAACAAACCAATAAATCCGTTAAAAATTCTGTTAAAATTTTAAAAAATACCAAATGTAGTTGTTTTTTTAGGGTCTATGCGACAACTTGAACCTGCATAGGTTGCTTTTGTTATAAGCCATTACAATATTCAAAAGCGAAACTTAAACAAAATCAATGAATAATGTAGCTAAAATACTGTTATATGGGGCCTATACGAAAAAGTGGGCCTGCACAGACAATTTTCTGTCATAGGCTGTAGTATCCATTATGAACTTCAAATACCATATTTGAAAAAATTAGAGTGAATAATGTCACTAAAATCGTTAAAATACAGTATATCGAGAGGTACCGTTATATGGGGGCTATACGAAGACGTCGACCTGAAAAAACATTACGAACATCAAATACCAAATTTAAAACAATTTCGATGAATAATGTCGCTAAAATCAACAAAGTACCTAACATCGAGATGTACCGTGATATGGGGGCGATACGAAGACGTGGACCTGCACAGACAATTTTCTGTCATGGGCTGTAGTATCCATTACGAACTTCAAGTACCAAATATGAAACAATTCCGGAGAATCATGTCGCTAAAATCATTACAAGTCCAAATATCGGGAAGTACCGTTATACTGGGGCTATACCAAAGTGTTACAAACGAAATGAAAAACTTAATATATCCTCCATACTATGGTTGAGGGTATGCTAATAGTTGTTAATCAAAAATTTAACCTATTATTGGTGAAGGAACCCGATGGAGTGACCGATATATTCCATATTCACTTCAAATCTCTAGTTGAGATGAATGATTAAATACTCTAAGAACCTCTGATTTGTTTCGCAAGTTATGAGAAATGTAGTTATTATAAATTGTAACCCCTTGTGGGCGAGGAACCAAAAAGGGTAGGTCAATATATATCATTCATTAGTAAAAGAAGAAAATTCGGGGTTATTTCGCATTTTATGATCGTTATGGTAATTCAAAATGTTGAGCCTTTGTGGGGAAGGTACTTCATAGGGTGGACCGATACTTTCTATTTTCGCAAGTGGCCTAGCACTGACAAAAATATTAGTACTTGAATAATTTGAACAATGGTGAATGGTTTTTTCTTGTTCTATGAGATATATTATTTTCAATGAAAATTTTAACCATCTCCGAACTCGATCTAAGTTCGACAATAAAATTACAATATACGAAGTTTGGATCAAATCGGATACAGCCCGACAGACAGACGGACTGATGGACGGCCATCCTTTGATCGACTCCAAATGTTCTGAAACGGATTTAGGCCAAGGAGACCTAAAGTCAAAAAACACTTATTTAGAAAAGGCATGTTTTGGCCGCATCAAATGATAAACAGGGTGAGATGAAAAATTGCAACCAACTTCAGACTGCTGTCATTTCTAAGAAACTCGTTCGATAGCAGTTAAAATTACAGCTCATTTCGTGATGGTATTCCAGCGAGAATGTGTGATTTCATTATATTTAGATGGAAAACCACAAGTGGCTATCGTGTCGCAGTGGCCAAAAAATTGCTCGTGAGGAGAATATATCGCAATATTCCACTCGGCAAATATTGAAAAATGAGCTGGGAGTAAAGCCATTGAAATTCCAAAAAATGCACGAACTTACACCGCAACAGAAAGAAATAGACTCAAAAGGGTGAATGAGTTGCTTCGCTTGGCCGAAAGTGGTGAACTGCCGAATTTGGTTTTCTCCGATGAGAAAAATTATCGTATTTACTTGCCAAAGAGGTCAGTTGAAGATGTGCACCTTCGGTTGGCCACCAGAACTCAAGAGCCGGCCATGGCGATGGTGTGGGCTGCCATAACAGCCAATGGTCGCTCTCCACTCATATTAATCGACCATCGCATCAGAATAAATGCCGAATATTATGGCGAAAATATTCTTAAAAAGAAAATATTCTTCTAAAGCCCTTAAAGACTCAGCACCATCGCACTCAGCACGTGCCACCCAAGAATAGTTAAAAAATAAGGTTCCTTGCTATATTTCCAGCCCACAGTGTCCACCAAAATCGCTGGATACCAATCCGTGGGACTATTGTGTCTGGAGTATTTTGGAAAGCAAGGTTGGCACTAAAAAATACCAAAGTGTTAATCAACTCAAGCAAGCGTTTCTCGGGAATGGACCAAAATACCGCAAAGCACAATTCGGGCAGCGTGTAACGGTTTCATTGGCCGTTTGAAGGCTATAATTCGTGCCAAAGGTGACCAATTCGAACAAATCTAAATTTATTCTAAAATTTGATGCTATTTCCGACATTTTTTGCTTTAATTCAATAACATTTAAAACATGAAAAAAATATGGAGTTTGACTTTGATGAAATTTTTTATCTCACCCTGTATGTTTTATCCGATTATTAATTTAATTTCCTCAAACACGTAAAATAATCTCCCCAATAACGATATTTGGTGCCAACTATCAGATACAGCATAGAAATATTTCTGCTAAATTTTTTAAAAATTGGTTGAGATTTGGATATAGATCCCATTTATATCTTCATCGGATTTCACATTTTATGTAGCTCTACTATATATGGAATGTGGTGTAGGATATCATAGAGTTGGTCCAGTCCGATTTTGACATTTCCTTACATGTTAGTATTTAAAAAAAAATACATATTTTGGCAAAAAATTCAAAAATAACCCTAGAATGACCTCCTTGAGGGTTAAAGCTTTCAGAAAGTAATCCTCGTATTTTGCCAGTAGTATTCCAGAAGACACTTATATCAAATCCAAGGAATTCTTATCAGAAAATTTCTAAAAAAAGTTGAATAGGGGGACCTCGCCCCCTCTATTTAGGTTTTTTTGCCGTGTCTATAGTTTTAGCTCTGCGTAGTTTTCCAGTCACTATTTTTGTGTTGCCCAGTGTAATGTACAATTTTGCTATACGAGTTCTACAATACAGACACGAACATTTTGAGCAAGGTTCAAGTAAAACTGAACAAAGGACAATGTAAGTTACAGATTTCTTGTCTTTCAAAAATCATTTAAAAATTTATACATAACAATTAATAACGTTTGGCCCATTTTCTCTTAAATTGTTGAAAAAATGTACAGCTCTTTAGCTGTTTTAGTTTAAAGCGCAGCATTTTCTCTATTAAACTACTTTTCTGGTCCTCACATATTTCCTGCTGCGCTAGTTTTATCCTTTTGACATACTCTAGCAACAGAGATTAGTTTTCCTTTCTTTTCCCCAACCAAGTATTACATTCCAAGTACTAAAGCAGAACAAAAACATACAGAAACACCCTTTTCTCTGATACAGTTTTCCACAATCTCGTGCTTGAAAAATATTTTAACTATCCTAGCCCAAGATATATTGGAGGGCAGGACAGCAGATGTGTTACTCATTGTCTGATTACAGACTTAATTAATTGGTGGCATGGAAGTAGAAAAACTCCAACATGAAAGCTAGAGCAACGAAAAAAAGACATACACACAAATGGTTAGAAAATATGGGAAAAAGGGAAATTCGTTATTCCTTTCATTCTGGGTTTTTGTGTGCGGATGAGGAAAAACTCGTTCGTATAAAACTAATTATGCTGTAATTAATATCCTAAGAACATGCTGTGAAATAAGTTAATAACTATTTAATGCCAGCTTTGTTGGAGCTTTTTTTTCATAAAAGAAAAAATATTTTTGTAATGTGTTATGGAATAAGTAGTGTTTGTGAAATTGGTTTCAGTCAGAGATTTTAAAGTTTGATCTTCAATTTAATGTATTTGTATCCTATGTCATGATATAGAGGGTATAGTAAGCTTTTCATTGTATTGTATTTCTAACTCTTTAAAATAATCATGTCAGAACCAAGATTTTTATTATATATTCTTGATTAGCTTAAAATCACTAGGCTGAGCCATATTTATTCGGCATTTTAAAGTTTTTTTTAATAATTTTCCGGTCCAAATTAGTCGAATTTGTGAACTGATTTATCTGCATTTTTATTAATTTTTATCATTTTCATAGAGTATTATTTAAACCCTGCAGGCTAACAAAAAAGTAGCAGAAATTATCATAATCTGCGTTGTTTAAGGTCCCAAAGCCTCTTGATGAAGAATAACAGCAATAACGTCAGAAAAAATTCAATCTAAATGCAGTATCATGGGTCTGGAATGTTGCGACTTCCGGAAAAATGCAATGAAGGCAACATCGACGTTAGCGAAATTAAAAAAAAAAAAACACAACACATAAACTGGGCATCAGAAATGAAGAAAATTATTTCTCACATCAAGTGCTAGTCGGCTATTTTGTCACCATAAATAACCTAAATTATATCATTAATTTGATCTGGAGGACAGTTGGTGAATTTAATGAAGTCATCACATACACCTCTTCCCATTATGAAATCTTGCTAAGTTCCGAAACTTTATTCATTATTTAATTTGAAATGTCATTGATTTATTATTATTCCATCACTTGTGGTTGCTGGTGCCCCCTTTTATATGTGTCATTTGACATGGAGTTCTTGGGCGTAAATTATATTGAATGGCAATTATGAGACGTGTAATAAGGTGCTTAATTTTTGTGATAATATTAATGAACATGATTGTATTTTACATTTTAAGAGAAGTAATATGCAATATAATCAGGGCTGTCACAGAAACCATGTCGGTTTTGCTTATTGTCGTTTTTGTAAACCAATGTTGGTTTCATTTGGTGGCATGAAACCAAGTTGGTTTTGTCAATTTCGAATGTAAATAAAACCAATGTTCGAAACAGCTGTTGTTACTTACATGTGTTGTTTAAAAAATCCACGTCTATAGTCCTTTTAAAAATTCTAAAAAAAAGTCCACGTCTATAGTCCTTTAAAAATTCTTTAAAAAGTCCACGTCTATAGTCCTTTTAAAAATTCTAAAAAAAAGTCCACGTCTATAGTCCTTTAAAAATTCCTTAAAAAGTCCACGTCTATAGTCCTTTTAAAATTCTTTAAAAAATCCGCGTCTATAGTCCTTTTAAAAATTCTAAAAAAAAAGTCCACGTCTATAGTCCTTTAAAAATTCTTTAAAAAATCCACGTCTATAGTCCTTTAAATATCCTTTAAAAATTGTTTAAAAAACCCAAAGCAAATGAAAAGTGACAGCTCTAAGCAACTTGGTTTATTTCCAATAACGAAATCAATAATGTGGCGTTTCCACTGCACTTGATTCGCTCTCTATTCGTTGTTTGACCCTTAACTATGAAAAAACTACTTAATTCTTCACACAAAATTTCCTGAGCGAACACTCATATTTGTACATTGTTCAAATCAAATCACTCTCAGAACAACGAAAAAATGTGTCCCATCCCTAACAAATGAGAGCATTTATCGAAAAAATAAATTATGACATTTAAAAATTGAAAATAGAAAAATTTAATGAAATTTTGATAATTTTTGGGAAGACTGAAAATTATGAATGAAAACTACAATGTTGAATAGCGTATGTACATTCAAACGAAAGTAAATTTTGTTTTCTCTCTCATCCGAGGTACGCATTTTGTCCACGAGTTGAAATTTCCACAGAAAACTGGAAACAAAAGAGGCAATATTTTCAAAATGTTTGTATCGGCAAAAAAAATGTTTGACAATTGTCTCTTGAGCAGAATTAAAAAACAGAAAAATACAAAAATATGTTAAAAATGTCAACATTTACACAAAACGTTGAAAACGTGAATAAAAATTATAAAATTAATGATATAATAAATCTTTGGGAGAAAAACAATCATTTATTCTATTCATATTAGTGAGAATTTAATGTAATTTATTAAAATTCCCATTAAAATCAACAAACAAAATATTTGAAAAAAGGAATTATTTTACTATGAATTACGAATCGTGCCGTATGAACGGGTTAATTCGTGTACCTAATTCTGAGAGCGAACAACGTTGTTCGGTTTCCAATGGAAACATGTTATAACATTGGCTTCTATGACAGCCAAAACCGATAAAATTTTAATTCGAAAATAAAACCGATAACATTGATTTTCATGACACCAAATCATTTTTTTCTTGTCGTTTTTAAAACCAATAGTGACAAAATTGGTTTATATGACAGCCCTGAATATTATGGAAAAGATATATCGGAAGTTATTATTCTTTTTTTAGAATTGTTTGTTTCTTTGTTTAGGTTTGCGGAAATCATAGTTTTTTATGATTTCCGCAACATTGTCCAAAATTCTGTATTTTATGGTATTGGCTTTCTGACTAGTATCTTATAATATAATTGACAAAATGACTAAGCAGATAGTTTGCTAGCATATTCAGAAATGTCGTATATACATCAAATACAGTGTCACGTAGGCCCAAGACCTAATTTTGTTATGGCCGCTTTAAGTTTCGCTTGGTGATTGACACTTTGGTATTTTTTAGTGCCAACCTTGCTTTACAAAATACTCCAGACACTATAGTCCAACGGATTGGTATCCGAAGATTTTGGGGGCCATTATGAGCTGGAAATGAAGCGAGGAACCTCATTTTGTAACTATTTTAGGGTGGCGCGTGCTGAGTGCAATGGTGCTGAGTACTGTTGGAATGTCCAAGGTCTGCGGCCAAAATTTTTGCGTGGCAAAGGCTTTAATACACCCTCCAGAATATTTTCGATACAATATTTGGCATTTATTCTGATGCCACGGTCGATTAATATGAGCGGAGAGCGACCATCGGCTGTTATGGCGGCCCACACCATCACCATGGCCGGCGCTTGAGATCTGGTGGCCAACCGAAGGTGCACATTTTCAGCTGCCCTCTCTGGCAAGCAAACACGATAATTTTGTTTTTTTACAAACTGCTGGACATCGAATGTTTTCTCATCGGAGGAAAACAAATTTGGCAGTTCACCACTTTCGGCCAAGCGAAGCAACTCTTTAACTTTTTGAGTCTATTTTCTTTCTGTTGCGGTGTAAGTTCTTGCACTTTTTGGAATTTCAATGGCTTTACCCCGAGCTCATTTTTCAATATTTGCCGAATGGAATATTGCAATATGTTCAGCTCACGAGACATTTTTCGGTCACAGGTTTCGATCAAGTCGTTTACTTCGCTTCTTTACTTTTCGAACCATTTCCGCTGATGTTGCTGTTTTTTTCCGCACACTTCCTTGACGTCGAGCTACGCTACCAGTATCACGGTAACGAGCGATGGTACGAAAAATAATTGAAAATTGCATAAATTTGCTTACAATGATTGAAATTTCGCTTTAAATGTCGGCTTTATGTACAAAAATTGTAAATTTATGCCAAGTTTTCTACAGCAACAACTTTATTTCCTTTTTGCAAATGAAAATATATCGAAGCAAAAGAAAGCTCATTGCTACTGAAAGAGAAAAACATATCCAAAAAAATATATTTATATTCATGTATGGGAAACTTGGAAATTTCACTGAGTGGTGCGGCACTGAATTTTGACGGATTACTTCTCTAAGAGATCGATGGTTGATGCTACTTTCCATTTTTGTTCATGCAACTCAATGAATAATTTATAAAAAGCTACATTTTGTTTTTATTTGTTGTCTATGTTTTTTTCTTTTGTGTAGCATTATATTCTGCTACTCGCCGAAAAGACATTCATGTGAATTTGTTCGCAAACACATGGAAGAGCAACTGTATTACCTTGTAATAAAAATACAATAAATATTGTTTAAAATGTATGCATATATTTTTATTGAACATAGATGTATATCATAGCTTTTTATACAGCAACACATATGGTGTTTCTTATGTGCAATTTTGTTTGCTTGTGTTTGTATATTTTGTTTCCTCAGGATTTTATTTCGTATACTTTTAATATGAAATAACAAGCTGTTCCTATGAATGAAGTTAGCTTCTTATAAATTGTGAGAGGCACTACGAATACCTTGCACAACTGTGCTGAAGTACTTTATAAAAGTTATTACAACCATGGGAGTCGTTCTGTACATGTAATTATAATAATGTTCGAATTATACTATTATTGATATGTTACTGTTATTGCAAAAGGTTATTTAAAGGAAACAATATTTTTCCATAACATTATTAATAATTTGGAAGGAACTTGAAAATTTTCAAAAAACTTCCGGAAACTAATTCTGAAAACAGTTATATGGAGACTATACGAAGACGTGGACCTGCTTACGAAAATTTTTGTCAAAGGCTGTAGTACCCATTACGAACTTCAAATACCAAATTTGAAACAATTCCGGTGAATAATGTCGCTAAAATCATCAAAACACCGAATATCGGGATGTACCGTTATATGAAGAATATACGAAAACGTGGACCGATATATCTCACTTTCAATACCAACCATCCTAGACACAATACAAATTGTTCTGCTACATTTTGACGCTCTACGTCAAATAATATGGGTTATTTAGAACTGAACCTGCCTACTGGTAAACTATGCATATATGTCAAATTTTAGCCTTCTATCTCAATTTGTTCAAAAAATAGCGTGATTACAACAGACAGACAGACTGACATCGCTAGATCGTCTTAGAATTTTACGCTGATACAGAATATATATACTTTGTAAGGTCTATTGTAAATATTTGAGAAGTTACAAACGGAATGACAAAGTTAATATACCCTCCATAGAATGGTGGAGGGTATGAAAATATAAAATGGGTGAGCCCGTTATATGGGGGCCATACCAAAACGGGACTCTCTTGTCATTAATCTCAAATCTTCCTAAATACCAAATTTCAAACAGTTTAGTGGGTAAATGTGATTAGGATTATGAAAGGACCGAGCATCGGGAGGTAATGTTATATGGCGGCTATACCAAAACGTGGACCGAAGTATCTCATTTTGAATACCATCCATCCTAGACACAATACAAATTGCTCGGCCAAACTTTTGAAGCTATACCTCAAATAATGTGAGTTGTATCGTGGTTTCAACAGACAGCGGACATCGTTAAGTCGACTCAGAATTTTATGTTAATCATGAACAAATATATACTTTATGGGGTCTACGACGAATATTTAGGGATGTTACAAACGGAATGACAAAGTTGATAGACCCTCCTTTTCAAGGTGGAGGGTATACAATTATAATCGAGGTTGAAATATTTCAGGTAGAACTCTG
Source organism: Musca domestica (assembly GCF_030504385.1). Taxonomy (NCBI): domain Eukaryota; kingdom Metazoa; phylum Arthropoda; class Insecta; order Diptera; family Muscidae; genus Musca; species Musca domestica. The sequence goes on along the minus strand of NW_026712380.1, from coordinate 4,124,525 downwards.
GTATATTAATAATTGTATATATTTGTGGCTATATTTTTCTTCAAGGCAATATATTTATATAATAATCGCTTGAATATTTCCAGTATATGTATCAATATATATCTTCTTTGGTATATATGTTTAAATATGTATTCTCGGGGCTTTGTCACACTCATTAAATGAGTGTATTTTGCAATGGCGCTATAAATTGGCTACATTTTACTATTTCGATATAGACATATATGGACGGAACAACCAGATTTTTTGCATTTTAACAATTTTGGCTATATTTCAAATAGATCCTTCTAGATTATTGTCATTCAACTTCTAGCGGTTGCTACCCTAAACGTATATCTTTACAATAACCCTATATTTTACACTTAATATTTACACGTTGATAACATCCATAATAGCTGTAGACAATGAAATGTATTGCAAACATGTTTGGTTCGGAATTCCACGACAGGCTTTATTTGCATGTAACACGAAGCATAGGATAAACATGTTGTTGTTAACGTTGGCGATAATCATCAGTTGTCATACTCATTAATTTATATTTATGTAAATACTGACACATCCTCAAATCGTAATGGCAAATATTTGAATTTGCACATACGAGGGATGTTATTTGATTGAAATGACAAAGGTTATTATAACCGTTTAATTTTCTGTTTTCATCCAAATTTTGACACAAAAAATTTTCAGAGGTATTTTGAAATTAAAAAAAACACATGCACATAGAATCGGCGCTTTACTTTCACATTTATTTTCTTTCGGTATACATAGCCGATACTTTTTAATTTCTTTGATTATATTGGTCCCCTTAGCGAGCGATGCAGTGAAATGGAGCGGAAAAATGATTTTTTGGTGAATGAAGCCAAGCAGAAAAAAAAAAAACATCTGAATGTATTGGAAGGGGTATGTGGATTTTTCTCTTAAACAAATAAAACCTTGATACTCATCCTGATTTACATAGAACAAGTAAAAAAGCAGTAAGTTCTGCCGGGCCGAACTTTGAATACCCATTTGAAACAAATTAGGAAATTTTCAAAAAAAAAAATCCATTAAGTTAAAATTTTAAAAATACCGAATATCGTAAGGTGCCGATATATTGGGGGGATATACGGTAAAGTACTCACAAAGAACTCCTTATGTAGAATTTTAGACAATTCCATTCGAAGATGTGGCTAAAATCATCAAAATACCGAATATCGGGGGGTACCGTTATATGGGCGATATACGATATCGTGCATCTATATAGACAATTCTCTTTTAGGGAATAAAGTGCTCACAAAGAACTCCTTGTATAGAATTTCAGAAAATTCCGTTGAAAATTGTGGCTAAAATCATCAAAATATTGTAGCGTGATTACAACAGACAGACAGACAGCGCTAAATCGTCTTAGAATATTACGCTTATCAAGAATATATATATACGTTGTTAGGTCTAAAAATATTATTTCGATGAGTTACAAACGGAATGACGAACTTAATATACCCTCCATACTGTGTATAGTGGAGGGTGTAAAACAGAGTATCGATTTTTATTTGCTCGATTTCGAGTGATTATTTCGAAGTTCTGGTGATTAAATAGTTTCGAAGTTATTTTACATCGGCTGCCTGGTTTTGACACCTTTCTCTCAAGTGGTCACGGTATCAAGACAGAGTACCACTATCACGTAACTTCCACAACGTAGGGTCAAAATATAATTGATAAAAAGTATATAAAGGCTATAGTCGGCGGGTCCGATCATTTGACACCCTACAGCACTACAATTTGCAGTTATGTTTCTGCAGATCTAAAACCCTTTTGACTAGAGTTGTCTTTTAGCCGAAACCCCGACGTCATCCAAATCTCCGTAGCATTTTCCCTACATTCATGCCCTATGTCGCGTTAATAGGTATTTAAAAAAAGAAAATTTGGATTCATTTATGTAATCTTCTGTACCTCCGATATTTGGCTACATTTAACTTTATAAAAGTTCCATGTCTATTGATCCTTTGTTTGCCTTTGTAAGACAACTCAAAAATCTGCACATTTTTAGATTTTTGGGCCATTTTAAAAATATTTTGCGAATATGTTCTAAAACAATAGGCTTCTATTCTGATCCTAACCCTATCCCCATGCAAAGATAATTGCCACCTGAATATAATGCCTCCAACACACAGTGTTGTATGGTGTTGTAGTGTTGTATTAAATAATTTAAAATTCAATATTGGAAGTCAAACTGAAAAAATCTCAGGCAGTAAAAAATTCACAAAAAATAATGTTAATATTTAATAGCATCTTCGAATTTTCGGTTCAGCCGTTTTAAAGTTATATGCGGTCTAACTAACATCCACTTCTTCCATATATGAGATTGTATATATTTTGCTACATATGCCATATCATATATACTTCAATGTAACGGTCAGAATTTACCTTTTCATGTATTTCTGCTTCTGCTAGAATTAATAATATTCGCGGTTAATGGAAATAGTCGAACAGTTATGGTGTATTTCATCCGTTATCCATTTGAATACAAATTGGTAGCTTTCTGTCCAGCCGTAAAATATTCACCAGAAAAATTCTGAGTCGATAATTTAAATTTTTTTGCTATCTCTCGATTCAAGTATATTTCGAGGGTTTCGAGGTAAAATAGGTATAGACTTCGGCATAGCTCTCATATGACGGTGCATCCCAAGCTCACGCCCCCAAACGAGTTGGTATTGGCAGTGCTAAATACCACATGTCTACATAAAACTGTGAAGCTATACCTTTATATTGTATAGAAACGCGCGTTGTATTGAGGCTCTTTGTCTGTGGTCATCACAACATATACCTCAGTATAAGTTCTATGCAGGGAGATTTCCTAACACCGAAGATATTAAAATTAAAACTAACCAAATCAATTTAAAAATGTGGTCAAGACAGCTAAAATCCAGGAACATAATTGATATTTTTTGCAAGGAGGTTTTCTAGATATTTAATACAAAAGTTGAATCTGTTATTCTATAGGTACCACAATACTTTCTTTGAAATTTAAAGCTCCACCTTAAATCTTGCGAAATATTAAAAAGAAAACAGGATTATGTTACAGAATGTGAGCGAAAATAAGGATTTTTGAAGAGGACTTCTCCTCTCGTCTGCATCGCATGTAAACAAGCTTAATTATCGCATTGAGGACTAGAAAACCCGCATGCATATAATGAAAAATACATACACCCAAAACGAGTCACTCTTTGGTGTGTGTTTTGGACTATAGGCAGAATTGAACCATATTGACCATATTGTCAACTTATATTCTTACTATACACACAAAAAATTCCACAAACACAAAATTACTTAATTCAAAGTCAATGATATGTTTCTAAGGTTAATATTTACTAACCACTGCAATGTGCCATAATCTGCTGTACTGCAGTAAATTTGTCACGAAAAGGTCCGGACAAAATGACAGCATCATGCGGGTTTTGCACAATTAATTAACAGTTTTATCATTAGGGATTGGTTTCACATACATGATAATAAAAAAAATGAAATTTTATCCGCATTGAAAAATTGAATAAGTATTATTAATGATTACATTTTTTATGAAACTATTTTGGTTTCAAAGATTTTGTTACTTTTTATTGTTAAACCCCACAGCGTTACATTTTATTTAGTTCACCTCAATCAAACATCCAAACATACTTTCGTTGTGGTGTTCATTCACCTTTGCCTCTTTAACACGTTGATTTTTCCATCAGCACAAGTTTAAAGGTAGCATCGAACATTTTGCACAGTTTAATGTTCGCAAGGGAAAAAATCAATATTTGGCAAAGAATTTTTCTGCAGCAGACATTAACGAGCCGACAGTTTGTCTACACTTCAATGTCATTTCAAATTGCACTTGACATTCTGGGGGCATCTATCAAGAAAGGATATGTTGCTTAGGTAGACAGACGGGAGAATGGAGAATGACCTCAACAGAATGTATTTGATTGGGGTCATGATTAGTGATGGGATTTAAGAAAAAATACAAGGGTACAGCATTCATGAATCTACAAATATTTATATTAGGACAAAAGTTAGTTGAGCATATTTTTTAACTTACGTTATAAATATTACAAGGTACCATATTTAGATCATACTAGCTGAACCCGGTGCGCTTCGCTACCCCTTTAATTTTATATGCATTCAAAATTTTATTTACAAAAATAAAATAATAAGAAAAATTTAAAAATTAAAAAAAAAATATTGCACTACTTTAATCCCTTAATAAACAAAACCATTAGAAAAGCATTAACAGGACATGCATACAAGAAGGGTTTATCCTTGGGATTAATTAATTGCATAGCAAATACCAAGCGTGCAGGAAACTGCAATTTTTTGAAGTTGATTGGCATTTCTATTGCAATTAGTGAATTCGAGGTAGCAACATACTTCCCCGTAATAAGCGTATTTCAAAGTGATTGTTGTGTTGTTTTTTAGTGTTAGCCTAAGGCGTTGTGGGTCAATGGTTTTTATTAAAATCATATCCCAATCTGATTCGATTTAAATAAAATTTTAAAAAATTAATTTTTGCACCAAATTCCGCCACATCTTTCATATTTCATTGAAATTGAGGCGTCAAATATGTGAAATCGGCCGAGAATATATATTGGAGCTATAATCAAATCTGAGCGAATTTGAATATAATTTGTCAAATTTATTTTTGTACCAGATTTAATCACTCATAGCGAATTTCATTGGAATCGGAAATACGTATCGTGTTTTGCGCATCAAATATATGAAATCGGCGGAAAATATATACGGGAGCTGTATCCAAATCTAAACCGATTTTAATATAATTTGGGAAATCAATTTTTTAGATAAAATTCATTACACTTTTCAAATTTCATTGAAATTTGGGATACATAGCGTGTTTGGTGCATCAAATGCTTGAAATCGGATGAAAATATATATGGGAGCTATATTCAAATCTGAACCGATTTCAATATAATTTTTCAAATTTATTTTTGTTCCAAATTCCGTTACGCATTCCAAATTTGGAGACTGTATCTGTAATCGATCAATAGATATGTGCATACAAAATCTAAATTTTTGGGAGGTACCTCCGATTCTGATGCTATATCTCCACTTTCAAGTGGAATTTCAAAATGTATATAGCCTATGTTACTTTCAGGTGATGTTGCAGTATACATGGAAATTTTCAGGAAAATCTGTTCAGCGGTTTTCGAGTCCATAAATTACAAACAAACAAACATACAAACATTTTCCTCTTTTATAGATATAGAAGAAATACTACTTCCTTCGCCCTATATGAGATAAGTGATAATATTTGGAGTCAAACATTTATTTCCAATTTTATGAGAATAATTGCTAATCAAAATTTCAAACTCCTCTTGGTAAGGACCAGAAACAGTGGGCCATTTAATTCCATATTTACATCTGGTCTGGTATGGTTCCGAGAAATACTTAGATAAACTAAAGAATCGGTGGCTTGTTTCGCGAGTTATGGGAGATACAAATATTGAAAATTGTGACCCTTTGTGTGGGAGAAGGCTCAAAAGGGGTGAGGCCATATCTATCATCTTCAACCCAATATATTGCCTTAGTAAAAATACTGGAATGTGTGAAATTTGAATAGAATTTAAAGTTCATTCCACATATTATGAGGGTTTTTTATTCAAAATTTCGAGCTCTTTGTGGTGGAGGTACCAGAAGGACTGGACCGATACATTCCATCTTTACACCAGATCCTGCGTTTGTAGATATATTGAAGTGTGTTAGGTTGAAAAAGAGTCTGATTCTTATTTGGCAATCCTTTTTTTTCAAAATTTTGGACCCCCTTGTGGTGGCTGTATCAGAAAGAGTTGTCCGCTAAATTCTACAATCACATCGGATTTTGTGTTAACAAATATATTGAGGATATGTGAAATTTAACGAAAATATGCAAAAAATGTTGATCCTTTGTGTGCGAGGTATCAGAAGTAGTGGTCCGTTCAGAAATATTACGCTGTGCCAAATTTGAATTCAGTCGGACCTTCATTACAAATTTTATTGAAATTATAATTATTTAAAATATTGACCTATTTAAAATATTGACCCTCCGAAATCGATAATAATATTATAATGTACCAAATTTGGACCAAATCGCGTGCTTCCTTTGAGAGTTGTCGTGCGCACCAGCTAGCCAGATAGACGGACGGACACCCCTAGAATGTATTCTAAACCATATAAAACAAAAGATAATTGCAAGAAAAAAAAACAGTCGATTTTAAAAATAGAGTAATAAACAGCCTATGTTTGGCCGCCCGTGCCGAACTTTTAATACCCTCCACCATTTGCAAGGATCCTGGATATCGAAGGATATCGTTTAAATGGAAACCGTTATACGTGGGCTATACGAAGTCGAAGTCGTTATTAGAGGGGAAAAGCTCCCCCTCTTCCACTTTTCTTGATATAATCGGATTAAGGTTTCAGGAAATCTTTGCTTGTTAGGCATTACTCTCTTTTACAATATTACTGACTACAATACTGGAACTATTTTGATTGATAATTTTAATCCCAAATGCAAGTCACCCGAGGGGTGGCCCTTTTTCAATATGTGCTTAAAAACTCCATTTAAAAGTAATCATAGCAAGCCAAAATGTTGTACAAATTTATTTTTTCATGAAATTCTGCTAGAGGTTCCAGTATAAATACATCAAAAGTTTACGCCATACGCCAGAAATTCATAAATATTAGAGGTACATCTTGAGGTTATTGCCTTACCTTATGTGAGTTTATGCAAAATTCTTCAACAAAACTTCATTTTAGAAAAATGAATATTTTCACAAATATTCTGCGTCAAATTTCACTGTAAGTCACAAAAATGATTTTCTGTTAGTAAATTTTGTAGTTCTCAGCTCACATCCTAAACAAAAAATGGCTGTTACTGGCATAAACTGAAAAGAAGCAACGCCTCTTGTTGAATTAACATAAAACTTTATTTTAGTTTTTTTTTTGCTCCTAGCGGCAAACTATTCCTTGAAACTGCAAAACATGCAGGCCGGTGTTGTCAGTAGGAGTTTGAGTAAAAAAATACTCAAATAATTCTTGTGTTGTGGAACGGAACGTGTTTTTGTCACCGGTCTACCATCATTGGGATAAACTTTCATGGAAACTTATTTTCTATGTGTACAAAAGAAGTACAAATTTAAAATTTGCTTTGCATTAAACTAAAGAAAAATTGTAGAATTGTTGGGAAATGATATATACAGCATTAGAATTAAATATGGGAGCCTGGCTACTTCGTCATAAGAGAACTTTATTTCAATTTTGGGTCTAATAGATCTCCTTTTTTACCAACTTTTAATTAGAATATCCGGATGACCTATTTAAAGATATAAATTGAAATATTTACATAGCATTAAGTTTTTTTTAAGGAATTGTTATATTGTCCTAAATAAATGTAAAAGGATCATAAGAAGTAAATAATATAAAATGTTGTCTCTTATATAACTACAGATTGCATTTTACTTTTTTTTAAAAGAACAACATCTTTTATTATTTATAAGCATTACTTCTTAATTTGTCAATCTTCGTCTAAACAAATAAAGCTTAATTTCCTTTAAAATATCTCCTAATTTCTAGCATTTTATGCCACATGTTTATCATCTCGAAAAAATGTTCTGACAGGGATGTGGTGGTAACAATAATTTCACCTACTTTATGACTACCTCTAAACCATTTTAAGTCCTTTAATCTTTTAAGCAACAGCGTCCAGGCAAAGATGAAAAACCACACATGCACATAAAATATTGAGGACACATTCACACAAGCGGTCGGAGGAACCATACCGACAAACGGTACACCACTGGTGCAAAATGAGTCTTAGTAGACACAAAATATAGAATATGTCAGTTTCATGCCCAGTCTAAGGGGGTACTTAAAAAAAAATAAACATACAAGTATGTGAACATTAGGGTGGTATTGGATATCACAGAATTAAAGAGAATCTTTATAAAAAAAAATAAATGCAAAAATATTAGTAAGTTGTATATTTGAAATGTAATGGAAACCGATAAAATATTAATATTCATTTAATAGTACAGTTTAGTACCACTTAATTTATATTATCAATCATACCATCCCATTAAACATGTGTGGGCTTTAGGCTGCAATTCAACTAGCACTGAGCAGAGAGAACTGCACAATGTGAAGCTCATTTCACTTAAAGTACTCTCTACTTAAATGGTTGTCATGTACGTTTGTGTGCGATATTTAAGGGATATCATCCGTAACATAAAAAATGGACAAACTAAAGACATTTTTTGTGTCAAAAAGATGAACAAGCTATAAATTTATATATGCAGTTTATTTCACATAGGACATTTCGTATATTTTGGAGCTTTTAGAAACCACTTGAATTTTTAACATATGTTTATTGTAACATTAAGTGACCATATACGACTATCCAGACACAGAGTGCTATTGTCTAAAGTAAAAAATATAACAAATAGTGTAAAAAAAATTTGTAACAAGTAAAAAATCGGACCTTTTGTCGTTCCTGAAAAATTTAAAAAAATGCCGCTATAATTTTAACAATTCAGAATATAAATAGTATAATATAAATGGAATATTCGGAAAATGCGGACCTTCACAGGTCAAGTTTAAGATAATTATTTTAAAAATGTAGCCAAAACAATCAAAATATCGAATAATGGGAGGTACTGTTCGATGTGGGCTATACAAAGCTGTAGATCTGTAAGGGAAATGTTCTATCATAGGTAGAAGTACCCATTACGAATTCTAAATACCAAATTTTAAACAATTCCGATAAAAACTGTGACAAGAATCATCAAAATTCCGAATATTTGGGACTATACCAAAACTTAGACCTACTTTGACAGTTATCTACAAGGATGTTTCCTACACCTTGGAAACACACACATACTCCTAATTTACAGCAAATACGGTTTGAAACTGTAAATTGAAACACCCAAAAAATCTTAAATCCATCGGGACAGTTATGTGGGGCCTACACCAAAACCTGGGTCTATATAGCTCATTTCCAATACCATAGGTCCTGCAGGCCTAAAACACAACTGAGTAAAATTTTACCAACCAACTTCATTTCGTTCGGTAGCTAGAGTGATTTTCACTGATGAACAGACATGCAAACGGACGGACATTTCTAAATCGACATAGAAAAAAAAAAAGAAAATTTGATCGGATAAAATATTAAGAATTTTTAAATTTAAAAGATGTGGGTCTAGATGACTCGAAAAATATAAATGCAAATAAGCATTGGAGTAGGGGTTCTCAAATTTCTGGACCCACACTTAGCATTTTTTTTTCGAGGATGTGTTCAATCTATTCGGATTTTAAGATATAAACTTATAGCCAATTCTGTTGGAAATCTTGCAGGGGCTTATAAAACAATGTTCTAACACTGCAGGAAGAGCCTATTACAAAATCTTAATTACAAATTTCAATCAATTTTTTTTTTGATTTGGCTAAATACATCAAAATCTCGAATATTGGGAGCTGCCATTATATATAGACGACAGGAAAACAATGACTTTATAGACAACTAGCAAGTGTCCGCTACTTCATGAACAAAAAGTCCAGTCTTACAATTTTAGATTAGTTCAAACTGTTCGTATTAGGACTTTTTAGTGCTCAAACTGCATAATTTCACTAAGTTTCACAAAATGTTTTAAACAAAACTTCATACATCGTAATAAATGTTCAGTCTTTCAATGTTTTATATATTTTATATATTATCAAGTTTTTTCTTCTCCGAAAAGAATAATAGGAAAATGTTTATATTTTACACCAAAAAGTCCTCAAAATATTTCATTTTGAAATTTACCGAGGAGGATATATGCACAATAGACCCACATCCATTTTTTCTGTTCAAAACTACTTCAACGTCTCCATATGTAAAATCTATAAACCAAGAGTAACCTCAATATAAAATTTTAGAATTAGTTATATCCCTTTACCCAATACCAAATTTAGTAACATTTAGAACGCATATCCAAAACAATCTACATTTCTCCATCCTAGATACCAAGAGAGATCCAAAATTAGTACGATTAGTACCTTTCGAAAAAATATAGTACGCATTTGCAAAACCACCACCAAATAACAACCTAATATTCTTAAAGGATTTCAGCTCTAATCATTCACCCAATACCAATGTAGTACCATTTAGTACATTTATGTCAATTTAAATTTCAGATATCAACAGATACTTCAATATCAAATTTGTAGGATTCCAGCCCCAACCCTTCTCAGAATACGGAATTTGCTTTTGTTTAGTACTTTTCGTAAAAATTTGGGGCACATTTCCAAACCAAAGCCAACTCATAAACACAGATACCAATTGTAATCTGAACATCAAATTTCGTAATTTTATCGTTATCCCTTACCCCAATACCCAATTTAATATCATTTAGTACTGTTCCAACACTTATTGTACTCATTTCCAAAATTACTCTCATTTCAGCTCTATTCCTTCTCCCAATACCAAATTTAGTAATTGTTACTACTTTTCGCACAATTTAAGTACAAAACCGCCCCCAGATCTCAATTTCAGATACCAAGAGCGACCTTAATATCAAATTTGAGGTTTCAGGCTTTACCCAAATCTCAATGTCAAATTCCAACGGAGATCTCAATATCAAATTTCGTTATTCCAACTTATTTACAAGACCTCCTTCATATCTCAAATTTATTTTCAAACCTTGATTCTTATACCAAGTCAAGTTTTCACTCTGACTCCGTCCGTTCACATTATACCGAATGGTACCATTTTTAGATCTTTTCGTAAAGTTGAATTTTTAAAAATCCTTTATACACCTTATATGCATCCCATCAATCACTTTCATTCCAAATGTCAGAATTCTAGCTCATTCCGTTTGATAAGTACAAAGTACACATTTTTGGTACATTTTAGTACTTAACTTACCCTTTTATTCTAAAAATATTGCCTTATTACACGCCTGCGTACCAAGACTGGTCTCGTGCAAAATTTCAAGATTCTAGCTTCAACCGTTTTCACTACTCTTTTACATATGAAACGTATCATTCTTCATGAGTAGAATTGTATTTCGATTTCTGTGGACCAAACTACCAAAATGTTACCTCTCCATGAAAAAATACATGAACGGCACAGAAGTAGCCATTTCGGAGAGGCCATGTTGCATACACCTCTGTATATTTGTACTTAGATAAAATATAATATTTTAAATCCATTTAATTTACTTATGTCACACTTATGTACATTGTGCAAATCTCTTAATTCAATTTCCCACAAGGCTTACGGTAGTAAAAATTGCCGATTTTTTTGTAACATAAAAAAAATGTTACACATGAATGTTCCTAGTTTATCCCAACTCAAATCCAAATTTCTGTAAAAAGAAATGAAGGTGTAGAAGGTGGTTGGTATTAGGCATGCCAGTATGTAAACAAACTGTATATCAGCAAATTGTATCGGAATGCCCTTAAATAAAGGGATAGAATAAGAAAAAAGGTTGCTCGTAATACAAATAGCCCTTCAGCAATGGGTTCAAATGGAGCAATTGCTGATGCTTTGGAAATCTCAAAAGTTCTTGATTTTGTTTACAATTCGTTAAGCAATTTTTAAGACATAAATTAAATTAGAAGAGTAATTGAAGACTTAAAACTTTTTTTTTAATAAAATGTCATTTTTTTGTGAAGAGTTATTTAAGGAATTTAAAAAATTCTCATACAACAACAACAAAGTGAACAACGAACTGGAAAACTGACTGTAACAGAAGATTGTCCATGCAAGTCCAGGTCTTTGCATATCTCCGATGTAACAGTACCTCCCTATGTACGGTATTTTGATGATTATTTAGCTACATTATTCACCGTTTATTTCAAGTTTCGAATTTGAATATCGTAATGGCTTCTTACAACAATGCCTATGTAGGTCCACGTCGTATAGACCCAATATAACGGCTATATTCGGTATTTTTAAGATTTGAACAGAATTTTTAACGGATTTTATTTTTTGAAAATTTCCAAATTCGTTCAAATGGTAGAGGGTATTCAAAGTTCGGCCCGGCCGAACTTACTGCTTTTTTAGTTGTTAAATAGTTTCATATTTCATAGGAATTTTAAAAATTCTCATAGAACATGAACGAGAACAACAAACGGGAAAAATTCGGAGGTGATGAATATAGCAAAAAAAAAAAAAATATATATAGCAAAAATAGATCCACACGACCCATTTTTATACCAATGATTCTTGAAGTAATATCAAGCTCTCTACGAATTTTCAAAGCTATATAATACATTGTGCGAAATAAATCTCAAAATATTACATTTAGAATTTTCCACAATTTAGACTGGTTAATAAATAAAAAAAGGAATACTTGAATGTATTGCGCATTCAGAGCATTGCCCATTGTGTTTCATTCGGCATCTCATGGATAACGTGGTAGCAAACATTTGTACACTACGTCTATTGCAATCGTTTCCCCTTCCACTTCAACCTTTTGTGGTTTAGTAAGGTATTAAAGATTTAATGCCTTTGTTCTGTCAATGTGTACGGTTGACATTAATAGCCATGAGACCAACTAACAATGAGACTCGTATTGAAGTGCAACAGAACGCCATCGATGTCGCTTGAGCCACAGCTCGCCATCCTTGAAAGGCTAAGAAAATATTTTCCACTTGGTTTAACTTGAATATCAATGGTGGAAGGGGGATGGTGTGGTTGGCTGGTTGGTTGACTGGTTGATTGTTTGGTTAACTGCTGACGAGTGTCATTGTATTGTCGTTGTTGCTACGTTCGACAAGTCTTAGGGAACATTTCGACTTTCCTGCGGGAGAGAGGATTTATAGGTTTTGCCATACAGATAATGTGAGATTCCATTATTAATTAATTTCATTGTACCAAATTAGTGGACTTTTTTTAATACAACGTCCCAGCACTAAGTGTGTATTTTTTTCAAAGGACCAAGCCTGTTTTAAATGCGGATTTATGTTTTATACGTGGGTTTTTAAAGAATATTTTTCCAGAGACCATCCAAGTTTTAAGCCTGGATTTTTAAAGAATGTTTCTTCACAGACCATCTAAGTTTTAAGCATGGATTTCTAAAGAATAGTTTTCCAGAGACCATCTAAGTTTTAAGCGTGGATTTCTAAAGAATATTTTTCCCACTTTTAAGCTTGGATTCTTGAAGATTTTTTTTCCAAAGGACAATCCCAGTTTTAAGCGTGGATTTTTAAGGAATATTTTTCCAGAGACCGTCTAAGTTTTAAACATAGATTTCTAAAGAATATTTTCCTAAGACCGTCTAAATCTCAAACGTGGATTTTCAAAGATTTTTTCCCAGTTCTAAGCGTTGGTTTTTGAAGATTTTTTTTCAAAGCACTATCCCAGTTTTAAGCGTGGATTTTTAAAGAATATTTTTCCACGGACCATCCGAATTTTAAGCGTGAATTTTTAAAGAATATGTTTTTGAAGAAAGACCATCCGGGGTTTAAGCGTGGATTTTTAAACAATATTTTTCCAAAGACCATCTAAGTCTCAAGCGTGGATTTTTAAAGGCCATCCGAGTTTTAAGCTTGGATTTTTAAAGAATAATTTTCCAGAGACCATCCGAGTTTTAAGCGTGGATTTTTAAAGACCATCCGAGTTTTAAGCTTGGATTTTTAAAGAATAATTTTCCAGAGACCATCCGAGTTTTAAGCGTGTATTTTTAAAGACCATCCGAGTTTTAAGCTTGGATTTTTATAGAATAATTTTCCAGAGACCATCCGAGTTTTAAGCGTGCATTTTAAAGAATTTTTTCTAGAGATCATCCGATTTTTAAAGAACTTTTTTCCAAAGACCATCCGAGTTTTAAGTGTGGATTTTTAAAGAAATTTGTTTCCAGAGACCTTCCGAGTTTTAAGCGTGGATTTTTAAATAATATTTTTTGAGGACCATTCCTGTTTTAAGCGTGGATTTTTAAATAATATTTTTTGAGGACCATTCCTGTTTTAAGCGTGGATTTTTAAAGAATATTTTGCCAAAGATAATCCCAGTTCTAGGCGTTTATTTTTAAAGAATATTTTCCCAAGTTCTATGCGTTTATTTTTAAAGAATATTTTTTAAAGGACTGGCCAGCTTTAAGAGTGTATTTTTAAACAATATTTTTCTAAAGACCATTTCAATTTTGAGCGTGGATTTTTAAAGAAAAATTTTTGAAGACCATTCCAATTTTAAGCGAGGATTTTTAAAGAATTTTTTTTCCAGAGACCCTCCGAGTTTTAAGTGTGGATTTTTAAAGAAAGCTTTTTCCAGAGAACATTGGAGTTTTAAGCGTGGATTTTTAAAGAAATTTATTTCCAGAGACCTTCCGAGTTTTAAGCGTGGATTTTTAAAGAAATTTGTTTCCAGAGACCATCTAAGTTTCAAGCGTGGATTTTTAAAGAATAATTTTCCAGAGACCATCTAAGTTTCAAGCGTGGATTTTTAAAAAATATTTTTCCAGAGACCATCTAAGTTTCAAGCGAGGATTTTTAAAGACCATCCGAGTTTTAAGCTTGGATTTTTAAAGAAACATTTTTTTAAGCCTGGATTTTTAAAGAATATTTTTCCAGAGACATACGCGTTTTTAGCGTGGATTTTTAAAGAATGTTTTTTTGCGGAACATATCCTTTTTAAGCCTGGATTGTTATAAAATATTTTTTTGAGGACCATTCCTGTCTTAAGCCTGGATTCTTAAAGAGTATTGTTTTTAGGACCATTCCGGTTTTAATCGTGGATTTTTAAAGAAAATTGTTTTGAAGACCAGTCCTATTTTAATCGTGGATTTTTAAAGAATATTTTTTTGAGTGCCATTCCTGTTTTAATCGTGGATTGTTAAAGAATATTTTTGAGTATCATTCATGTTTTAATCGTGGATTTTTAAAGAATATTTTTTGAGTACCATTCCTGTTTTAATCGTGGATTTTTAAAGAATATTTTTTGAGGACCATTCCTGTTTTAATCCTAAACTTTTAAAGAATATTTTTTGAGGACCATTCCTGTTTTAATCCTAGACTTTTAAAGAATATTTTTGAAACCATTCCTGTTCTAAGCGCATATTTTTGAAGAATATTTTTCCAAGACCATCTAATTTTGAAGCTTGTATTTTTAACGACTTTTTTTCAGGAAACAATCTCAGATATTTTTGTTTGTTTAGTTAAAAATTATTTAAAAAACTCTTTAAGCTAATACTTTAAAAGTTTTCATCGTAATATGTTTTAAATAGCACCCATCCGAATTTTAAAGAATATTTAAGCGTAGATTTTTGAGGAATATATTCAAAGGAACCATACCTGTTTTAAGAATTCATTTTTAAGGAGCAATTTTCGAGGGACTATCCCTGCTTTAATGGTGGTTCCAAAAATATTTTTCATAGAACCAAGCATTGCTTTAAGCATGGATTTTTACAAGGTATTTTCAAAGGACTTTCAATTGAAATGTTTAAAGAAGTCTTTCAAAGGGCCCTCCCAGCTTTAAACGCTGATTTTTAAGGAGAACTTTGTGAGAACAATTTCAGCTTCAACAGTGGATTTTTAAGGATATATTCACAGAACCATCCTAGCTTTAATATTGAATTTTCAGGGATATTTTCTAAACAACATGGACTGAAGTACTCTTAAAAGAGCTTTGAAATCCACGTTCAATCTTTTCTGTTTAAAGCAAAAAAATTTCAAGGCTCTATTTTAATAAAACATCATGGCAACATTTTTCATTCCTTCTCCAAAAATATTAACAAATGTAAGTGTGAAATTTTGCAGAAAATACACAGCAAATAATTCTAGCGAGCGTGACGATTAAAACAGCAGAATCCGTTACAACAAGGCACGACAACCAAGTTTTAATAAACCAACCAAAGGAGACTTTGGCAACATAAAGCCGAAGTAGTGGCCGGATAAAATCTCGGCAACAGCAGGAGAAAAACAAAAATAACAATCTCTCGAAAGGAGGAAGGATACACAACGGAAACAACGGCGCGTTATTTTAACGGAAATAAATACTTGAATGGAGTGCAAATACATTGCGGCAGTATGACTGTAAGGGGAAAGAGTCTTCAGATCACAAGGGTGCTTATTAGGGGAACAAAAACCCGTATACCGAAGAAGTCTTGATGTTTATCCAACGGATACCAAGGTTGCAGTGGGAAATTAAAGTAAAATAATATACAAAAATAAAAATTATTTTTCCCTCTATTTCTATTTAGAAGTTTGCTCTTCTCTTAGATTTTCTCTACACAAGTGATAAAATTGTGGAGAATTTGGTAAACAACAAATCCTCTTTTCCTAATTTAGGTAGAGTTTTATGTTTACTTCTTTGGTTTGGTATTTGTTCTCAAAGATAACACTTGAAGATATTTATGGTTGGTGGTGACCAATGACCGACAATTTGTCCATCAGTAACACCAACACGATTCGTTTGAAAGTAAGGAAACCATAATCCCTAACAAACCATAGCCAAAGATAACTGAAGAGATTTATGCAAATTATTCCAAGCACTCAACACTGGCCAGAGAACAAAGCGATAGAAAACAACATTGTTGTCAAGTAGTTGTAAATATTTTAATATTTGTCTTATTCTCAAATGTATTGTTTGTGAACTCTTAAATAAAATTTTTCAAAGATTTTTTTTTTAATAAAGGAAAATTCCATCGTTAAGCGTGAATTTTTAAAGAATATTTTCAAAGGGACCATACCAATTTTAAGCGTGGATTTTAAATAATTGTTTAAATTTTTTTCCAGCTTTAAGCGTGGATTTTCAAAGACTATGTTGGAAAGGTCTAGCCGAACTTTAAGCCTGGATTTTTAAAGAGTATTTTATTCAATAGACCATTCCAGTTTTAAACGGGGATTTTTAAGAATATTTTTTCAATGGAACATTCCAGTTTTAAGGGTGGATTTTAGAGAATATTTTCCAAGGAACCATCTAAGCTCTTAGCATGGATTTTTTAAAAAAAATTGTACTAAGGACCGTACCAGTTTTTTGCTTGGTTTTTTAAACAATATTTTCCAAAGGACCATCCTCTAAAAGTGGATTTTTAAAGGAAAAGTTTTTAAGGAGCCATCCCAGCTCTTAGCGTGGATCCTAAAAGAATGTTTTCCTCGGGACTACCCCAGCGACTTCAAGAGAACATCGCAGCTTTATGTGTAGACTTTTAAAGAATATTTCGGTAAAGACTATCCCAGCTTTAAGTTTAGATTTAAAAAAATATGTTCTCAAAGATCTTCTCGGTTTCGTAAAGTGAAAGTGAATTTCTAAGGAACCATTCTAACTTTGTTCTTATCATAGAATAACGTGAGGGAGGAAGGTCAGAAGAATGCCTTTTTATGGAAGTCCAAAGAAATAGGTCTCATCACAGAAGATTGTAAGTTCTTTTCATAGAAGATCTGAAGGTATCTTAATAAAAGAAAATATCTTCTGATAGCAGAGAAGATTTTCTTAAAGTGGATCAGAAGATATTTTCATACAAAACCGGAAGGTATCCTTATAGATGACACTAAGGTCTGTTCATGGCACAACGAAAGGTCTTTTCTTAAAAGACGCCGAGGACTGCTCTTAAAAGTCCCGAAATCCTTGTCATGGACTACCAGAAGTAATTCTTATAGAATACCTGAAGGCCTTCTCATAGAAGACTGAAAAGCCTTCTCATAGCAAACCCAAAAGACTTCTCATAGAAGACCGGAAGATTTTTCGTAGAAGACAGAAGGACCCGAAGATTTTCTCATGGAAGACCCGAAGGTCTTCTTATAGATGACCAGAAGGTCGTGTCATAGGAAACCAGGAGATCGTCTCATAAAAGACCAGAAAGTCTTCTCAAAGAAGGCCAGGAAATCTTCTCTAAGAAGGCTAGTAGATTTTCTTAAAGAATAGAGTTCTTTTTAAAAAACACCGATCGTCTCATAGAAAACCAAAGAGGTCGTCTCATAGAAGGCCAGAAGTTATGCTTAAATATGCCAATAGTTATGCTTAAATAAGACCAGAAGATATTCTCAAAGAAGAACAGAAGGTCTTCTTAAAAAGGCTAGTAGGTCTTCTTAAAAAGGCCAGTAGGTTTTCTCAAAGAAGGTCATCAGGTCTTTCAAATGAAGGCCAGAAGGTCTTCTCAAAGAAGGCAATAAGGTCTTCTCAAGGAAGGCCAGGAGGTCTTCTCAAAGAAGACCAGAAAGACATGAAGGTTTTCTCATAGAGCATCCAAAGGTCTCCTTAAAAATCTGTTTACGAATGATCCGAAGGTCTTCTCATAGAAGACCAGCAATTATTTACACAGACGGTCAGATGGTCGTCCCATAAGTAGAAGGCATTTTCATAAAAGGCCAGAAAAAATCGCATAGAAGGTCAGGTCTGGTGAACCAGACCAGACCGTGCTATAAAAGAACACCTCATAAGAATCATTGGTTATCTTAAGGAAAAAAAAGAATAAAAATCAATGATTGGAAGAAACTTAAATTGCGGGGAGCCCATTAATAATATTAACCAGATTTGCCATGGAATTAATAGATTGAACAATTAGGATCATATTTTTAAGAGAACATCCAGGCATTTCATTCATTTTCGCGCTATTTGACTCATTTTAAGAATGAACAAAAAATAACTTGTTGCCTATAATTTTGAATAATTCTGACAGGAAGGGGGAATAGCCTCAGGGCTGTATTTCTGTAGTTTTACGAAGCTGTTCTACCTCCTTATTGTACTATGGTAATAACATTTTATGCTGAATATAATAACATTAGACTTTCTATAGGAGACCATTATTTCTTGTATTGAAAATCTGTTATCGAAGTTATTTAAACATAATTTAGGTAAAAAATCACATTTGGTTAAATTATACCCTTCACATTCTCCATGTCACATTGATTTTATCACTCAGAGTAATTTTTTCAATAGACTCACAAAATTTGATTCATTTGGTGGTTAAATGTCTTGACAGTTGCTTTGCGAAATTCCTTTGACCTTTCTAATGCCATATAATCTAATTACGAATGGCTTTTGGGTGATATTTCCATGGAAGTGATTCAAAGGAATCACTGGTGTTTGCCACCGAGCAGTGTGAATTCACGAACATACATGTATTCTGGTTAATCTTATTATTTCCTATTGTGTTGTTGCGCACTTGACGCAGCAACGATAAGAAAAACAACAACCACATCTTTGCTCACGACTCGATATAGAGACAATAACACATAAGATGACATTACATATCTCTCCGCTAGTTCTTTTGTGGTTGTACGTGATCCGTGTTTACAAATATTATTCTGGTTGTCGACAGCTAGCTGGAACAACACGGAGAATGTGTTGCTTTTGTACTAGGAGCTAAAAGATAAATGGCAAGTGTATTGATAATCCTTGTGGCAAAAGTTCGGTGAACCCAAGTGAGATGCTATGGTACAATAGTGAAAGATTAGTTACGTGATGTTAATTTTGCATGCTAAAGGGATGATCTAAGGAAGACGGAGTGATAATTAGTAATTCATTTGTGAAATCCTTAACTTAAAAAAAATAACTTTTAATTTTAACTTTTACATAATAATTTTCTGTATCAATTTTCATATTTAATATTTAGGCTCTGAGTAAGACTGATTGATTGAGAATCAACGCCGAGATGAAACAGCCGAAACTAGAATCTTCAAATCCTTAACACAAAATTTTCAAGATTCTAACTTCAGCCGTTTCGTCCGGTCGCTGATTCTCAGTCTGTCAGTTATTGTACTACAACAGGTATGTTATATATGTATATAAGTCATTCGAAAGGTTTTTTTGCGTAGAAGACCTCCAAGAGAAACCCTACATATAGAGGACCTTTATCTGGTTTTATATGTTTGCAAGGCTATCATTCTGTCGTCTATGTATATATCCATTTTTTTACATTAGTTTCAACGATTGTAAAACACTTTTGAGTATTCCCATTTTTGTCGGAACCTCCACTGAAACTTTTTTTTTCCATTTTCCACAACAAAGCATATGCTTCCAACAAGTAGACTTGATTGACGATGTGAAGTCTGAATTCATAATGCCACCCAACAATCAAATTCATTATTAATGCATTCAATCATTTATTCCCCAGCCCGCATTTGCAAAATCAACTTTTATTCTTCAGTTTTGATACCCTCCAACATAGTATAGAGGGTATATTAAGTTTGTCATTCCGTTTGTAACACCACGAAATATACATTTTAGACCCTACAAAGTATATATATTCTTGATCAGCATAAATTCGATTTAGCGATGTACGTCCGTCTATCCATCTGTCCGTCTGTGGAAATCACTCTAGCTTCCGAACGAATTGAAGTAGATTGATAAAGTTTTACTCAAATGTATATTATGTCTACAGGACTACTAGTATCGAAAATGGGTAATGTAGATCCACGTTTTGGTATAGCCCCCATATAACGGTACCCCCCGATATTCGGCATTTTGATGATTTTAACGACATTATTTACCGGAACTATTTCAAATTTGGTATTTGAAGTTCGTAATGGATACTACAGCCTTAGACAGAAAATTGTCTGTGCAGGTCCACGTCTTCGTAGAGCCCCATATAACGGTACCTTCCGATATTTTGTATTTTGACGATTGTACATTTATACCGATTTTTTTAAGTTTCGCATTTGAATATTGTAATGGCGTATAACAAATGTTACCTATGCAGGTCCATGTCGTTGTATAGACCCTAATATAACATATACATTCGGAATTTTTAAGATTTTAACAGAATTTTTAATTCTTTCCAAATGGTGGAGGGTA
Source organism: Musca domestica (assembly GCF_030504385.1). NCBI lineage: Eukaryota > Metazoa > Arthropoda > Insecta > Diptera > Muscidae > Musca > Musca domestica. The sequence continues at coordinate 4,103,809 of NW_026712380.1, read as the reverse complement.
TTCAAAGTTCGGCCCGGCCCGAGCTTACAGCTTTTTTACTTGTTTACTTTTTCAGAGTAAAACAGATGAAGAAAAATAGTCATGAACTGTAACACAAGGTTAAGCCAATTTAAAAGGGAGTGCTAGGAAACGCCATTCACTAAACTGCATATATCAAAAAAAAAAAAAAAAAAATACCCGGCAAAATTTCTCGAAACAGAGCAAAGCGGGATGCAGAAACCTCGATGAAGAACTAAAGTAAAAACTTTGTATCAATGAAAAAATGAACATGGCACCCAAACCAATGCAAACAACAAATAATGCCAAAAGAACGCGTCTGAATGATTAACTTTCTAAAAAATATGCGGATATATTTTTGAAAGGGAACATAACATTGATCGGAGAAATTTTAGGTATAGATGGAAAATGTAAATTGTTTACTAAAAGCGAATTTAAAGCGACAGGTTACTGTTGTCTCACGAAAAAGACCCATTATCGACATCGACATTACTTCCTATAAGAACTAATGTTACAATTTTTATGAAGCTTTAGTCGTTCAAATTATACCTGTGAATATGAAGGAATCCTTGAATTGCATAGAAATTTTTGAAATTCTGCCTTTTTGAGTTACCTTGACAACTTGTATTTATACATTTTCCGTACCATCTTTTATCAGTGGCTTGCAAATTATAAATTTTCATTATTTGCCTTTAACCCTTTTATATCTCTACAGTTTGCAATTTAACTCGTGGTTGCTTCATGAAAATAAACGACTTTTTGCTTTACAAGAGAGTCCACCATTAATGGCAGGAGAACAATAAACATCAAGAACCACGTCATTATGATCCTTAATGCAATTGTTACTGTGTTTTTTGTAGCTATTGTAATGCTTCGGCTGCTCCATTGTGATGGTGTTAAAGTCAAGAGCTTGAAATTAAATGCGAATTTCAGTTCGTTTGCTGTCTGCATTGTTTCCGTTCTTTCGCTGAAATGCATTTTAAAATCGTATTACGAAAAGTGCTCTGGCGGAGAACTAAAATGCAATAAAAGGAATTATTTTACACCAAAAAGTTTATAAAAATTGTGTGTTCCAACGTTGGATTGTATAATTTATATATATTTATACCCTACACCACAAGGTGGTCAAGGTATTATGTCTTTGTGCATTTGTTTGTAACAGGCAAAAGTAAACGAGATAGACCCATAGTTCCTTTTGATGATCTGCATAGAATCACTTTCTGAGTTGATTTTTGCATGTCATTCCGTCTGTCCGTTCGTCCGTCCGTCTGTCCATGTATTCTTGTGAACAAAATGCAGGTCGCATTTATTATCCGATTGAGATGAAATTTTCCAAACTACATTTGTTTGGCCCAAGGACGAACCCTATTGAAATTGGTAATAATCGGTAAAAATTTAGATATATATGGGAGCTATATATCTTCGTCCGATTTGCATTTTATTGTGCACCAAACGTGTAATATCAGCGCGAATAGTATGGAATTTTGCACATACAACTACAAATTAGGCCCAAAAATAATTATGCCAAATTTGATCGAAATCGGTTCAGATATTGCTATAGCTCCCATATATATTGTTAATCCGATTTGTTATTTTTGTCCTCCGCAGCCGTAATATGCACTCTGTAACAAAAATATTTGGGGAAATATATCAAATACAGCTCAGAAATACCTTTGCTAAATTTTATCGAGATCGATTCAGATTTGGATATATCTCCCATATATGACTTCGTCCGATTTACCTTTTTTTGTGTACCAAACGTCTAATATTTGCCCAATGGGATGAAATTTTGCACTTACGACCAAATTGAGTCTAGAAGCTAGTATGTAAAATTTGATGAAGATCGATTCAGATATAGCTATAGCTCCCATATATATTGTTCATCCGATTTGTTATATTTGCTACCCACAGCTGTAATATGCACTCCGTAACAATGATATTCAGGAAATATATCAAATACAGCTCAGAAATACATTTGCTAAATTTTATCGAGATCGGTTCAGATTTGGATATAGCTCCCATATATATCAAATGGGCAATACAAGTCCGAATTTAAAAGATACAAATGATTCGGCATATTTAGTCTTTTGAACTTTAAATTATGATTATAATCATAGCGTGTATATTTGAATTCTCCCATAAAACTTTTAATTGTTATGTGGAGCTCTACTAAATTAGCAAAGTGGTGTAGGGTATCATAAAGTCGGCTCCGCCCGACTTTAAGACTTTCTTTACTGGTTTTGTTATAAAACGTTGTCAAAGCTTCAAAATTTCTGAAATTTGTTGGTGTCTTTATATGGCCAAATTCACAAGCAGATAACAAAATATATTGTTGATTATCATTAAAATTAAGTTCCGCTCTTTGAATAAATGTAAAATTATACATTTTTTATCCTCAATTCGTAAATTTCATAAATTATGATTCAATAAAACGCAAAAACACGACTTTGTGGTTATCCATCATGTTGTTAACCCAACCGAAATGGAGTATGACATTTAAATAGCTTTCAGTTGCAATCAACCCGTTACTTGGACTATTTGCTGGAGTAAAGTAACTCCATTTTTGACTCAATTTGATTGCAGTACAGCAACGCAATACCAAATAGAATAATAAATCCAGACAAAACCACAGATACATGTATTTATAGTATACCATGTTGGGTCTATAGATAACAGCAGAAACTAATGATATCAACATTTTGAGTATCATTTGAGATATAGTGGTGGGGAAAATACAATAGATAGGAATTATACTTATTAAAATGAAAAAGTGTTGGAAACCATGATTTTTCTAATGTTTGGATTGGTACATACAAGGCGAGATAAAAAAACAAAATAAGCTACAAAGTCAAAAGTCATAATTTTACATTTTTTTTTAATTTCATTGAAAAAAAGCAAAAAATGTCGGAAATATCATCGAATTTTAGAATAAGTTTAGATTTTTTCGAATTGGTCAACTTTAGCACGAAGACCTGTTAAATGTCCAATGTTTGGGTGCCCAAGGCTTTAATACACCCTCCAGAATATTTTCGCGATAATATTCGGCATTTATTCTGATGCCACGGTCGATTAATATAGCGGAGAGCGACCATCGGCTGTTATGGCGGCCCAAACTATCACCTTGGCCGGCGCTTGAGTTCTGGCAAGTAAACACCATCAGTTTGTTTGTTTACAAACTGCTGGACAACGAATGTTTTCTCTTCGGAGAAAACCAAATTCGGCAGTTCAACACTTTTGGAAAAGCGAAGCAAGTTCATTTTCTTTCAATGGCTTTACCCCGAGCTCATTTTTAATATTTGCCGAATGGAATATTGCGATATGTTTAGCTCACAAGCCATTTTTCGGCCAACGCGACGCGGGCTTCCATCAAATCGCTCTTCGAACCATTTCTGCTGATGTTGCTGTTTTTATCCGTCCACCTCTTTGGCGACGGGCTACGCTACCAGTATCACGGTAACGAGCGATGGTACAAGACACAAAAGATTTATTCACATTTGAATGCTGGAGTGCTCTAACGATAGCCACTTGTGGTTTTCCAGCCAAATAAAAAGAAATCACATTATCACGCTTGAATTCCATCACGAATAACTTTTTTTCTTCAAAATTCTCACCAAAATACTTTAGAACGCTTGTAAACAATATAATGAGCTGTCGCTGGAATAATTTTAACAGCTGTAGTGGCTTAGAAATTACAGCAGTCTGAAGTTGGTTGCAATGCAACTCATTGGCAATATTTTCTCCTGACAAGCAATCATCTTGGATGGTCGTCGGTTGAAATGAACAACAACTTTTGTGTGAATTATTCCAAACAGTCAATTTAACAGCCAAAATGTTTAATCTGAAAGTAATTTATCCACGTAATATTGTAGCCGTAAGTTAAAACACAGTAAAAGGGCAAACGTTTATTTCATTACTTTCAATTAAAATGCAAGTTTTACACTGAATGAAAATATTGATTTTATTTATTTATGAAAATGAATTGAATGAAAAAAAATCCACAACTCACACCGCAAGATATAATAAATTAATTTGCCACATGAATGATTACGTCCGTAATTAAAATAAAATACTCCTTATCAATGATAGGTCAGCAAATGACACAGAAGCTAACATGTAAAAAGTGGAATTATAATTTACGTGTGAAGGTAAGGAGTACTTAATTATTATTTATCATTTGAAGATTTAAAAATATAGTATCAAAAATATTGCGATATAATTTCAGGTCAATAGTGTGAAAGAATGAGGTCTGTTCAGTAGAGAAAAAATATAAAATGCAGTTTTCTATACAAAAAAAAAATGTTAAAATGGTCTCCAGTACTTTTGGGTGAATGCGGTCAATATTAATATAAAATATTCACGTAAATTATTTAGAAATAATTTATAAATTATTATTATTTTTGTTTGGCTAAAGAGGAAATATTATCCTATGTTCGGGCATATTCACCACTGATGGAACTTTGGGTATTTAACATTGTTTATTTATTTAAATCACATTTTCAAACGGAATTCGAATTTCAAATTAGGTACTTAGAATTTGTAACCAATCTCACCACCTGTGGAAAAACATTGTCTATACAGGTTCACGTTTTAATGCAGCCGCTACGTAACAATACCTCTTTGTATTTGTATTTGTTATTCTGGCCCATTTTTTAGGGGAGTTGTAAAAAATTCGGTGATTAGGGTTCGCAACGAATTCCACCTCCTATCTATGTAGGCCAAATCATTGCCTAGAAGGGTTCACGTTTTGCTATAGCCCCCTATGTTCCATTCCTTAACCGATAACGGTATACTGATGGTTTTAGCCACATTTTCAGGGGAATCGTTTAAAATTCGGTATGTTGGGTTTTTAATGGGTTCTATCTTCTGTGCAGAAGATTGCTGGCATAGTCTCACTATTTCTTTTATCGCTCATAAGGCGGTACCTCGAGTATTTAGTATTTTGGTATTTGGTATCATCGACTTTGCAGCAGTTTCAGGACTTTTTACCTGCCAATTTCACGGGTAATAATAGAACTGGACCCGGTTATTAAAAGTTAAATGGTTTTGATGTTGGAGAAATTTCGATAAACAATTAGACTTTTTACCCGTTGATTTCACTGATAAAAGTAGAAGTAGAACCGGTTATTAAAACTTACATGTTTTTAGTGTTTGAAACATTTTGGCCGCTGACCTTGGACATTCCAACAGGACTCAGCACCATCGCAATCAGCACGCGCCACCCAAGAATGGTTACAAAATCAGGTTCCTCACTTCAATTCCAGAACACAATGGCCACCAAAATTTTCGGATACCAATCCGTTGAACTATTGTGTCTGGGGTATTTTGGAAAGCAAGGTTGGCACTAAAAAATACCAAAGTGTCGATCACCTCAAGCAAGCGCTTTGCCGGTAAAGGACCAAAATATCGCAGAGCAACATTCGTGCAGTGTGTGACGGTTTCATTGCCCGTTTGAATGCCATAGGTGACCAATTCGAACAAATCTAAACTTATTCTACAAATTGATATTATTTCCGATATTTTTTGCTTTTATTCAATAAAATTTGGCGTTTAACTTGATTGCAATTTTTATCTCACCCTGTGTGTGTTAATGATATAAAAATATCGAATGGGACCGCCAAAATATTTTCAAGCTCTAACGCCTTCTATTTCCAAGTTCATTTTGTGACAATCAAGTATAACCTTAAAATATACGTTTTATCCCATGCCTTGCACGATTTTGACATGCCTGGTGTTATGTGCAACTTTAAGCTAATTTTTTTGACACCATTAAAATCAAAAGTATAGCCTCGAATTTTGCTGTATTCAGATATGATTTCAATTTGCCTTAACAACGGATTAAGAAACATCTCGGATTATTATTTACAATTCTCAAGAAAGCTTCAAGGCTTGTTGCAAAGACGCTAATGGAAATTTATGATGATGATGATGCCGTCGACATGGATGGTAACTCACTCCACGAAATGAACAGTTTTCTTCTCAGAACAACCGAATGCCCTTTGGTAGTTTCCTACATTATACAAAAGACTTCTTCTGTGCCAACTTAGCAGTCAGCCATTTAGCATGTCTACCTTCCAGCTATGATGTGTGTGATATGTATATTAAGGTGTAACCAAGAAAAATTACCATAATTTTTTCATTTGATGCAAAAACATTCAATATGAAATTTAATGGCGATCCGACAACGTTAACACGTGCCCCTGAGCGATTTTTATTTTAATAGTAATTTGTACAAGGCCAGGGTTGGAAATCGCTGAAAAGTCTACAATATTGAACCAATCAATGAAAAACGAGTTCATGGTTGTGGCTAAAAAACGAATCTCGCAAAAAATTTTTCAAGATCAGATTAAATTTAGATATTTTGGAATCAAAAACATTTTTTATATTGTTATTATTATTATTATTATTATTATTATTATTATTATTATTATTATTATTATTATTATTATTATTATTATTATTATTATTATTATTATTATTATTATTATTATTATTATTATTATTATTATTATTATTATTATTATTATTATTATTATTATTATTATTATTTTGTGTGTTGGAGTTATTCCATGCAAAATAATTTTATATTTAAAGTTTTTGTATCAAATGGAAAAAAAAAATATGGAGGTGAACACGCATTTTTACAAATGAAAAAGAAAAACAAAGCTAAATATTCAGCCTTGTACCTAACGTTAGTTCAGCTAATCTTTTGTGTGCACGGAAGTGTGCGCCTTCACTCTTCTTAATTATGTTTATTACTTTTTCTTGAAATCCACTGCGACGCGTGAATTGTCCTTGTTCCGATTTTGTAGACATGGTATATGAAGTATTTAAATATGTGAAATTTATTCACAAGCGAATTTTCGGTATGTAAAGGACATAACAAAGCTTCTATTATTAAAATAGAGACCTAGTCTTAAGAGCAAAAATCTTAGAAGGTCAAATATGAGAGGTGTTGCTTTCCTAGAAACTTTTTTTGTTTAAATGGGAGCAAAGGAGAACAATTTATAAAAAAATAAAAAGGCGTTAAAAACAATGGAAGTGTACGACATTAATCCGAAAACGTGATTTATAATGGCATTTCGTACCAAAATCGCAATATATCACGCAAGATTAATATTAATGCAAATATTGGTCAGAGAAATGAACAGGGTGGCGTATGAGTGCTGTTATAACGTATTCACACCATGAATAATAATGAGGGTACATTTTTTTAACCGCATGGAAAGTACTTATTAATTATACACTTACGTGACTGCAAATTTAACAATCTAATATAGTTTACACACCTGAGAGAAATGCACAACAAAGTTATTAAATATTCATGAATTAATTTATATTAATTATTTCTATGTCGCAAATTTTGTGCTTCTTTTTCATCTTCAACAACAATAGCGAATATTTTTAATCCCGGTTAAATCACAAATAGACGAAAGGTCAATTCTAACCCTTACGTAGATGCCGATAGTAAATATATCGGATATATGTAGCGAAATACATACAATGTATATATACAAAGGAAGGGGATGTTAGTTAGAATGCTTATATCTCGTGAATGGCTGGACCGATTTTGACAAATTTTGTCAATTCATAATGTCCTCTTGGCATAAAAGTATAAAAACGCATAAAAGATGCCAATAATGATGTTAATATAGACTTTGTATTATTTTTTCACATTTTTAATTTTTTTATATTTTTTATCGCATGCGATTTTTTCAATTTGACTAACAATATTGAAGTGTATATTTTGAAATATTTTTTCACTTAATAACATAGGTTGGGGTTATTATATACAGATTGCAATTATCGTCCGATCCTCACTAAAATTTTCAAGAGGGTAGAGTTAGGCTTAGAAGAGCTAGGTCTAATGTTCTTCATTTTGCAGTCGTTATAAAGGTCACAAATAGAAACAAAAGGACACGAAATCTCGCATGAAGTTAGCGGGTAGAATGCACCACTACTGTGAAAAAATATTACTTACAGACGTTATCCGAAATACACAAACGGCGAACTTTTGGCTTTTTTATGCTGATTTCATTGACGAATATAGCCAAATATCGTAGACAAGCATATCATATATATGAGTCTAAATTTGGAGATACTGAGGGGCCTTTTTGCTTTTGGAGATGATCCCAAAATATTTAGGGGCTCAAGTGAATCAAAAACTGAAAAAATTTCCTGATCACACAATTTAAACCAATCGACACCGAATTTTGCTTGAGCAGACAGTAAATGACAGAGAAGAAGTCTGGCATTTTGGATGTCCATTGGGTTATAATTAGCTGTAAAATAGAACACAAGAACTCAGAACACGACGGAATGCGTAAATATTGGACAAATGAAGGGCTCACAGCTATACCGAACTAAGTCATAAAAACATAATTCGAAGATATTTAGAGGTAGAGTAAATGCACTGCCATTAATTTCTAGAAGGAATATTTTAGTCTACCAAAAGAAAATCTAAAAGTCTATATTCAAAATTAACTAATGATATTAATTTAAATAAAAATAATTTAAATATATAACTAAAAAAATATTCAAAAATAAAAAAATCTACTTTGGTTCATTATTACTCGGAATAAAATTTCATGGTTTCACAGCTAAAGCGAACCAAGTCAAAAAAAATTAAATAAAATGTTCGTTATATGACTAAATATAGTTAACTTATGCGATTAATTTCCCACTAGTTTCGGAGTTTTATTTTAAGTCATGTCTTGGTTTGGCGGCTGGCAGCTGCTGGTGCTTCTATTGTAATTGACAATCATTGTGATATTTAGGAAAATAAAATGAATTCATTTTTTTTTTAAATAAATTAATGTTAACAGGGATAAAGGAAAATTTAAGGTTTCAACTATGGTAGAAAATAGAAGGTAAAGTCATGCAATTATATGTTTACATTTTTATACCCTTCACCATAGTATGGAGGGTATATTACATTTGTAACACCTCGAAATATACATTTTAGAACCCATAATATATTCTTGATCAGCATAAAATTCTATGTCGATTTAGTGAGGTACGTCCGGCTGTTCGTCTGTGGAATTCACTCTAGCATCCTAACGAAATGAAGTAAGTTGATAAAAATTTACTCAAATGTGTATTATGTCTGCAGGACTTTTGATATTGAAAATAGGCCATGTAGGTCCACGTCTTCGTATAACCCGGTATTTTTAAGATTTTAACAGAAAATTGCCAAATTTGTACCAAATGGTGGAAGGTATTCAAAGTTCGGCCCGGCCTTACTTACAGCTTTTTTACTTGTTTTTTTTTTTTTCAAAATTAAGCATTTGACAACATCTCATTGTCTAAATGTATATTTATAAATCCATTGTACGTACAAATCAGAGATGGGAACCTGCTTTCTAGGCGGGGAAATTTGACAGAGTAAATTACACAGAATGCAGAGATGGATATGCTTATTTGAAATGTCTTTAACTTCTTAATTTTACCATGGTTTCAACAAATATTTACACATAAAAAAATCGTCATTTCCGTCTTCATCATTTTTGGGCTGGCAAATATTCCTCATCTTCATTACTGGAAAATCACTAGCACTGCTATTATTACTATCCATTTATAGAAAACAATGATTTGTTTTAATATTGCTGAAAAATGAACGACAATAAACACGTGCTCACTAATAGTACTGATTCAAAGTGAAACACACTGACTTGGTTCATTTTTGCTTTGAAAAAAGTCGAAAATGACAGTCGTTGACTTAGGTTTTTTACCGTCATCTTTGGAACGAAACACTTTTTGACATTGTGCTTTTCAGGGTAAACAGAGTTTCCATATACGGGGACATTGGCACTAATTTCAGCTTTTTTTATTTTTCATGACTTGGTTCGGTATAGCAGGGAGCACTCCAAATGTCCCTGGTCAAAAAGTTAAGGGTAATAAATTCCAAAATGGATTTGGACATAAGGGGGCTTCTAACATATTGTAGTGTTGTAGGGTATCACATGGTCGGCCTCACACCACTATAGCCTTTGCTTACTATTTGTTGTTTATTTGGATCCGATTTAAATTTCTAAAACAGTGGTTCCCAAAGTTTATTTTATTCCGACCCATCTACCAAAAACTTAAAAACGTTCGACTCTCCTATTAGCAGGATATTTGGTCAGCTCCTTTTATTGTCTCCCATATTCGATAAACATCTGTCGTCCAACCGATTGATACTTTATTTTGTTATTGCAGGGAAAATATTGAAGCGTGTGCCCTTCCATGTTTAGTAATAATAGTAATTTAGTAATACTCTAGGTTGTACCATTGTATTGTTAGACGTTAAGGTAGAGCTACCACCTGATTTCAGTTTTTTTTCTAAGTGTTTGAATTCTGCCAATTTTGTATTTATTTATTTATTATTATTAATATTATTATTATTATTATTATTATTATTATTATTATTATTATTATTATTTGATTTTTAATTAAAAACAAAATATTTTCAAAATCTTTAATAGGAAGAAAAGTATATTGGGGAGATCGTATTAAAGAGGTAAACCAATTTTGCTATAAAATTAAGAGATTGAACAGATTGGATTATATTTTTGAAAGAAAATATCTGTATTTCGGTACCTCTCGATATTCGGTATTTTGATGATTTTAGCGACATTATTCACCGGAATGGTTTCAAATTTGGTATTTGAAGTTCGAAATGGATAATACAGCCTAAGACAGAAAATTGTCTGTGCAGGTCCACGTCTTCGTATAGCCCCCATATAACGGTACCTCCCTATATTCGGTTTTTTGGTGATTTTAGCGTCTTTATTCACCAAAATTTTTTCAAATTACGCATTTAGAGTTCGTAATGGAAACTCCAGTCTGTGACAGAAAATTGGCTATACAGGTCCAGGTCTTCGTATAGGCCCCATATACCAGTACCTCCCTATATTCGGTATTTTGACGAGTTTAGGTACAATACTCAGCGAAGTTGTTTGAAATGTCGTATTTGAAGGACGTAATGGATGCTAGAGAATATCGCACAGCTCCGATATAACGGTACCTCCCTATATTCTATACTTTGATGATTTTAGCTACATTATTCGCGTTTATTTCAAGTTCCTAATTTGAATTTGGTAATGACTCATGACAAATAATGCCTGTGTGGGTCCACTTCGTATAGGCACCAATATAACGGTAATATTCGGTATTTTTAAAATTTTACCAAAATTTTTTCAGAATTTTATTTCCAAATTCGTTTCAATGGTGGAGTGTATTCAAAGTTCGGCCCGGCTTTTTAACTTGTTTTCTATATTAATTGACTTTCTTACAAAACGGTATGTGCATTTTGAATGACAGGCTGTGAATTTTTGCAACTACCTCTGCCATAGCCCTTGTATGTTTGTTCTATTTTCCAATTATGTTGCAATTATTCCCACCAAACATGGGACATTGTTTTTAAGTTTGTTGTTGGAGTTGTTGTACAGTTTCACAGTTCCAACACTCATTGCACCATTGTCATTTTAGAGTACCCAAGGCCTTAGAGAGGAATTCAGAACTCAACATTTCATGAGTAATTATCGTGGTGTTCTTCCTTTTCTCCCATGTTCGTTTATTTAACATTTAACGGAAGCACATTTGCCCAGCCAAAGTAAATATTATGGCCAAGTTATGAGCGGGAGCATGGAAAAATTATTCCACATTCCGTATGAATGAGTGACAACAACAGCAACAACGGCAAGGATAGGGAAACATTGCTAATTAATGTCTGTTGCATGAACAACAGCTACCGGAAATTATAATAACAAAAGTTGTCTTTCTCTGATGTATGTGTGAGTGCGTTTGGTAGAAGGAAGAGTGGAGAGATATATTGTCATTGTGTTCTTGTTTTACAGACTTAAACTCAGACTCATATGTGCGCCAAGTAAAATACAACAAATAAAACGCTAAAGCATCTCCACTTTCTATCCTAGCCATGACAATGACTAGGACAATGTTGTAGACAGTTCTAGGAAAGCATATCACATAACGTAACACTAGATTGTGTGAGATATTTTTAACTATTCTTCGTGGGAAAGGAGTAAAGAGAGGTGCTACCAAATTGTAGATAAATTTCACTAAATTTGGTGATACTTTCAGGGAACAACGTTTTGTTCGACTTTAAAATGTTATTAAAAATACGCCAAGAAGAAAATTAAAAAAAAAAAAAACTGTTTCATTTCATTGGAACCTCTGTGAAGTCACACGTTTTGACCTTAGCACCACGGTGCAATATGTAAAATGTAATAACTTTGAATGCTTGCTACGAACAACATCAACTGCAACATGACATTTTTATGTAACTGAAACGTGTCTAAGAAGCAAACCGCCAACCTGCAGAAAGCAAATTTTAATTATACAAAGTTATCGTTGTAGTTTTCGTGACTGCAAACACCAGGCGGAAATATATCCTTTTCCATATTATAATACTTTTTCATAAATTTAAAATATGGACAAAAATTTTCAGACTTTTTATCTGAAATGTTATCCTATAAAACAGCAGGTAGAAGTAACAACGACCAACTCAAAAAAGTATCAGTCAACTAAAAAATTATTAGTCGAATTACACTCAGCCAATGTTCGATTATTTAAATATATTTTGACTTCTGTTATTATAATTCAAATTGTTAACCATCTGGAGTAGGTTCCAAAGGAATGGGCCAATATTGTCCATTTCAAATCGGACCTATAAATATTGCAACATGTCAGGTTTGAACTATATTGGTTACTTCCTTCACTTTATATGAGATATGCGAAAATTTATAGACAATGTTAAAATGTGCGTGAGGTACCAGATATAGTCGACCAAAGTATTCCGTTTATACTTCATCTAATACAGATAAAAATATTGGTATGGGCAAAATTACAAGAAAATCGAACACTTATATCCAATTTTATTTGAAATCATAAATTCCATATTACTCACAGTTTTTTGGTAGAGAGAAATATTTAGATGTAGCAAGTTGTAAAGAATCGCTGACTTGTTTCCCAAATTATGACAGATAAAGGCAGTGAAAATTGTGGGTGAGGTACCAGAAGTGGTTCGCAGATATATATCATCTTCACAACAGATCTTGTGTCAGCACAAATTTTTGTATGCGTGAAATTTGAAAAGAGTTGGATGTCAAAAATCAAAAATTTAAACCCTATGTGGGGAGGTACCAGAAGAAATGGTCCGATCTATACCACCTTTATAACAGATCTTTCGTTGACAGAAATATTGAGACGTTCTAAATTTGAATGGAATAGGACGTTAATTTCGTATTTTATGAGTTTCATGTACATCTAACAGTTTCACCCTATGTGGGGGAGGTACCAGAAGGAGTTGACCGATGTATTCCGTCGGACTCTTGCATCACATTTCATAAGAGTTATAATTATTCAATATATATATATATATATATATATATATATATATATATATATATATATATATATATATATATATATATATATATATATATATATATTGGTACTTCCCACACAAAAAGTCAACATTTTCAATTTTTTTTTTTTTGTTTTTTGAAAATGTTGAATTTTTGTGTGGGAAGTACCAAAAGTAGTGGACCGATATTACCCATCTCCGATCTCGACCTAACTTTAACAATAATATTACGATGTACCAAGTTTGAATAAAATCGGATATTCCCTTCGAGAGAGAGAGACCTAGGATCTAAAACCGTTATTTCAACGAGGGAAGTTTTGTCCCTATCAAATGATAAATACCCCATTTAGCCATATGGCAGATAAATTCGGCAGGTTTTTAACAAAAAAAAGTCCCTTTGGAAAATTTAGCTCAAGTTCTTATACGAAAACATGGTCATCCATGATTTTTTTTACGGGCTGTAATACTGTTTCGGAACTTCAAATACGAAATTTGAAACGATTCCGGTGAATAATGTCGCTAATATCATCAAAATACCAAATATCGGGAGGAATCGTTCTATGGATATACGAAATATACGAAAACAAGTCGCATTCTTAGTTGCCTTCTAATTATTCTTTCGTTTTGAAGGTTTCTTTTCAATGCAACACGGACAGACACCTTAAGATCGATTCCAAATATCCTGAAATGGATTTGGCCCAAAGAGACTTAAGACCTGAAACCGTTATTTCGATGAAGCACCTATATATACCCTCTGTAGCCATATGACTGAGGGTATAAAAACAGCAGTTAAGTTCGGCGGGTTAAATTTTAAATACTCTCCGCCATTTGGATGAGGGATATACGATAAAGTGGTTCTCCATAATTTTTTGTCAGATACTCTAATACTCTTTAAATACGAAATTTGAAACAATTTCGGTGAATAATGTCGCTAATATCATCAAAATACCGAATATCGGGAGGTATCGTTATGTTAGGACCATACGAAAAAAGGGTGGCATTCAAATTATTCTTTCGTTTTGAAGGTTTATTTTCAATGAAATAGTTATTAGGTAAAGACAATTCGACTTTTATTTCACGGACAGACACCCCAAGATCGATTCAAAATGTCATGAAGTGGATTTGATGCAAACAGACCGGAGGTCTATATCCGTTATTTCGGCGAGGCACATTTTTGTGTATCAAGTGATGAATAACCTGTGTGGTCATGTGACTGAGGGTATAATTAAAAGCTTTTATCCTAACTCTAATTCTGACCATAATTGCAACCTCTAGAGTGTTTACAATTTGATATAGGCAGATGGACGGACGGTCACACATAACAATATTGTTGCAGCTCGTCGAGGAATGATAACCGGTAAAGTATATTCGAGGTGTTACACAGAATTGGTAAGGATATAGTAATAGAAATATATTTGTTTTGGCAAATCCATTTCGGAAATACAATTGAATTATGGAATATGCCAGGACTTGGAAGCTGATAAGAAACTCCTATTTGAAGTTATAGGCCACACACCCCTTACTAATTCATTTTCCCTAAAACTTTGAACAATGGACTCGTTCTTTAAAAAGAGTTACACTTTTTATTGCCAAACATACAGGGTGAGATAAAAAAAAACTGCAACAAAGTCAAATGTAATAATAATTTTTACATCTTTTCTTTTTTAAATTTTATCGAATGAAAGCAAAAAATGTCGGAAATAACATCAAATTTTAGAATAAGTTTCGATTTGCTCGAATTGGTCACCTTTGGCACGAATTAAGGCCTTCAAACGACTAATGAAGCCGTTACACGCTGTCTGAAGTTGGCTGTAGTTTTTCGTCTCACCCTCTATATGTGTTTTGCCAAATCTATTTCGGAAATCCAATTGAATTATGGAAGATGCCAGAACTTGGCAGCTGACAAGAAACCCCTAAGGTATGTGAAGTTATAGGTCACACACTCCTTACTTATTCGCCTTCCCTAAAACTAAAAAAACTTCGAATAATGGATTCGTTTTTCAAGAAGAGCTACACTTTTTATTGCCAGACATATATCCGTAAACATTAAATTGACAAAGTAAATTTTCTCACTAGGATGAGCAAATTTCTCCAATAAACATTGAATGTAAAGGAATGCAATATTGCAGGGTTGAAATCTCTCACTTTTTACAAAAAGGGTGTATTTATATGCTCACATTCCCCAGATTGGCCCTAAATATAAAACGAACGCAGCTCCAAAACGAAGTTTAAAGGATCTTTGAGGCCAATTCCAGAAATTACACCTACATTTAGCCCTTTCTACTAGCATGAGTTCTCAACACTATAATACAAAACACATTAAAAACCAGGTACCGCTTTTGTTAAAATAAGGAGATTTATTAAGTTGTTTGTGAATACTTCTAACAAATCTTATAACATGATCAGAAGGGTTAAAATCATAATATACCGCTATATTGTGCCTATTTACATAGGTAAACTTAGAATATTGAAATTTTTCTATAGGTATTGGTTCTACAAAAAAACAAGTTAAAAAGCAGTAAGTTCGGCCGGGCCGAAATTTTAATACCCTCCACCATTTTCAACGAATTTGAAAATTTTTAAAAAATAAAATCCTTAAAAAATTCTGTTAAAATTTTAAAAATACCGAATATAGCCGTTATATTGGGGTCTATACGACGTGGACATACATAGGCATTGTTTGTCGTAAGCCATTAAGCAAATTCGAAACTTGAAATAAACGGCGAATAATGTAGCTGAAATCATCAAAATATCGTATATAAGGAGGTGCCGTTAAATTGGAGCTGTGCGAAGACCTGGACCAGCATAGACAATTTTCTGTCACAGGCTGTAGCATCTATTACGAACTTCAAATACCACATCTCAAACAACTTCAGTGGGTATTGTACCTAAAATCGTCAAAATACCTCGAAATACTCAATGCAGACCTGATATATGGGGCCTATACGAAGACCTGGACCCGCACAGACAATTTTCTGTCACAGACTGTAGTTCCTATAACGAACTTCAAATACCAATTTTGAAACAATTCCGGTGAATAATGTCGCTAAAATCATCAAAATACCGAATATAGGGAGGTACCGTTATATGGGGGCTATATGAAAACGTGGACCAGCATGGACAATTTTCTGTGTTAGGGTGTAGTATCCATTTTGAACTTCAAATACCAAATTTGAAACAATTCCCGTGAATAATATCGCTAAAACCATCAAAATATCGAATATAGGGAGGTACCGTTATATGGGGGCTATATGAAAACGTGGACCTACATGGCCCATTTACGAACTTAACCTGCCTACTGGAAAAATAAACATGTGTGCAAAATTTTAGCCATCTATCTCAATTCATTCGAAAGATAGCGTGATTACAACAGACAGACAGACGGACATCGCTAAATCGACTTAGAATTTTACGCTGATCAAGAATATATATACTTTGTTGGGTCTGATATGAGTAATTCGAGGAGTTACAAACTGAATGACAAAGTTAATATACCCTCCATAGTATGGTGGAGGGTATAAAAACGTTGGGAAATTGAGATTAAAGCATCCCAATGTGACTTTATGACCTCTTTTTAAAATCAAACAGCTTTCGAGTAATATTAAAGTTTATGTTGAAGATTAAATTACATACATTACGTGGACTCCTACAAGTATTTCGACCTATTGTAATTGAAATCTCATTTTATGTTGGCGGTATAAGAGTATAAGAAAATTTAGACTGTAGGCAATTTTTAAAATATAAGAAAATGCAATAAGAACAATAAGAAAGGGTATCTCACGTAAACATAATTTCCGCATAAACAGCCAGTTATTTACCATTTGCTTGAAATAAAAAGTCTAGGGAATAGTGAATAAACCCATTCAAGTAAACAGAGAAGAGAGTTCAACAAAGACCATAGACTGATTGAAGAATGCCACAAACAGTCGATTTATTTTGCTTTCTTCTCATTTATGAATTGCCTACAATGCAACAATTCCTCCACTCGCTGACAATAGAACAAAAGTTAATTTGTCATAGTTGTCGCAGCAAAAAGGAGAAACTTTTTTTAGGTCACATAAAAACTTGTAAACAAAAAAACAGGGCCCCAATCAAGACGGAGAAAGGATTTCCAACCGGGAATTAAGTAGGTTGCATACCCATACTCATCATAAGCTGCCTACACAATTACGATATCATTGTTGCAAACAGTCGCAGTCAGCAGAGAGAGCTGCAGGCAACCATAAAAAGATGCAGATTTCTCAAAAAGGGAAAACAATAAAATATGTCATTTTGATGTGTGTTAAGGGGGGGGGGGGGGGGGGGAAAAGTAAAGAGTAGCTCCGATGAAAGCTCAAGGGATGTCTATTGGAATCGATGGATATAAATTATTGGCATTCTTGAAGATAATGAATTATTCGTTTCGTTAATTTTTTAAAATTGGTTTTCAATTCATTTGTTAAAAAATTTGAGAATAAATAGCGACTTTTGTACGTTAGTGAGTACATATGTGCGTATGATTATTTCAACTGCCTAAAAAATCTGATTTCTATTACACATACGCCCGTTGTGTGTTTTTAGAACTGCGACACTTCTGATCAGCTTTGAATTCTATCAGGATTTGGTGTAGGGGTCCAAAAAAAAAAAAAAATAAAGAAATACATTTTTAAAACTAGTACAACAACGTAGGGTTTGGAACAAAACTGATATCTTCCCAAATGTAGTTCCGAAATTGTAGAAAATGTAACTAGTCAATAGGAAATTCAGAATTTTGACCCTTTGTGGGGGAGGTATTTGATAGAGTGGACCGATATTGTCCATTTTCGCACCTGACCTAGCACTGACGCAAATATTAGGATTTGCAAAGTTGAAGCAAAATCGGATTATCCTTTCCGTTTCGGAATGGACCGATATTGCCCATCTCCGACCTCGCTCTAAGTTTGACCAAATCGGATATTCCCTTCGGGAGATATCGTGCGCACCAGCCAGTCTATTTTTGGATCTCACAACCCAGGTCATTTTCGATCACACTCCTACTCCAGTCATATTTTTATACCCTCCACCATACTATGGAGGGTATATTAAATTTGTCATTCCATTTGTAACTCCTCGAAATACTCATGCCAGACCCAACAAAGTATATATATTCTTGATCAGCGTAAAATTCTGTCCGTCTGTCTGTCTGTTGTAATCACGCTGTCTTTCGAACGAATTGAGATAGAAGGCTAGCATTTTGCACACATGTTTGTTTTTCCAGTAGGCAGGTTAAGTTCGTCAATGGGCCATGTAGGTCCACGTTTTCATATAGCCCCCATATAACGGTATCTCCCGATATATAGTAATTGATGATTTTAGCGATAGTATTTAACGGAATTGTTTCAAATTTGGTATTTGAAGTTAGAAATGGATACTACAACCTAAGACAGACAATTTTCTGTGCAGGTCCACCTCTTCGTATAGACCTCCTATAACGGTACCTCCCCATATTCGATATTTTGATGATATTAGCGACATTATTAACCGGAATTGTTTCAAATTTGGCATTTGAATTTCGTTATGGGTACAACAGCTTAAGACAGAAAATGGTCTGTGCAGGTCCACGTTTTCGTATAGCCCCCATATAACGGTACCTCTCTATATTCGGTATTTTGATGATTTTAGCGTCATTATTCACCAGAATTGTTTCAAATTACGTATTTAGACTTCGCAATTGGAACTACAGTCAGTGATAGTAAATTGTCTATACAGGTCCAGGTCTTCGTATAGGCCCCATATATCAGTACCTCCCAATATTCGGTATTTTGACGATTTTAGGTACAATACCCACCGAAATTGTTTGAGTTGTCGTATTTGAAGTTCGTATTGGATGCTACAGCCTGTGACAGAAAATTGTCTATGCTGATCCAGGTCTTCGCACAGCTCCGATATAACGGTACCTCCCAATATACCATATGTTGATGATTTTAGCTTCACCGTTTATTTCAAGTTTCGAATTTATTTGGTAATGGCTTATGAAAAAGTGGTATAGACCACAATATGACGGCTATATTCGGTATTTTTAAAATTTTAACAGAATTTCTTAAGAATTTTATTTTTTTTTTTAAATTTCCAAATTTGTTCCAAATGGTGGAGGGTATTGAAAATTCGGCCCGGGCGAACTTACTGCTTTTTTACTTGTTAACGACTATTTTTTATTTCGACTTCGAAACAATAGCTATCTACTTTTTGAAAGTCTTTACAGGAAGACAAACACAGATTAAATAGTCAAAATATGTAGAAATATTTACTATTTTTCTAAATAGGCTTTTACCCATTGTACAAAAACAGTGTATTTGTCATAAAACACAGCTACCCTGTTGTTTATAGTAAATAATAAATCATATTTCTCCCCTTAATTCCAGATAAAATAAAGTAAACTATAATAACTTTAGATAAGCAATCCAATTCCGAATTTAAGAATCTCATATCAGAAAATTCAAATACCATTCATCAATGTGCAGCATATTAAATTATCTCTTCTTTTTATATTCTTTACTTTGCTTACTTCTCAAATCCCAGTTAATTTGGCCACATCAAACCCTCCTCCCAACCTATTGCCTATCCTATCTCTCATTCCATTGTTAATAGAATTCAAATGATTGAACTCATTTACACTCGAATAATTTACGATAAACAAATTAACGCAATTATGGTTTAATAGCTTGAATTGGATAAAGATAAATGGAAAGCAAATTATTGCCAAGCGCCACTCACGCACACACACAATGATACACAAAAACATACACACATGCGGGCACACGCATGGTGGGTTACACACAAATTGTGCTAAATCAAATTCAATATAGAAATTGAATTAGTGAACATTATCAGATAATGACGACGCCTACGACGACGATGATGATGACGTCGACGGTGTGGTAACAAATTTTTGGTCACACATACGAAACGTTCTCAAATTTTTTGGGTGCGTGTATGTATCATCAAACAACCTTTGACACTGATAAAGTTGCGTGTATGATATGTGGAGAATGTGTAAATGCACATATGTGTGGTTGCTGAATACTATAATAGCAAAACCCTTTAAAAGTAGCAAAAGGCTAATCAGCAAATAACAGGATTTTTATTGTCTGCGAAACAATAAAAACAGACATAGTTAAAAACAAGTAAGCAAAGGCTATAGTCGTGCGGGGCCGACCATGTGATACCCTACAACACTACAATATGTTAGAAGCCCCTTTATGCCCAAATCCATTTTGGAAGATTTCGCGTTTAAAATTGCGTCACGGAGCACTGACCACATATTACCCTTACAATTTTCGCTAGGGGCATTTGCCCAACATTTACGTACTCCGTCGTGCTGTTAGGTGTTGTGGTCCATTTTTCAGCTAAATATAATCCAATGATCATCCAAAATGCTAGAATTCCCCCTGCTCCTAACTCTATTTTCAGACGTGTCGATTGGCTGCAATTGTGTGATCAGGAAATTTTTTCTGGGTCATCTATATGATTTGCTTGTCTACGATATTTGGCTATAATCGTCAAAAAAATCAGCATAAAAAAGCCAGGTGTTCGCCTTTTCCGTATTTCGGATATCGCCTGTAAATAATGTTCGTAATTTTTTACACAATAGCAGTGGTGCATTCCACACGCTTCCGCTTACAAAATATTAAAAGTCAAATTGAAACAAGTAAGCAAAGGCTACAGTCTTCAACGAAATCAGCGTTAACGAAATAGTCAGAAGTGCGTCTTTCCTGTAATTTTGAATTCTCCAAAAAGTCTCTGGAATGGACATTTTCGTATTTTGTCTACAAAAGTTGGCTTTTGCAATGTCCGGTAACACCCATTCAAATGTGCGTGAGGATCGGGCGATAGTTACGGCCTGCTGACAATTTTGCAGTTTTGTTGGTCCATTTCAACCCCTAAATATATGGCGATCATCTCCAAAAAGAGTAGGCTTCTATTTTGACCCTCATCTTATCACCATGCAAAATTTCGTAAGGATCGGGTGATAAATGCGATCTGTATATGATATCCTGATATCCTAACTACTTAGTTTTGTTAGCTGTAGAAATATTACCAAATGTTTGATTCAAAATTAAAATATGCCAAAAATATGACAAAATTGAAAAAATATGAGAAAATTTTAAAAAATCAATATTTTCATCATTAGAGAGATATTTTTATGCGATTTTTTTAGACGTTTTTTCTTTCCTGCCAAGAGGCCATTCTGAATTAATCAGAACTGTCGAAATCAATTCAGCCGTTCTCGACATGTATGAGATCTTTCAAGCATATCTTCTTTGATAGACATATATATCGCACATATTTTGCTATATATTCGATTTTTTGGATCCTACCTTCAATGTAAAGATCAGAAGTAACCTTGTCATGGCTTTGAGATTTCGCCGGGATTTAAAATATTTGCGGTTTAATGAAAAATTTTAAATTTTTTCAACAAAAAAGATATGGTCTATTTTGCCCGCTAAATATTATCCGATGACCACCCAAATTGGTAGGCTTCTTCCCCGCCCTAAACTCTAGCTACGTGCGAAATTCCGCGTCGATTGGTCTATAATTGCGACCTGTATAGCTACTGCAAAATCCGACATTTTTTCAGTATTTGGTACATTTCTATTCTGACCCTAACCCCACCTTCGTGCAAAATTTCGTAAGGATCGGGCCGTAATTGCGACCTGTAGCGTGATTACAAATTAACATGGACAGACGGACAGACGGACGGACGGACATACATAGCTAGATCGACTCAGCTCGGCGAGATAGGAAGATCCATATATAATTTCCTATGTGGGAAATCAATATTTCGTGCTGTTACATAATTTTTGGCCCAATCAAACTTATAATACCCCCAACACATAGTGTTGTAGGGTATAACTACCCATTTATATAGTAAATGGTTGTGCGTTTCTAGTGAAATATATTCATGTGTATGGACATATTTTGACATGGGCATAGGGTTATGATCAGCGGGAATTTAATACGCTGGATTTATGAATGTTTGTGTTCTGAAATAATTTGGTAAAACGGCTATTCCGCTTTAGAATTTGATGTTTTGGATATTACTTTATATGACTGAAGTTACTTAAAAAATAATTATGGAACGTAAAGTAATATTGAATGAGCTGGAATTCTGAAATTTGGAATGAGTGTCACTGATGAAGAATAGGTGTACCAAAAGGGTTTTTGGAAATTCGAATTAAATCGGTATTACACATTTAAAATGGTACAATTTGGTTTTATGCCAACGGATAGAGCAAAAAATTTGAAAAAGTGCGACTGATACACAGGGTGAAATGAAAAAAAAATGCAACCAATTTCAGACTGCTGTCATTTCTAAGCCACTCACCCGACAGCTTTTAAAATTATTCCAGTGACAGCTCATTATACTGTTTACAAGGGTACAAAAGCATTTTGGTGAGAATTTTCCAAAAACAAGGTTATTCGTGATGGAATTCAAGCGAGATAGTGTGATTTCTTTATAATTGGCTGGAAAACAACAAGCTAGTTTGAGCACTCCAACATTTAAATGTGTATAAATCTTTTTTTTCTCCTGCCATCGCTCGTTACCGTGATACAGGTAGTGTAGCCCGACGTCAAGGAAGTGGACGAAAAAAAAATAGCAACATCAGCAGAAATGGTTCGAAAAGTAAAGAAGCGACTTGATCGAAAGCTGTATCACAGTGGCCGAAAAATGGCTTGTCAGCTGAACATATCGCAATATTCCATTCGGCAAATATTGAAAAATGAGCTCGGGGTAAAGTCATTGAAATTCCGAAAAGTGCTAGAACTTATACCGCAGCAGAAAGAAAATAGACTAAAAAGAGCTAAAGAGTTGCTTCACTTGGCCGAAAGTGGAGAACTGCCGAATTTGGTTTTCTCCAATGAGAAAACATTCATTGTCAAGCAAAATGATCGTGTTTACTTGCCAAAGAGGTCAGCTGAAAATGTGGACCTTCGGTTGCGCCGGCCATGGTGTGGGCCGCCATAACAGCGGATGGTCGCTCTCCGCCGAATATTGTCGCTAAAAAAATATTCCGGAGGGTGTATTAAAGCCTTGGGCACGCAAACATTTTGGTCGCAGACCTTGGACATTCCAACAGGACTCAGCATCATCGCTCTCATCACGCGCCACCCAAGAATGGTTACAAAATGATGTTCCTCGCATCATTTCCAGCGCACAATGGCCACCAAAATCTACGGATACAAATCCGTTGGAATATTGTGTCTGGAGTATTTTGGAAAGCAAGATTGGCACTAATACCAAAGTGTCGATCACCTCAAGCAAGCGCTTCGCCGGGAATGGGCCAAAATAACGCAGAGCAACATTCGGGCAGCGTGTGGCTGTATCATTGGCCATTTGAAGGCCATAAATCGTATTAAAGTTGACCAATTCGAACAAATTCTAAACTTAAAACAAACTTATTCTAAAATTTGATGCTATTTCCGAATTTGGTGTTGAAAATGCGTAGCATATTTGAATAGTACTAAATGTGTTATTTACTGAAGGGATAGGGCTGGAATTTCAAAATTTATATTAAGGATTCGGTTGGTATCTGGAAATGAGATGTGGACGTGAATTTGGAAATATTTTCTATTGTACGATAAGTACTAAATAGTATTAAATTTGGTATTAAATAACGGAATAGAGCTCAAGTCTTGAAATTTTATATGGATGTCATTGTTGGGGTCTGTGGTTAAGATATGAAGTTGATTTTGGAAATGTGTTCTACATTTGTTTGAAGTGGCACGAAATTGGGCATTGGGTGAAGGAATATGGCTGGAATCTCAAAATTTGAAATTGAGATCTCTGTTGGTACCTGGAATTGAGGTATGGTAGTTGTTTTTTGGAAATGTGTACAATAATTTTACGAAAAGTACTAAATAATACTAAATTTAATATTAAACGAAGTAATAGAGCTGAAATCCTGAAATTTGATATTGATTTCATTGTTGGTGTCTGTGGTTGAGGGAAAGAGCTGGTTTTGGAAATATGTACTGTAATTGTACGGAAATTTCTTAATGGTGCTATATTTGGTATTGAGTGAAGGAATAGAGTTAAAGTACAGCAGTTTGGCATTCAGATTACGGATGGTATCTGTCTTAGATTTTTGGCGGTGGTTTGGAAATGCGTGCCATATTTGTACGAAAAGTACTAAATTATATTATTTTTGTTGTTGTAGAGCGGAATTCCCACATTTGATATTAGTCTGTGTTGGTATCTGGAATTGAGACATTTAGGTTATTTTGGATTGACTCTCTTTTCGGTATTTCGATAATAATAGCGACATTTTTGAAAAGAATTGTTTTAAATTTCGTCTTTGAAGGTCCAACTGCATACTACAGCCTAGGACGAGAAATTGTGTATGCATGCCCTCGTCTTCGTATAGCCTCCATATAACGGGTATTGTTTAAACGATACTTTTATACGGCATTTTTTAACGATTTGTTTTAATTTTTCCTGTTCCTTCCAAATGGTGGAGGGTATAAAAAGATCGGCCAGAACACTTCGTTCCTTCTTATATGTGTTTTTGGGTAATTTATAAAATCAGTTTTTTTGTCCAATGTAGCTACACACCAAAAAAATAGTCTCAAAAGAAAATCAGAAACATCCATATACTTAATAACAGAGAAAAATGCATCCACCTTTACAAAGAGAATAAATCTACAAATCTGAAATACAAAGAGAATAAACCTTATTCTACTTAAAAAACAATCGCATTACGCAAGTGTGTAAACATTTTTCTTCAACCGTAAATAGCACTTACCTTTTTCGTGAAAATCTTATCCTCCATAAGTCTTCCAGACGACTTAGAATTTGTTTAAGAATGAATCTGTAAACAAAAACAAGAATATGACAACGACGAAGAAAAGAATAAAAATTAATTAAAAATAAACACATAAATGAATCTTTAACATTTTTCTAAGAACACTTGGAAAAGGACACTCATTTAAGTGGTCACTTGATGGAGAAAAACCCAATTTCAATTCATGCCCGTGACCCTACCCTTTCATCCTCATCTGGGTTGGCATTTCTTCTAAATGTCTTTTGGCTAATTAATACAATCTCATAATGTGAAACACTTAAAAGATGTTTACGTAAACAAAAAGGAAAATGAAAGAACCCAAATTATAATAAGAAAGTAGCTAAGGGACGAGAAATAAAATATGATGCAAAAAAAATTAGGGAAAATAAACAACAACAAATGAAAAGGTCATCAAAATTGTTTTGGTCGAAAAATAGTTTATTTCCTAACTGCTTAGTTGTGCGTATTTTGTAAAGAATAAGAAGTTCTTCGAATTGTGAGGGTTAAAACTATTTTCATAACACCAACTATTTTATCTTCAATAAAGATGAGACGTAAGAGTATATGAAGAAATTAAAGAAATTTCATTGAAAACTGCTATAATTTCTAAAAAAGTTTCCTGAATTATTGATATACCCTCCAATATAGAAACCATGTGTTAAGGAGCATTCCAATCTATAAATAGACGCCTACCACTATATTTGGCCATTTCTTTTGAATTAAAACGTCTTTACAACGACTATGCTACATAGTCCAATATTATAGCAACACTTATGTTATTTTACACATTTGCTTCCATGCAATCGCCATTGACACACAACCTCAAGCCTAGAAAAAGGTCATTTTGTCTCATAAAATAGCTTCAAGTTATTTTCTTTATTTTAACGATAGATATTTAAATTCTTTTTATAATGCCGCTTTCAAATATCCATCAGTGTTAAAATGAGGTGGGACTCTTGAATAGCTGAAGAGATATCACAAAGGCCAGATTCACTTTGAGTTTGGAAAAATGTCAAATGAAAATATTTCACACCCTCAGGATTCATGTCATGACATATTTCTTGGAATTAAATAGGTTATTTACTTCCTACGATAAATAAAAGGGTAAGAATGTATGTTCTTTCGAGACGAAAACACAGATGTTCTCAAAATGAATCAGTAAGGCGGGGTCGACTGTTAGATATCCTACATCACCAAGCGTTTAATACCATACTTCACATAGTGGTTAGGGTCTTTGTGCATTTGTTATACCCTACACCGCAAGGTGGTCAGGGTATTATGTCTTTGCGCATTTGTTTGTAACAGGCAAAAGGAAACGAAGTAGACCCATAGTTCCTTTTAATGATCTACATAGAATCACATTCTGAGTCGATTTATGCATGTCCGTCCGTCCGTCTGTCCATGTATTTTTTTGAAATTTTGCAGAAATCATTTGTTTGGCCCAAAGACGAACCCTATCGTCCGATTTGCCTTTTATTGTGCACCAAACGTGTAATATCAGTCCGAATAGTATGGAATTTCACACGTACGATCAGATTGGACCTGAAAATAAGTATGCCAAATTTGATCGAAATCGGTTCAGATATAGCTATAGCTCCCAAATATATTTTTCATCCGATTTGTTATTTTTGTATTCCGCAGCCGTAATATGCACTCTGAAACAACAATATTTGAGGAAATATATCAAATACAGCTTGGAAATACATTTGCTAAATTTTATCGAGATCGGTTCAGATTTCCCCATATATAACTTCGTCCGATTTACCTTTGAATGTGCACCAAACGTCTAACATTTATCCAAATGGGATGGAATTTGGCACTTACGACCGAATTGAGTCTAGAAGCTGGTATGTAAAATTTGGTGAACATCGGTTCAGATATAGCTATAGCTCCGATATATACTCTTCATCCGATTTGTTGTATTTGTTACCCACAGCCGTAATATGTACTCCGTTACAACGATATTCAGGGAAATGTATCAAATACAGCTCAGAAATATCTTTGCCAAAATTTTATTGAGATCATTTCCGATTTGGATATAGCTCCCATATATATTTTTATCCGATTTCAAATTAATTGTGCACCAAATGGGCAATACAAATCCGAATGTAAAAGATACAAATGCTTCGGCATATTTAGTCCTTTAAACTTTAAATTATAATTATAATCATAGCGTGTATGATTGAATTCTCCCATAAAAACTTTTAATTGTTATGTGGAGCTCTACTAAATTAGCAAAGTGGTGTAGGGTATCATAAAGTCGGCCCCGCCCGTCTTTAAGACTTTCTTTACTGGTTTGTAACATGGAGAACGAAGAGAGGGATAGACCCATTGTTACTTTTGAGGAACTTCAAGAGTCATCTTATGCATTTTTGTAAAAAAATGCAGGTCGCATTTATTATACGTGAACCAAACGATCAATATCAGTCCAAATAATCTGAATTTTGGCATATTCAACCGAATTCAGTCTAATGGTTGGTACAAAATCGGTTTTATTATAGCAACAGCTCCGTGTATATGTTTCATCCGATTTGGTGTTTAAGTTCCTCACATTCGTAATATGCACTCCACAACAATGATATTTGGTATCACATATCAGTTACAGCTCGAAAATACATCTGCCAAGTCCTTTTGAGATCGGTTCAGATTTTTATATACCTTCGATATACATCTTTATCCGATTTTAGGGTTATTATGTAATATCAGCCCAAATTGGATACATTTGTTCTTGTTCAAACGAATTTCTTCATTCGGTGAAACTCAGACCGGTTTTTAATATAATCCTCGTCGAAGTCATATGATGCACTATACAGTAATGTAATCTGGTGCTAGGGGCCTCCGTCAAATTTGTTGACAATCGATTCAGAGGTTTATACAGTTCCCAAATTGTGACTACTCCAAAGCCATGATACGCATTCAACTAAAGTTCATAGTTGATATGATCTACTTCAAATAAGTTCCCAATATAAACGTTTTTGTTATGGGAACTCGACTAAATACACATAATGGCGAAGGGTATCATATAGTCGACCCCGCCCAACTTTTGACCTTTCCTTCTTGTGCGAAGCTTTGCCATTTTCTACAAAAAACCGAATAGGCACTTAAAAAGAAGTCATTCAAATAAGTTGCATACATAATTTGGGCTTTGGTAAGTGACGCTTTTGCAATAGAAGAAAATTGAAAATTACTTTAAAAACAAAGTATTGAAATGCATCGTTTTTGATTTAAATTCCAAATTGTTTGAATATGCAATAATTGATCTTTATCGTATATTTAAATATCCATTGTTCTAGATAAATCTTATTAAAACAAAAAAAAAATGAAAAACTCTATATTTATATAAAACCTTTATTTATTGGATTTTCCACCACGGCGATGACTAAACCTCAAGGGGGCTATGTGTGAGTGTTAATATTCCATATTTACTGTGAACCAACTGTGATTTGAATTTGTTGAACATTTAAATGCAGTGTTAAAACCACAACTACACACAACACTCGTAATCAAAACGCACACACACATATATGGATATATAACTCACCAATGCCCATATATGTGGCTCAATAAAATATTTATGGCATTTCGAAAATAAAAAAATAATTCTTTAATTAAGGTCAGAGGGAGTGAGAGACAAAAATATTGCTTTAGGTTATCACTGTGATCTAACAAGCGTTGGATTAACAGTTCAATTTAAATAAATAATTTAATCTCTAAAAATTATCTTCACTAAGACAGCAATTTTTTTGTCTAATAATATGAATATATGCTTAGAGATGAAAAGGAAATTATGAGACACTTGAACTAAAATGTGTATACAATTGCGATTGTTTTATACAATTTCGTAAAAATTTGCTGTGTTTTATATTACAAACTGTAAATACGAAATTTGAAACAGCTCAGATAGATTATGCGGCTTAAATCATCAAAATACCGAACATCACCAGGTACCTTCAAATGAAGGTCAACAAATTCGTCGACTTACTTCTTTGAAATTATAAATGACAATGGGATCTGTGTTTGAATAAACACTGTGATCATGAGTCAAATAATTCGTAGTCTATCTATCGATAAAACAGGACAGTGGCAGGACAGCGGGTAAGGTATCGGCGACCTCAAGATCTGTTGACAGCGACCCTTTCATGAAAATTCAGATGCTGTGTCATAATCCCCATTGGAATTATGGGGTTTGTGGTCGTTTTTTTGGGGTTTGTGTAAAAAAAAAAATATTGTCATAATCCTCAGAAAGTAGTAATCCTCGAAAGTGTACTAATCCCCATTGTTATCGGTAGGCAATACCGGTTATTGCATCCGAAAGTTCGTATACAAAAGCCGGGTTTTATCCGGTTCTACAAAATCCGGATATACAAATCTATACAAAATGTATTTATCTGACTTTTTTTGTCCAACACCGCCTACGCAATCCGTAGTCTTTTCTAAGCCTTATAACTTTTGTAAGTAGCCGGCCTTCCATCGGGGCTTGAGATTTTATCATTTTTATCAACACATATGGTACCATTTTGGAAAGACAAGAGTGTAGGCTATAATTCAGTACATTAATACATCATAATGGATCCATTCTTGAATTTTAGGGAGTTCCGGAACAAAAATGCCAATTTTCTTGTATTGCCCCGGAAGCGGTTCAAACTACCCATCCTATGATCACTCGTTGGACAGGTATTTCCTATGCTTTCAAATGATACCCATTTGTATGTATTAGCTTTGTAGAACCGGATAAATTTTGTAACTGAACTTTCAGGTGAAATAACCGAATTAACCTGCTGGAATCAGGTCAAAAATACCTATTTATTTCCAGCTACCGGATCCAAAGCGGACATAATCATCACATTATTTTGAGGATTATAACCAAAAAAATGTCCTTCAATATTGCAATGACAAGGTACCCAGGTATTGCTCAAGTTTTCAAGACCCAGTCTACACCTTAGGACTGCATTTTTCTTTTTTATAGCTTTAAGAGCCTCTCTTCTATTTACATAACTAGACCTAGATTCAGATATTATAGTTTTAACTAATTCTGCTGCTTTCATGACTTTATCGCGGAAGATTCCGGCTATAGTGCTGATTTGCTTAAAATTCATGGTTGGAGAAAGTCCTGCAGGCTGATCCTGGCAGTCTTATCGCACTTGGGACGGCTTGATACTGGAGCGAGGTTTAGAATTATGTTTAAAGCTACTTAGGTGTTCTTCTTCATGCGCCTGTGATTAGAATTGAAGCTGCTGTACGATTGGATCAGTAATCAGTGACATACATAAGTAAGGATAGGCCAACCCCCAGCTTTATATAGGCAGTTTATGTTAGCGAAGAAGTGTCCTCAGCTCTTTCCTTATGAGTTCTTGCAGGAGAGGAGTTCTGCAACTTTTTCCCCCTTCTTAGATGACAGACCAAAATTGTACCTAGATATTTGGTCTCAAAACAGAGCTTTACGGTCACTCTATCTAGCACATGTGGAATAAATTTATCCAGGCTTGCGCTTACGTCTGAACAGTAACAATTCTGTCTTTATTGGGTTGACTCATAAAGCAGGTACTTTTCTATGGGTGCCATACATGGACCGTTATATACCAATGTACGTGGTGTAAAAAATAAAAATTCAGGACAAAAAGTTAAAATTCAGGACAATTTGCAACATATCCCTAAATGAGACTAAAAATATTCTTAGGTATTTTTGTGTCGGAGCAAAATGTTAAAAGAATTCAAAAATAAGTCATTTGTACAACGAAAAAATAAATAAGAAAGATCTCCTAGAAACTCTATTCATATTCTATCTCTTCGAATGGAAATCTTTTTATAACACAAATCTGAAGTCTGGTCGTCGAGCAACCAAAAGGGCATGCTGATTGTGAATTGACAAATATTGGAATGAAAAAAGAAATCCTGTAGAACAGGACACACAATCTAAAGCCACAACAACATCAAATGAAGGGAGTTTTCCAGCTCCAGAAAAAATTATAAATTTGAAGTGGAGTAAGCAGATGTCTAAGAACAAAGTGTCCAACAACTAAATTGTCATAAAAGTGTGAAGACTTTTTTCTTAATACAAGGGAATAAGAAAAGGACGACATAGGAGACTTGGAAAGATTCACTGGTGCTTTTCGGCTGGCTAGGTCTTTTTAATAGAAATAAGAAAATGGCCCAAAAGAAAATTGCATATTCACATGAACAATTGTATGTATATATCAATGTATGCAGCTGTATATTGCACATATAGAAATATTCCTTCTTTCACAAGCATAAAAATAAAATTATGAATGTATATGCTTGATGGATAATCGGTAAATCTATTTGAAAATCCTTGCGTGAGTGCAACCTAGGAAACAAGAATTTAACGAAGAACATGGACAAATCAGTACAGAAAATTATTTTCAAGCAACTCACTCTCATTATTTAACTAACTGCAACATTTGGGTACCAGACTAAAGAGAACGACGAAAAAAATCTCAGTCGTCCAGACAGTTCTCTAGACAACATGATGGACGAGGGACAACGTTTTTTAAGCAGACATTACAAGCGAAGATGGATGTCTGAATAGATAGATAGTGGAAGGAAAAAACTTGAGTTGAACCGAAAAAATATGAAAAAAAAATATGCCACAACGAGACAACGTTGTCGGATAGCAAACGAAAGAATCTAGACGAGAAAGAGAAACATTTTTCAAATGTCTTGGCACATTACTTTTTGATTATTATTATAAAGTTGCAAAAATGTATGACATAGCCATATGGGAATGTTCAAAAATATGATGTCATGTTGTTTGCATGGGCTATTGAGGGAAGAAGCAGAATGTGTAAAAAATATCCAGTGGAAATTCTCGATATACATCCCATTTTTTATATATCGCCAAATGGCACGAAATAATTATTGCTTGGATAATTGTAGATCTTCTTCAAGAAGATCTGTATAATAGAACACTTAAAAACTTTCACAAAAATTCAATAAAACTAAAATTTATATGTTGGTCTGAAAACTCAAGACCCTTTTGGAGTTTATATATACTAATCCAATAATATCACATCCCTTTGGAGTTCCCAATACCACAGACCCTGAAGATTGTTGCACGATGCCATGTGCTATTTCTAACTATATTGTTCTTTTACGATATTTAAAGTGAAAGTTTTAAATGAGGTAAAAAACAAGTTAAAAAATGTCTTGATTTTGCCGAGAGATGTAAACCCTCCGACAATGTCCGTTTATTGAAATAAATTTTGACTTGCGTTATGATTATTTAAATGTTGACTTCGGATGGTACCGAAGGCACTAGCCCAATATTTTTATCTATATGACTATATCGACTACTTTCTTTAGTCTATATGAGATATGTGACAATTTTTTGGAAAATGTTGAAATGGAATGTTTCTGAGGTAATAGAGACCGACATTTCGTCTAATACTAAGAAAAATATTGGGTGCAAAATTTAATGGAAATCTAACATTTATTTCCAATTTCATACGAATAGATGTTAATCCAAATTTTAAAGTGAATAAGGAATCAGAAGGAGTTTACATCAGAGGTTAAGGTAAATATTTAGATAATTCCTGAATCTCTGACTTGTTTCACAAGTTATGATAATTATAGTTACTGAAAATTGTGACCCTTTGTGGGGAGAGTCGATATATTCCATCTTCACACCAGATCTTGTGATAATAGAAATATTGAGATGTATAAAGTCTGAATGGAATCGGATGTTCATTACGCGTTCTATGAGCTTCATGATTTATCTAAATTTGAATCTGTTGTGGGGAAGGTACCAGAAGGAGTGCATCAATATATGCCATCTTCTCAGCAGATCTTGTGTTAGTAAAAATAATGCGATGTGTACAATATTAAGACAACCGTATGCCTATTTCGGATTGTATAATCGTTTTGGTTATTCAAAACTTCGACCCTTTGCGGGGGAAATACCAGAAGAAAAAGTCCGATCTCTCCCATCTTTATAAGAGATCCTGTGTTGATAGAAATATTGAGCTGTGACAAATCTAAATTTCGCGTCTTATGAGTTTCATAGATATTCGAAATTTTGAACCTTTGTGGGGGAAATACCAGAAGGAGTGGGCCGATATATTCCATCTTCACCCTAGACCTTGGGTTAATAAACCTATTGTGATATGTATAATATGAAGAAAATCGGACTCACTCACACATCATATTTTATAAAAGTTATAATTATTACAAATTCTAATTCTTTGTGGGGGAGGTACTTGATGGATTGGACCGATATTGTCCCTTTTCGCGCCTAGCACTGATGCAAATATTTGGAAAGTTGGAGCAAAATCGGATTACCCTTTCTCTCTCTCTGTGCAGTAAAATATTTTATTTGAAAATTTCGGAGGGACCAGAAGGAGTGAATCGATATTGTCTATCTCCGAACTCGATCTAAGTTTGATAATTATATTACGATGTACCAAGTTTAGACCAAATCGGATGCTATCTTCAAGAGTTATCGTGCGCACCAGCCAACAGTGCAGAGAGTAAGACGGCCGCACGGACATCGCTATATCGACTGCAAATGTCCTGAAATGGATTTGGTTCAAAGAAACCTAGAGTCTAAAACCGTTATTTCGGTGAGGCACATTTTGGCCTCTCTAGCCATATGACTGAGGGTATAATAAAAAGGGTACAACCATGCCTAAATTAGAAAAATAGCAAAAAGATTTTCTGCGAAAGCATGTGTGTGATTGTTTTTACACCATCCACCATACTATGGAGGGTATATTTACTTTATCAATCCATTTGTAACTTTTCGAAATACCCAACAAAGTATATATATTCTTGATCAGCGTAAAATTCTGAGTCGATTTAGCGATGTCCGTCTGTCTGTCCGTCTGCCTCTTGTAATCACGCAATCTTTCCAACGAATTGAGATAGAAGGCTAAAATTTTGCACACATGTATATTTTGCCAATGGGCAGTATAGGTTCGTAAAAAAGCCATGTATGTCCACGTTGTCGTATAGTCTCCATATAACGGTACCTCCCGATATTGGGTATTTTGATTATTTCAGCGTCAAATTACGTATTTAGAGTTCGTAATGGGAACTACCGTCTGTAACAGAAAATTGTCTGTGCAGGTCCGGTTCTTCTTATAGGCCCCATAAATTCGGTATTTTGCCGATTTTAGGTGCAATACTCATCGAAATTGTTTGAGATGTCGTATTTGAAGTTTGTGATGGATGCTACAGCCTGTGACAGAAAATTGTCTATGTAAATCCAGGTCTTCGTATAGCTCCGATATAACGGTACCTCCCTACATACGGTATTTTTTTATTATTATTTTTTTTTTTTTGATTTTACCTCATTATTCACCGTTTATTTCCAGTTTCGAATTTGAATATGGTAATGGCTTATGACGAACAAAGCCTATGTAGGTCCACGTCGTATAGACCGAAATATAAGGCTATATACGGTATTTTTAAAATTTTAACAGAATTTTTAACGGTTTTTATTTTTTGAAAATTTCCAAATTCGTTCCAACTGGTGGAGGGTATTCAAAGCCGAACTTACTGCTTTTTAATTTGTTTCCCATATTCGTTTGTAAGTTCGCACATGTCTTCTGTAGTGTTTGTTGAAAACCTTTCTAGTGGTATTTGCTTTTTTTTGCCTATTACTTATACTACCACCACAATCAACTGGGATGTAAAAAGAGTTAAAGGAGGGGTAATTTCCATAGTGTCATTGTCAAAGACTACAACTACTACATTGTGAAAGCTAAAACAACAGTGATATCGGAAGCATCGGAATGGTAAAAGGTCCATAGATCCAACCTCGATTTGAGGAGTTATTTTGTTCACAAAGCGTTTGAGGAGTACATATAAAGGTATAAATCAGAAATCGAATTAAAGATAATTACATGCAGAATTAGTATCCTATTGGAATATTTTTTACTTCACCTATATAACTGAGTAATTCTGAAGGGTTCCAAATTTCAAGATACTAAAAACGTTTTTTATTTCATTTTATTTTATATAACCACTGTTGTATCCTTTCCATGTTGCTTTGCCGGTTTACATATAAAGCCTAACGAAACGCCAAACTGAACTCCTAGTCATGTTCAACGACCATCTATGTACTTTTGCGAAACCATTTCAAGGTCCTTTCTGTTGTTGTGTACATTTTTAAATTGTTCGTTCTACTGTTTATTTGTTATTGTTGCATTGTTTTCATTTTGTTCAGCCTTGTCCGGACAAATAAAGACAATAATGCAGTTAAGGATAAATTAAGAAAATAGAACTGAAAATAAATATTTGCAATTTCCTCGAATAACAAAGCGGAGAAACGGACAAATGTTAAATGCAGATCATGTACACAACGGAAGGATGCTGCAACTAGACAAGGACGTTGACTGGAAGCTTTGGGCTTTGACTGCTTTGTGTTGTAGTTGCGGCTCGATGTAGCATTGCTATGATTCGTTGTGGGACTGTTGTCTGTGGTGAAGTAGTAGTTGTTGCTGTGGTAGTTCTAATGCTCTTTACAGTTTGGAAGTAGTTTCCTTCTTTTTTATGTAATTCAAGTAAAACAACTCAATTCCTTCTATTGTTTGCATTTTTGTACGCCAAAGAGCTACGAAAATCTCTAAATTCCTTTCAAGAATATTAAACACAATTGTACTGTCCCCAAAGGCTCTTAAAAACATTTGAGGTTATGACCCTTTAATGAGTTTATTTGACTTGAAATGAGTTTACTTTTAACTCAAGGCAATAGAAGTCAACAACTGAAGAAGTTGTTTGTAGAGAAAATGGGTTCCACCAACAATTTCGTGAGAACATGTGTCTTAAGGTCACTATAGCTTCAGCGTTATCACAGAATATTATTATTTTTAAATTAATAGATTAAATATAGCCTATTATTGGTTGGAAAACCCCATTATTATACCCTCCGAGATAGAGTGACTTTCTATGTCGATTTAGCCATGTCAGTACATCTGCGGAATTCTATTCTGCTTCCTAAGGAATTAACGTTAGTTTATAACATTTCCCAAATGTATTCTACGTTTTTTGATGTTCAAAATGGACCGTGTTTTTAAACAGCCCCATAGATCGCTACTGTGAGCTTTAAAGGTTGTCGAGTGTTTTAGTCATATTTTTGAACCGAATTCGCTTTCAAACATCTTCAGCTCGATTCATAATATAGGTATGAATATGTGTCGTGGTCGTATATTCGGTATTTTTAAGATTTTTACAGAATTTTTAACGGATTTTATTTTTTTGAAAATTTCCAAATTCGTTCCAAATGGTGGAGGGTGTTCAAAGTTCGACCCAGCCGAACTTACTGCTTTTTAACTTGTTTCCCATATTAGTTTGTATGTTCGCACATGTCTTCTGTAGTGTTTGTTGTGGTATTTCAAGTGGTATTTGCTTTTTTTGCCTATAACTCATACTACCACCACAATCTACTGGGATGTGAAAATAGTTAAAGGAGGAGTAATTTCCATAGTGTCATTGATTTCATAATTTAGGTATGAATCGGCTTATAAGTAAACAACGCCTGCAAGTCATTATCCAAATAAATTTTTTGCGTTTTGAGATGCAGCTTATTGTAACCACAGCAATATGGCTACCGAGGGTATACAGGGTGAGATGAAAAAACTGCAACCAAATTCAGACTGTTGTCATTTCTAAGCCACTCGTCCGATAGCTGTAAAAATTATTCCAGTGACAGCTTATTATATTGTTTACAAGCGTACAAAAGCATTATAATGAGAATTTTCCAGAAAAAAAAAATTATTCGTGATGGAATTCAAGCGTGATAGTGTGATTTCTTTATATTTGGCTGGAAAACCACAAGTGTTAACAACCATAATGATCGTGTTTACTTGCCAAAGAGATCAGCTGAAAATGTGTACCTTCGGTTGACCACCAGAACTCAAGCGCCGGCCATGGTGATGGTGTGGGCCGCCATAACAGATAATATATATTCTGGAGGGTGTATTAAAGCCTTGGGCACTCAAAAATTATGGCCACAGACCATGGACATTCCAACAGGCCTTAGCACCATCGCACTTGGCACGCGTCACCCAAGAATAGTTACAAAATGAGGTTCCTCGCTTCATTTCCAGCGCACAATGGCCACCAAAATCTCCGGATACCAATCCGTTGGACTTTTGTGTCTGTAGTATTTTTGAAAGCAAGGTTGGCAGTAAAAAATACCAAAGTGTCGATCACCTCAAGCAAGCGCTTCGCCCGGAATGGGCCAAAATACCACAGAGCAACATTCGTGTGACATTGGCCGTTTGAAGGCCGTAATTAGTGTTACAGGTGACCAATTCGAACAAATTCAAACTTATTCTAAAATTTGATGCTACTTCCGAAATTTTTTGCTTCATTCAATTAAATTTAAAAAAAAACAGTAAAGAATATCCTAGAGTCGGGCGGAGCCGATTTTATGATACCCTACACCACTTTGCTAATTTAGTAGAGCTCCACATAAAAATTAAAAGTTTTTATGGGAGAATTCAATCATACACGGTATGATTATAATTATAATTTAAAGTTCAAAGGAATAAAATTACCCATTTGGTGAAAAATTAATTTGAAATCACATAAAGATATAAATGGGAGCTATATTCAAATCTGAACCGATCTCGATAAAATTTGGCAAAGATATTTCTGAGCTGTATTTGATATATTTCCATGAATATCGTTGTTACGGAGTGCATATTACGGCTTTGGGTAACAAATACAACAAATCGGATGAACAATATATATGGGAGCTATAGCTATATCTGAACCGATCTTCACCAAATTTGACATACCAGCTTCTAGACTCAATTCGGTCGTAAGTGCCAAATTCCATCCCATTTGGACAAATATTAGACGTTTGGTGCACAATCAAAGGTAAATCGGACGAAGTTTAATATGGGAGATATATCCAAATCTGAACCGATCTCGATAAAATTTAGCAAAGGTATTTCTGAGCTGTATTTGATATATTTCCCCAAATATTGTTGTTACAGAGTGCATATTACGGCTGCGGAGGACTAAAATAACAAATCGGATGAACAATATGTATGGGAGCTATAGCTATATCTGAACCGATTGCGATCAAATTTGGCATACTTATTTTCAGGCCTAATTTGGTTGTATGTGCAAAATTCCATACTACTCGGGCTGATATTACACGTTTGGTGCACAATAAAAGGCAAATCAGACGAAGATATATATGAGGGCTATATCTAATTTTTTACCGATTGTCTCCAATTTCAATAGGGTTCGGGCCACACAAATGTTGTTTGGAAAATATCATCTCAATCGGATAATAAATGCGACCTGCATTTTGTTCACAAGAATACATGGACAGACGGACAGACGGACTGACATGAATAAATCAACTCAGAAAGTGATTCTATGGAGATCCTCAAAAGTAACTATGGGTCTATCTCGTTTCCTTTTGCCTGTTACAAACAAATGTACAAAGACATAATAGCCTTACAAATATGTGATGTAGGGTATAAATATATTAAAATTATGACGTTTGACTTTGTTGCATTTTTTATCTCACCCTCTAGATGATGGTGGTCATATAATGATCGTGGTTATACATAAAAAGAATGAGAATTTTTAATACTTTCCGCCATAAGGAAAATGTTTGATAGTAACTAGTCTATTCCCACTCGAAACAAATCCCTAAAAATTATTACAGAAGGTAATCGAAATATCGGAATAAAAATAGAAAATTTATAAAATTAACATTATTCTTTTGACGACCTAAAGCCAAAATATCAGGAAACAAATAAATAACATTTTTTAATAACATACAGGTCAACTATTCACAACAACGAAAAGCAATACTTTTGAGAGTAGCTTTGGCGAGATTCTGTATATGAACAACATTCACTTAAGGCTGCAAATATCAACGTAATACGTGGGAAGTTTTCAAAGCTCCAGATCAAATATGATAAACCTATTGACATGATCTAAATTTGGACAATATCGGGCAGTCGATTCGTATGTGTATGTATAATTTTTATCCGAAATTATCGCACATTTATGAGCTATCTACCAAAAAGAGTGGATATATTTCGTATTTACACATGCTCTAATATTTTTATTAAAATGCTAATCTCTTGTTGGGGAGGTATAAGAAGGACTGGTCAATTTTGTCCATTTCCGCATCAGACCTAAGCCTCATCGGGTGCTCCTATCACTCAATATGAATGCAATGATATAATTCTCATAAAAAAATTTCATTCATTATTTTGCTCATGTAAACAATGCAGAAACATAATTCATTGTTCATATGGAAAGAAAAATGAATAGTAATAACAACAGAAGATTATGAATGGAATGAGGAAAAACAATATCACAAAAATGCTTTAAGTAAATGCAATAATCCAAAAGGAAGAACACAATAAGACAACGTAAATTCACACATAAATATAAAAAAGTAATACTGACCTGACCTACAATGTGTAGCTGAACATCCGAAAGAATGGTGACAACAGCAGAGTAGCAGCAGTTTTATGAATGTTGGCTCCGTTGGAGTTTAGTGCATTGTTCCGAAAATTGTGACACACTCGAAACACAATCAGGTTAACACTCCGTGTGTTCCGTGTTTCTCCTTGCTCAAAATGGGATGTCTAGAGAGATGCAGTTGTTCCTTTTATTCTTCTTTTATTGCTGTTGAAGCGATTTTATGTTAACGTCTTTCATAAAATATTTTCTTTGCGGATATTTTCTGTTTTTTTTTTTTTTAATGATTTCGTTTGATTGAAAAGACTAGAAATCCAATATTAGACAGAAAAATAAATGCAACACAATATGTGATATAGGTAACTCAAAAATGTTTCAGTATTTATACCCTACAACACTATGTGTTGGGGGTATTATAAGTTTGATTGGGCCAAAAATTATGTAACACCTCGAAATATTGATTTCCCACATAGGAAAGTATATATGGATCTTCCTAGCTCGCCCAGCTGAGTCGATCTAGCTATGTATGTCCGTCCGTCCGTCTGTCCGTG
Source organism: Musca domestica (assembly GCF_030504385.1). NCBI lineage: Eukaryota > Metazoa > Arthropoda > Insecta > Diptera > Muscidae > Musca > Musca domestica. The sequence goes on along the minus strand of NW_026712380.1, from coordinate 4,063,679 downwards.
TTAATTTGTAATCACTCTACAGGTCGCAATTATGGTCCGATCTTCACGAAATTTAAAATGGAGGTGGGGCTAGGGTCAGAATAGAACCCTATTTCTTTTGGTGATGATCGCATAATATTTAGGGGTTGAAATGGACCAAAAACTGAAAAAATTCCTGATTTTGCACTTGCTCTACAGGTCGCAATTATACACCAATCGACGCGGAATTTCGCATGTAGCTAGAGTTTAGGGCTGGCAAGAAGCCTACCCATTTGGGTGGTCATCGGATAATATTTAGCGGGTAGAACAGACCATATATTTTTTGTTGAAAAAAATTCAAAATTTTTCATTAAACCGCGAATATTTTAAATCCCGGCGAAATCACAAAGCCATGTCAAGGTTACTTCTGATCTTTACATTGACGTTAACATCCAAAAAAACGGATATATAGCAAAATATGTGCGATATATATGTTTATCAAAGAAGATATGCTTGAAAAATCTCTTATATGTCGAGAACGGCTGAACTGATTTCGACAGTTCTCATTAATTCAGAATAGCCTCTTGGCAGGAAAGAAAAAACGTCTAAAAAAAATCGCATAAAAATATCTCTCTAAAGATGAAAATATTGATTTTGTAAAATTTTCTCATATTTTTTCAATTTTGTCATATTTTTGGCATATTTTCATTTTGAATTAAACATTTGGTAATATTTCTACAGCTAACAAAACTAAGTAGTTAGGATATCAGGATATCATATACAGATCGCATTTATGGCCCGATCCTTACGAAATTTTGCATGGAGATAAGATGAGGGTCAGAATAAAAGCCTATTCTTTTTGGAGATGATCGCCATATATTTAGGGGTTGAAATTGACCAAAAAACTGCAAAATTGTCAGGAGGTCGTAATTATCCCCCGATCCTCACGCACATTTGAATGGGGGTTACCGGACATTGCAAAAGCCAAGCAGTTTTGGATGGCCATCCAAAAATATTCAATGTGTGAAGGAGTTTGCCAACTTTTGTAGACAAATACGAAAATGTCCATTCCTGTGACTTTTTGGAGAATTCACAAACACAGGAAAGACGCACTTCTGACTATTTCGTTAACGCTGATTTCATTGAAGAATATAGTCAAATGTCTGTATCTCATATAGATGCGTTTCAGTCAAAAACCAATAATAAATGTTAATCTTTTGCCACTTCTGAGAGATTATAGGTCTTTGGGAAATATTGGTTCCAGATCTAGGAAGACCATTTAAGTCCAACATCTACCAATAAATTGGAAATGAGCAAATTAGTTTAAGTTGCTATTATTTGAACATTAGAGAACGAAACCTGATGGTTTTCTTTTATTATTTGTCACAATATCTATATAAACTGTATAGTTTATTATAGTGTTGTAGGGTATTCAACGGTCGGCCCCGCTCGACTGTAGCCTTTGCTTACTTGTTTTACAATGATTTCGTTTGATTGAAAACACTAGAAATCCAAAATTAGACAGAAAAATAAATGCAACACAATATGTGATATAAGTAACTCAATAATGTTTTAATATTTTTTTTCTAAGTAACTTGGCTCATAGAAGACCCAATGAGTCGATTTGTAACTGCGGTAATGTTTTTGTTGCCTTCCAACATTCACTCATTAAACAGCAATGCGGTATTGGTTTTTTAGTTCTTGTTTTTATTCTTGGTGTAATTTAAATTTTTGGTTCTTTTGACAGGATTTGAAATTAGTTTAACTAAATTGCTAAAATCTGCAATTTACTAGTTTAGTTTTCTTAATGTATCATTTTATTAATATTTTCGCGAATAATGTACGTAAAACCACCAAACCACACTGTAAACACCCTGCCATTAAAGGACAATAAACCAACCTTGCCTTAAGAACGTAAGTTGTCAACTAAACCCTTTGGAGGACATTTTAACTATCCAGACAGCAAATGTAATGTTAACAACATTTAACAACAACAGTTTGTCGCATGTTAATAATGGCTACTCTCCAACTGCCGGCAAATTGGAGTCTAAATAGAATAACATAATGAGAGAAAAACATAGAGTTTATACAGAAAAGTGTGCCTCTCGCAACTGTTATAGTTTGATATGTAACTCGTATGCTCCACAGGGGATGTCCCACTTCAATTTACATGTTTCTTATTCCGTTATCAAGTATAAAAGTTGGTCTGTTGGACATTATTCTCTGAAAAGAGAAGCATAGGATAACAGGACTGACTCTCGCTCTCATTTATGTTTGCAGGAATTCAATTGTTTTTGATTTTGGTTTTACCCTTAAAGGAAAATCAAAAAAGTCAAGTTCAACATGTGTTTCTTTTTTTATTCTGTTGTGCTGTACCCAATGTGTGTTTAAGTTTACATAAACATGAGCCACTGTTTAGTAAAATTACTGTAGCCGGCTTTGGACCATATGCCCCTTTAAGGATATTTTGGGTCTATCTAGAAATGTATGTCAGGTTAACTAGTGAAAACAATCACTTTCTAGGGAAGTAAACATTTTAGACTAAATATTATACAGCGTCATAGTTTTATCAACCTCCCCAAGAAGAACTCAAAATTGAAACAAGTAAAACAGCAGCTAAGTTTGGCTGGCACGATCTTTTTATAATATCCACCATTTGGAAGGGACATGAAAAATGCTTTTAATACTCTCCACCATTGGGTAAAGAAAATATTTTTATATAAGAGTATCTGAATTTAAACGTGTTAAACGTTAAACTTCAAATAATAATACCTATTTGGAAACTGTCAAACTTTTCAAACAGCATAAAGTGAATCCTCAATATCAAATTTGAGGATTCCAGAAAATATTCTTAAACCTCCAGGATTATTCGTCCTTTAAAAATATTAAAAAAAAATCCTGTAATACTAATCCCTAAAAAATATTCTTCACAAAATTCACGATTATTATCTCTTGAGTTCCTTAAAAAATATTTTTTCTTAAATCCACGATATTTGGTCCTTAAAAAAATATTCTTTAAAAAATCCAAAACATTTGGTCCTTGAAAAAATGTTCTTTAGAGAATTCACAATTATTGGTCCTTGAAAAAATATCCTTTCAAAAAATCAACGAGTATTGGTTGTTAAAAAAAATAAAAATTCACAATTACTTATCCTTAAAAAATATTCTTTAAAAAGCTCACGATTATTGTCACTTGAGTTAATTAAAAAATATTTTTTTTAAATACTCAATTATTTAATCTTAAAAAATCCACGGCTTTTGGTCCTTGAAAATTAATCTTTAAATAAATCCACTAATATTGTTCCTGGAAAAATTCCACGATTATTGATCCTTAAAAACATATTCTTTTGAAAAATCAGCGATTATTGGTCCTTGAAATACAATTCTTTAAATATCCACGTAATTTGGTTCTTGAAATAATATTCTTTAAAAATCCACGATTATTGGCCCTTGAAATAATATTCTTTAAAAATTTACAATATTTGAAAAATCGATTATTAGTCCTTAGAAAAATATATATTTTTAAAATATCCACGATTAATGGTGCTTTAAAAAATATTCTTTTGAAAAATTCACGATATCTGGTCCATGAAAAAATATTCTTTAAATATCCATGATATTTGTTGGTAAAAAATATTCTTTCAAAAATTCACGATTATTAGCCATTGAAAAAATATTCTTTAAAAAAATCCACAATTATTGGTTCTTGAAAAAAATATCTTTAAAAAATTTCACGATTATTGGTCATGATAAAAAAAAACTTATATGGGGCGCTACCAAAACGGAAACGTCTACAACGTTTGTCATCTATCAAATCTTCATAAATACCAAATTTGAAACAATTTTGTGGGTTAATAAGACTATGATTATCAAAATACGGAATATCGATAGGTTTCGTTATATGTGCCATATAGGAAAACGTATACCTAAATATTCAATGTTTTGCGCCCGGAGCTAGAACCCATTTTTAAGCAAATCATTTTTGGCAAAAATCATCAAAATACTGAATATCCGGAGGTACCATTATGTGGGGGCTATACGAAAACGTGGTTCAATACATGGACGATTACAAACTACAAATGCCGATTTTTGGACGAATCAGTGGGAAACTATGGCAAAAATCATTAAAAAAGTATTGGGAGGTATCGTTATATGGGGGATATACCAAAACCTGTATATGCTATTTTCTGTCATCAGAGCTAGAATCCATTACGAACTACAAATACTAATTTTTAGACAGATCCGTAAAAAAATATGTCAAAATTTTTCAAAACACCGAATTTCGGAAGGTACGGTTATATGAGGGCTATAACAAAACGTAGACAAATATATCTCATTTTCAATACCAACCATCATGGACATAATACAAATTGTTCTGTCAAATTTTGAAGCTCTACGTCGTATACAGGGTGAGATAAAAAAACTGCAACCAACTTCAGACTACTGGCATTTCTAAGCCACTCGTTCGACAGCTGTTAAAATTATTCAAGTGACAGCTCATTATATTGTTTACAAGCGTATAAAAGAATTTTGGTGAGAATTTTCTAGAACAAAAGTTATTCGTGATGGAATTCAAGCGTGATTGTGTGATTTCTTTATATTTGGCTGGGAACCCACAAGTGGCTATCGTCAGAGCGCTCCAGCATTTAAATGTGAATAAATCTTTTGTTTTCGTACCATCGCTCGTTACGGTGATATTGGTAGCGTAGCCCGACGTCAAGGAAGTGCACGAAAAAATAGCAACATCAGCAGAAATGGTTCCAAAAACGTAAAGAAGCTAGATGAACTAAACCCGCGTCGCAGTGGCCGAAAATGGCTGAACATATCACAATAATTCATTCGGCAAATATTGAAAAATAAGCTCGGGGTAAAGCCTTTGAAATTCCAAAAAGTGCAAGAACTTACACCGCAACTCAAAGAGCTAAAGAGTTGCTTCGCTTGGCCGAAAGTGGTGAACTGCCGAATTTGGTTATCTCCGATGAGAAAACATTCGTTGTCCAGAAGTTTGTAAACAAACAAAATGATCGTATTTACTTGCCAAAGAGGTCAGCTGAAATGTGCAACTTCGATTGGCCACCAGAACTCGAGTGTCGGCCATTGTGATGGTGTGGGCCGCCATAACAGCCGATTTAAATAAAAAATGTAAAAATTATGGCGTTTGACTTTGTTGCAGTTTTTTATCTCACCTGTAATGTGGGCTGTATAGGGATTTCAACAGACAGACATCGTTAAGTCGACTTAGCGTGATTGCATCGGACGGACGGGAGGACAGGGCTAAATCGTCTTAGAATTTTATGCTGATCAGGAATAAATATAATTCATGGGTCTAAAATAATTTTATCGATGAGTTACAAACGGCATGACAAACTTAATATACCATCCATACTATTCATGGTGGAGGTATAAAAATACCTAACACGAACTGTGGAACGAATCTAAAATTTTAAGGTGAACTTTTCGCTGATGATGTGCGGTCACTTGGTAGTTAATATATACTTTACATAATATATATTTGCATTTTATTTTCCATTACATTGGAAAACAGAACATTCCCACGCTTTTAATTGTAATTTATTGATATTTGACAATCCCATTTGGTAGACAAACATTTTGGGTGTGCCTAAACATGGCGACAAAAATACGGCTTTGACTGGACATGTACTTAAAAACTGTTTTGGCAATTGTTACAAGTATAAATTACGATAGAAGGAGAAGAAAACTTGTAGAGAATATCTCCAGTTAAACTTATATTGCTATCTTCTATACTAGATGTTTAAGATGTCGTTTCTGAGGTGCTTAAAAATGTTGGTCAAACTTTTTTTTGTGTTTGCTTTTTATGGTAACTTTTGTAGACTTATTTATATCCTACGAAAAAATTGGGACTCTACTCGATATGAATTATATACAAATAAAATACAAATATAGTTGGCGTTACTGACCAAGTAATAATCACACCACTACATCTACACATAAACATCAATCTAAATAAGTTTTTAATATACAAAACCTTGTTGGACATTAATTTAGGAAGAACATCTACAGAAATCATTATAAATGTTGATGGGTAGTTATTTTGCAAGTCTTCGGGAGAAAATACATGAAGTGGTCTAGAGTGCAAACATTGTTTAGTCCACAACAAATCAAAAGCTATTCATCTATTTTTTAAGAGACTTGCATGACTCTAATAGAGTTTGCCACTAGAAATTTTATAGGAAGTTGGTTTATTTATCAATTCAAAATACAATTTGTCTTTTTCGATTCCATCGAAATTAAATGAAATTTAAATTCTATCTTAAAGCTAAATTTATCGAGTTATAAAATAAATTATCACATCTGTGTTAATCTGGCAGAACCTCCTCACACAATTGGCAGTTGTACATTTTTTCTTCTTCTTCTACAATGTGTTGAAACATTTCTTCATGCATAAAGCATTTATTGAAGCATTCGTTGAATCAAAACAAGTAAATTAACTTATTCAACTTTTTGCATTAATTGAAGCTGTTTTACTTTAAGGACACTTCAATTTCTCTAGTGCGTAGCATCATTTTCTCGTTCTATCTATGAATGTAGCTGCCAAAAGACCTGCTTTGTTTACATTCAGATGTGAGTGTATTTTGTTTGCTTTGTTTATGGATTGTACATTTTGAAAAGTTTGTTTACATTACATGTTTGCATAATGTCTGTTATACGAAGGAGGGCGAGCACATGATGGCAGTCAAACATTTATTGGGAAGAATGTCGAGTGTTACTGAAAAATTAGAAGAAGTAACAGAACATTGGGAGCAGTAGAAGGGAACAATACATTTGATATAGACGTTTCGCTTCGAAATTTGAAGTTTGTAACACAAGTCCTGTATTATTAAGTAAATTACTTGAATACATCATAAGCATGGCTGTCTTTCCAGAATTTTTTTTTACGAGACCTACCCATCACTTGGTCTATTTAGGATTTTGCGAAGTTTTACATTATTTCTATCAAATAGGCCTCACTATTAATGGAGCGTATTTTGTGACTTCGTTTGCAACTCGAAATATTTTTCGCATGTATATCCTCTTGATCAGCCTGAAATTCCATGACAATTAAGTTATGTGCGTTTACCTATCTGTCCGTATTTTACCGTCCACCATACTACGGAGGGTATATAACCTTTGTCATTCCACAAAGCATATATTCTTGATCAGCGTAAAATTCTAAGTCGATTTAGTGATGTCCGTCTGTCTGTTGTAATCGCGCTATCTTTCGAACGAATTGAGGTAGAAGGCTAAAATATTGCACACATGTTTATTTTGCCAGTAGACAGGTTCAGTTCGTAAATGGACCTACGTTATCATGTAGCCCCCATACAACAGTATCTCCGGATATTCGGTATTTTGATGATTTTAGAGACATAATTCACCGGAAATGTTTCAAATTTCGTATTTGAAACTCGTAATGGATACTGCAGCTTATGACAGAAAATAGTCTGTGCAGTTACACGTCTCCATATAGCCCCCATATAACGGTACCCCCCGATATTCGCTATTTTGATGATTTTAGCGGCATTATTCACCGGAATTGTTTCAAATTACGTATTTAGAGTGCGTAATGGCACCTACAGTCTGTGACAGAAAATTGTCTATGCAGGTCCAGGTCTTCGTATAGGCCCCATATATCAGTACCTCCCTATTTTGACGATTTTAGGTACAATTTGAGATGTTGTATTTGAAGTTCGTAGTGGATGCTACAGCCTGTGACAGAAAATTGTCTATGCAGGTCCAATTCTTCGTAAAGCCCCCCCTATAACAGTACCCCTCAATATTCCGTATTATGATGATTTGTAAAAATACTGAATATAAGGAGATACTTTTGCATTTGGACCTTTACGAAAACATGCAATTCTCCATCATAGGCTGTAGTACTTATTATGAACTTTAAATACGAAATTTGATGCAATTCCTGTGAATAATGTCGTTCAAGTCACCAAAATACTGAATAATGGGAAGCGCCGTTTTATGGGGATATGCTGAGTCCTGTTAGAATGTCCAAGGTCTGCGGCCAAAATGTTTGCGTGCCCAAGGCTTTAATACACCCTCCAGAATAATTTCGCAATAATATTCGGCATTTATTTTTCAATTTTAGCCGGGTGGAATATTGCGATATGTTCAGCTCACGAGCCATTTTTCTGCCACCGCGATGCGGGTTTCGATCAAATATAAGTTAATCACACTATCACGCTTAAATTCCATCATGAGTAACTTTTTTCTTTGTAAACAATATAATGAGCTCTAACTGGAATAATTTTAACAGTTGTCGGACGAGTGGCTTCGAAATGACAGCAGTTTGAAGTTGGTTGCTGTTTTCTCATCTCACCCTGTAGGTTATAAAAATTGAATTGTGTATATAGGTTATCTGCATCTATTGGCATTTACATATTCCTCAATATTGGTCACTTTTATATTTTTCATTTGATATGTTTCTACTTTTATCTATGAATTTTCAGTTTGAATTTTTTTTTTTTTCATTGCAGATGAATTTAATTTGACTTGATGTCAAATATTTATTCTTCAACTCCCGTATCATGTTCTGGGAACAAACACAGAATATATTACATTTTTCTTGTCTCCAAATGGGATTTGATTGTTTGCCTTCATGCCGCAATATAACTAAAATGGTTGCAAAGGAATCGGTGAAATGTTGATGCTCTTATGTAGTTGGCCAGATGCCAATGCAAAAAAGGCAAGCATACATGTTAAAAATCTGGTTTAGTACAATTTTTGATAGTTAAAATTGTTTTTTTTTTTTTTTTTCTTTGTGTGAGGGCAATTGAATTGAATGAAGTTGACGGGAATTCTTAGTAAGTTATTACATCTCAACCATGTGTGTGGTTTCTTACTATATGCTTATCCTACTAAGAAATTAGATAATAATAATTTAATTAAAAATCATTGATATTCATAATGGTACAATAAAAAGGTACGGTGAAGCTACCAGCCGATTTTTTTATACCCTCCACAATAGTATGGAGGTTATAATATAACCTCCATACTATTGTGGTGTGTGTGGTCATTCCGTTTGTAACTCCTCAAATTACACATTTAGACCCCACAAAGTATATATTTTCTTGATCAGCATAAAATTCTATGTCGATTTAGCGATGTCCGTCCGTCTCTCCGTCTGTGGAAATCACTCTAGCTTCCGAACGAATTGAAGTAGATTGATAAAATTTTACTCATATGTATGTTATGTCTTTTGGTATTGAAAATGGGTTATGTAGGTCCGCGTTTTGGTATAGCCCCCATATAACGGTATCTCCCGAAATTCGGTATTTTGATGATTTTAGCGACATTATTCACCGGAATTGTTTCAAATTTGGTATTTGAAGTTCGTAGAGGATACTACAGCCTACGACAGAAAATTATCTATGCATATAACGGTACCTCCGGATATTCGGCTCTTTGTTGAAATTAAATTCTTTCAAATTTGGTATGACAATGACTGAAGATTGTCTGCGCAGGTTCACGTCTTCATATAGCCCCCATATAACGGTACCTCCCGATATTCGATATTTTGACGACACCGGAATTATTTCAAATTTTGTATGTAAAGTTCGTAATGGATACTACAGCCTAAGGCAGAAAATTGTCTGTGCAGATCCAAGTTTTCGTATAGCCCCCCATATAACGGTACCTCCCGATATTCGGTATTTTGATGATTTTATCTACATTATTAGCGATTTTTTTAAGTTTCGCATTTGAATATTGTAATGGCTTATGACAAATGTTACCTATGCAGGTCCACGTCGTCGTGTAGACCCTAATATAACAGCTACATTCGCTATTTATACCCTACACCACAAGGTGGTCAGGGTATTATGTCTTTATGCATATGTTTGTAACAGGCAAAAGGAAACGATTCCTTTTGATGATCGGCATAGAATCACATTCTGATAAATCGACTCAGAATGTACATGTCCATCCGTCCGTCTGTCCATGTATTTTTGTAAACAAAGTACAGTTCGCAATTATTGCCCTATCCAGATGAAAGGTTGCGCAAATCATTTGTTTGGCCCAAGGACGAACCCCATTGAAATTGGAGATAATCGGTCAAAATTTAGATATAGCTCCCATATACCTATATCTTCGTCCGATTTGCTTTTATTGTGCACCAAACGTGTAATATCAGTCCGAATAGTATGGAATTTTGCACATACAACAAAATTACGCCTGAAAATAAGTATGCCAAATTTGATCGAAATCGGTTCAGATATAGCTATAGCTCCCATATATATTGTTCATCCGATTTGTTATTTTTGTCCTTCGCAGCCGTAATATGCACTCTGTAACAACGATATTCAGGGAAAAATATCAAATACAGCTAAATTTCATCGAGAACAATTTAGATTTGGATATAGCTCCTATATATAACTTCGTCCGATTTATCTTATATTCTGCATCAAACGTCTAATAATTATTTGCCCAAATGGGATGGAATTTGGCACTTAGGACCGAATTTAGTCTAGAAGCTAGTATGTTAAATTTGGCGATTGGATTGGTTGAGATATAGCTGTAGCTCCCATATATACTGTTCATCCGATTTGTTGTATTTGTTACCCACAGCCGTAATATGCACTCCGTAACAACGATATTCAGGGAAATATATAAAATACAGCTCAGAAATATCTTTGCAAAATTTTATGGATTTGGATATAGCTCCCATATATATCTTTATCCGATTTCAAATTAATTGTGCATCAAATGAGAAATACAAGTCCGAATTTAAAAGATACAAATGCTTCGGCATATTTAGTCCTTTGAACTTTAAATTATATTTATAGCTTGTATGATTGAATTCTCCCATAAAAACTTTTAATTGTTATGCGAAGCTCTACTAAATTAGCAAAGTGGTGTAGGGTATCATAAAGTCGTCCCCGCCCGACTTTAAGACTTTCTTTACTGGTTTTAAGATTTTAACAGAATTTTCAACGGATTGCGAATTGTCAAAATCGTTCCAAACGGTGGAGGGTATTCAAAGTTCAGCCCGACCGAACTTACAGCTTTTTTACTTGTTTTGTTTTATAATGGGAATTAAAATTCCTTGTTATACATAACGTTAAATTATTTCGAACCTTTCAAAATACACAAATTCGTGACAAATAGAACCTGAACTCTCATTGACCTCTAAAGAGCATTCAACGTACTTTCTTATAAAATGTTACTACTCTTCATCGCTAACAGACTGGAGGGCAAGGAACTTGACTTTATATCTTAATATCAGCTCAACATCTTTGTTTTTGTTTTGTTGTTGCTGTTGTTTGTCTTATTGTTGACGTTATACTTCAGTACCTTTAAATCTCCATTGTTTTGCTTGTTAGTGATGTGAATATTTGTCAACACTTATCACGTACTTTGGTGAAAGGAGTAACGGAAGGACGTTTCAGATATCTATGCATTGCCATACTCTGATTGTTTTGTGTGGTTCCGTTCAAGCTGTTCGCCCGCCGCCTGTGTAAAGCTGATGTCTTGGCTATGCTAAATTGAAGTCATTTGTTTTTATATTCTAGTAAAGGGGGTGTGGCGAAAACATGCTAACATTTCGTGACACATTGAAAGAAAGTCAGAGCGCAAAAAAAGTGTAAGAAAGAAGAACAACAAAAATTAGATTATGCGCGTTGTTGGCAAAGGAGTGTAACAATTTATCCCTTTGGAAAAGTGTATGGGAAATAAGAAAAACAAATCTATTTTTGGTAAACAAAAGATTACAATGTAGAACTTTTTTACAAATCTTACCGAATATACATTTCATTAAATTAAGTCATTAGTCCTGTAAAATTGAACAGTAATTCTTAATACAATTTGTCATTTCGTTTGTAGCACCTCGAAATATCCATTTTAGACCACTACTTTCGTGATTAGCATAAAATTCTTTGTTGATTGAGCCATTGAAAATCGCTGTAGCTTCCTAAGGAAATGAAATAGGGTGAAAAAAGGTTTACTCAGTTACATATATTTTAGGTATGTAGAATTTGTATACCCTCCACAATACATAGTATAGAGGGTATTTTAAGTTTGTCATTCCAATTGTAATTCATCGAAATAATAACAAAGTATATACTTTCTTGATCAGCGTACAATTCTAAGACGATTCAGCCCTGTCCGTCCGTCCATCTGTTGTAATCACGCCAGAGTCAAAACAAATAAAGATGGTAAGCTACACGATATCATATAACCTCCATATAACGGTGGCCCCCGTATTCGGTATTTTGATGATTACAGCAACATTTTAAATGGAATTGTTTGCAATTCTATATAAGAAGTTCTTTCTTAGTACTTTACTCACTTGAAGAGAATTGTATATAGGTCCACGTCTTCGTGTAACCTCCATATAACGGTACCTATATTCGGCATTATGATTATTTTAGCGAAATTATTCACCAGAATTGTTTCATATTCCTTACTTGGAATTCCTAATGGGTACTACAGTCTATGGCAGACAATTGTCTATGCTGGTCCAGGTCTTCTTATAGACCTATGTATCGGTACCTCCCTATATTTGGTATTTTGACGATTTTTGTACAATCTTCACCGGAATTTTTTCAATTTTCGAATTTAGATAGTGTAATGGCCTATGACAAAAGTTGCCTATGAATGTTTACCTCATGGAGGTCGTATAGACCCCAATATAACGAGATTTAAGATTTTAACAGAGTTTTTAACGGATTTTACTTTAAGTATTTATTCTTATACCCTCAATAAAAGTATGGAGGGTATATTAAGTTTGTCATTCTGTTTGTAACACCTCGAAATATACATTTTAGACCCCACAAATTATATATATTTTTGATCAGCATAAAATTCTATGTCGAATTATAAATGTCCGTCCGTCTGTCCGTCTGTGGAAATCACTCTAGCTTCCGAAGGAAATGAAGTAGGTTGATAAAATTTTACTCAAATGTGTATTATGTCTGCAGACTTTTGGTATTGAAAATGGGCCATGTAGGTCCACGTCTTCGTATAGCCCCCATATAACGGTACCCCCGATATTCGGTATTTTGATGATTTTAGCGACATTATTTACAGGAATTGTTTCAAATTTTGTATTTGAAGTTCGTAGTGGATACTACCGCCTATGCCAAAAAAATGTTTGTGCAGGTCCACGTTTTATAACCCCCATGGTACCTCTGTATATTCGGTATTTTGATGATTTTAGCTACATTATAAACCGATTTTTTTCATGTTTCGCATTTGAAAATTGTAATGACTTATGACAAAGGTTGCCTATGCAGGTCTACGTCGTCGTATTGCCAAATTTGTTTTCAAGTGGTGGAGTGTATTCAAAGTTTGGCCCGGCCGAACTTTCAGCTTTTTAATTTGTTTGAAATTAAATTGTCTGCAAATCTCCAAAAGGAGTTCATTCTGAGTAATTTAGCCCCTGAAAGTTTATGGTCTATATGGGTCCACGAGATCGTATATTTTATTTACTTTTTTCAATGGAATTCTCTAAAACCACCTGGAAGAGAATTATGTATAGGTCCACGATATCGTATAGCCCCAATAAAACAGTACCACGATATTTGGAATTTTCATGATTTTAGGAACATATTCACCAGAATTGTTTCAAATTTCGTATTTAGATATCGTAATGGGTACTACAGCCTATGACAAAAAATTGCGTATGCAGGTCCACGTTTTCGTATAGCCTCCATATATTCGGTATTTTGATGATTTATGATTGTCTATGCTATTCCAGGTTTTTTTAATATTCCCTTGTATCGGTACCTCCCGATATATTGGACAATAACATTCGACATTTGATTCTAATAAAATTTTGCATTGAGGTAGGGTTAGGCTCAGAATGGATACCCTATTGTTTTGACGATTTATATTTAGGGGTTCCAATGGACCAAAAATTACAATTTTCTAGAATTAGCAGTCTCTCTACGGGTCACAATTAAGAACCATCCGACACATAATTGCATGCATGAAGAGAGAAAGATAGTTAGGAGACACGGCAAAAGTTTAGCATTTTGGAAATTGTTTTTTATGTGAAATTGTTTTGAATGCCAATCAACACGACAGATAGAGGTAAATATAGGGCAAATGCTCCGGTCAAAAACCAAAAATAACATTTGTGCAGTACTAAATGGCATTATTTAAAAAAAAAACAATAAACATGATTTTGTACCTAAGGAGGTTCTCCCATATATTGTATTGTAGGGTATCACATGGTCGGCCCCGTACGACTAATGTTTTCTTGTCTCTTATTTGCTTGATTTAATTTGGAGTCATAGGGTGTAGCATTTGTTTATTTCATTATAAATTTTTATTCATTAATATTTTAATTCAAATATAACACTAAGCTATGTTAGTGCCATTCACCTGCAGCGTGTTTCAACAATTATCCATGCGCATAAAACTTTCATTGAAATAGTTGAATTGAAACCAGTAAATTAACTTTTTTCAACTCTTCGCATTAATTGGAGCTGTTTTACTTTAAGGACACTTCAACATATCTAGTGCGTAACAATATGTGTGTGTGAGTGTGTGTGTTTATGTGTTCTCCGAATGCAGCAGCCAAAAGAACTTGTTTGTTTGCATTCATTCATATGTGAGTGTATTTTGTTGAGGATTGTACATTTTGAAAAGTTTGTTTACAGTTAATATTTGCATAATGTCTGTCACATGGTTGACAACTCAAGGAGCATGTAGAATGTAAAGGCATTCACAAATCTACTGGGAAAGAAGTCAGTGACATTTTTCATAGAAGAAGAAGAAGGAGAACATTGTTAGTGGCTGAAAGGGAACAAAATATTATTGTAAATATAGAAGGGATTTGAAATTTTTGAATTTATAATTGAACTGCGCATTTTTACGGTAGTTGTTTGAACGTATTTTGATATGGAATCCTATTTTAAGTAGAATATTTTGACTTGCTACGATCCCGTTTAAAGGTAGTTTTCAGAGTTTATTTTGAAAGAGGAACAAAAAGACCTCTTTGTTGACTCGCTGAAGGGTTAACACTTTATACCAAAATAATCCTCGTACTATGAAATACTGCCGAAGACACTATATAATTAAAATGTAAGGAATCTATGGAATTTTTATCCAAACATTTTAAACAAGTACAAGTACAAAACATTAAGTTCGGTCGGGCCAAACTTTTAATATCCTCCACCTTTGGGTAAAACATAAAACATTTTTATATAAAATATCTGAATTTAAACGTGTTCCACTTTAAACTATAAAATACCAGTAAGACCGTATGGATGATACTGTTAAACTTTTCGAAAAACCATAAAGTGAGTGAGGCCGTTATATGGGGGGCATACCAAAACGGGAACCTCTATAGACAATTTTATACTTCAAGGATTGACATCTACCACATTTGAAAAAATTTCGTGGGTAAATTCATTATTAAAATACCTAATAATCTTGGGTATCGTATATGTGCGCTATAGGAAAACGTAGACCTAAATATTCAATGTTCTGCCACCATACCTAAAATCAATTATGAACTACAAATATTAATTTTTAGACAAATCCGTGGAAAATGTGGCAAAAATCTTGAAAATACCGAACATACGGGGGTCCAATTATGTGAGGGCTATACGAAAACATAGACACACACACATATATATATATATATATATATATATATATATATATATATACTATGTTCCGCCACCAGAGCTAGAACCCATTGCGAACTACAAATATCAATTTTTGGACAAATCCGTGGCAAAATGTGGAAAAAATCATAAAAATACGGAATATCGGGAGGTACCGTTATATGGGGGCTATACCAAAATGTGGACAAATACACTATGGTCCGCCATCAGAGGTAGAACCCATTGGGAACTATAAATACCATTTTCAGACAAATCCGTAAAAAATGTGGCAAAAATAATCAAAAAACCAATTATCGGTAGGTACCCTTATATGTTGGCTATTGAACAAAGTGGACCGATATATCTCATATTCAATACCAACCATTCTAGAAACAATATAAATAGTTCTGCCATATTTTTGGGTCAAAATACCAGAGATCTTGTGTTAGCAAAAATATTTGTACAGGGTGAGATAAAAAAACTGCAACCAACTTCAGACTGCTGTCATTTCTAAGCCACTCGTCCGACAGCTGTTAAAATTATCCCAGTGACAGAGCTCATTATATTGGCATTTTGGTGAGAATTTTCCAAAAAAAAAAAAAATATTCGTGATGGAGTTTAATCGTGATGGTATAATTTCTTTATATTTGACTGGAAAACCACAAGTGGCTATCGTTAGAGCACTCCAGCATTTAAACGTGACTACATCAAGGAATTGGACGGATGACAGCAGCAACATCAGCAGTAATGGTTCGAAAAGTAAAGAAGCGACTTGATCGAAACTCGTGTGGCAGTGGCCACCAGAACTCAAGCGCCGGCCATGGTGGTGGTGTGGGCCGCCGTAACACCCGATGGTCGCTCTCTGCTCGTATTAATTTACAGTGGCATCAGAATTAATGCCGAATATTAAAGTCTTGGGCACGCAAGCATTTTGGCCGCAGAGCTCGTACATTCCACTCAGCACGCGCCATCCAAGAATGGTTACAAAATGAGGTTCCTCGCTTCATTTCCAGCGCACAATGGCCACCAAAATCTTTAAATAACATTCCGTTGGACTATTGGGTTTGTAGTATTTTAAAAAGCAAGGTCGGCACTAAAAATACCAAAGCGTCGATCACCTCAAGCAACCGCTTTGCCGGGAATGTGACAGCGTGTGACAGTTTCATTGGCCGTTGGAAGGCTATAATTCGTGCCAAATGTGACCAATTCGAACAAATCTAAACTTGTTCTAAAAATTGATGTTGATGCCATATATAAAAATACAATATCTACAATTGTAGCCTCTAGAGCAACAGCAAACTCAAGAATGTTTTTGGTCCATGTCAACCCCTAAGTGTTTCACAATATGCTCCTATTCTGACCTTTGTTCGATCTCCATGTGAAATTTCTTGAGAACGGATTACAATTGCGGCCTGGAGCGTGATTGCATGCTTGATTTGTCCTAATCAAACTCATAACATCTCCACCAGGTAGTTTTGTAGGGTATAAGCATGGTACAATGAATTCAAGGTAGGGCAGAATTACCATATGATTTTAATTTTTTTTATTTTTCTGGATTAATATGTCAACTTCATTTGTTTATGTGTACGGATTCTTTTCAATAATAAAAAAATTGTTCAGAAAATATTCAAATTCGGGTGTTTTCAAAATGCTTATTGCAACGTATGCATCGACAAAGTCTACAGTTTTTGTGGCGAAATAAACCATAAGAGATATATAGAACATGATTCTGAAAAGAAATTTTGACCTTTTCGCGTTTGTAAATAATTTATTCAAAATCAATGCAACAAGTTTTTAGCTTTTTTATTGTTTTGATAGTGATTCTGACATTACAAGCCAAACAGGTAGACCTCTATACTTGAAATTTTTTCAAAGTTAGCCTACCTTGAATTCATTGTACCATGGGTATAAGAAGGGATTTATATGGGCAATTTTTTTAACAACAGAACATGCCAGAATAGCCCAAAATGTCTACAACTTTAAATCATTCAGAAAATCGAAAATCCAGAGCCATAGTTATCTAGATGTACACATGGTACAAAGAAGAGAAGGTAGGCCAACTTTGAAAAAATTGCAAGTATAGAGGTCTACCTGTTTGGCTTGTAATGTCAGAATTAGTATCGAAACAATAAAAAATCAAACAACTTGTTGCATTTATTTTGAATAAATAATTGAAAAACGCGATAACTGAATGAAAGGTCAACACTTCTTTTCAAAATCATGTTCTATATATCTCTAAAGGATTATTTCGCTACGAAAACTCTAGATTTTGAAACAAACATTTTGAAAACACCCGAATTTGAATGTTTTCTGAACAATTTTTTTTGTTATTGAAAAGAAAACACATACATAAACAAATAAAGATGACATATTAAGGCAAGAAAATAAAAAAAATTAAAATCATATGGTTTCATAGCCCTACCTTGATATCATTGTACCATGGATGTACATATATGTAGTGCAACATGACAGATATAAGGTAAATGTTTGCTACAACATTTTTGATCTGTTTTAAAACGAATTGCCCTTAATTTGTTAAAATGCCCTCTTTTTCTTTGGCTTCCATGGAACGTTAGCTCCCGATGAAACCTATAAAGGTTTCGCTTGTTGGTTTTGTATGTCTAAACATAACCCTCTTTACATTGTCATTCATTTCAAATGTGTAGTAGGGTATCCCTTGCATACATATTTTTAATTATTTCAATTTTTATTTTCTGTCACATTTTTAGTCTACAAATATTTGCATTCACCAATATTTTTCTGCTGCTTCCACCTTGTTATTTTTTAATTCCAATGGATCCAACAAAAGTCGGACATGTTCGATTTCCACAATATGATGGGCAACGTTTCCTAATTGCAGTTATAGCGAAAGAAGTATGTTTGTATTCAAATTTTTTTGATGATGCCAAAGAATAATTTTGTTATTTCAAAATAAGGAAATCGTTGCAGGGTTTGCTCTGGCTGGAATTGGAGAATCTCTGGGCATGGGGAGCAATCAAGTAAATTTTATGGTGGTCACTAAGAGTAAGTAAAGAAAGTAAAAATTTAGAAAATTAATTAAACAAATTACATATGTCCCTATCTTATTTAGGTACACCTTTAAGAGCTGTAGAAAATTATTTAATTACGGTCTATTATCGTTCCGACATTGGTGTTATATTAATTGATTCTGATATTTGGTTCTTTCTTGAGCCCACATTTATTAAAATTAAAAACAAATTGTTACCCATTGTGTTAAAAATCCCAACGAAGCAATTGCCGCCAATGATTGAAACTCAAATTCATTAGCTAGATAAATTAAATTTATAAAGATATTTTGAGAGAGAAAAAAAAAACAAAAGAAAACAATCACTAAATATTAATAGTTGCATAATTTTTTAAGTAATTCAAGAGCATTTAAAATAATTTCCTCCTCCCTCCATCAAAAGTAAAGATGTGTTTGCATATAAATTGCCGTTTAATAAATACAAATCAATTTAGAAAATATTTTAAACTCCCAAATGATGGGAGCATAAAAAGAAAATTGTTTGCGAAATATATTTGCATGTATAAATGTTGTTTCACATACCAGCTGAAGTTCGTACCATAAATTATGTTGGTTTCATAAATATGACTCCCATGTTTACAATAACTGACTAGAGTACATCGTGACCCATTTTTTTGCCTGTCATACATAAGGTACCCCACTTACAAATCTAACTTCGTTCCCGCGAGCAGCTTCTTATGTCATATTAAGGTTACATATGTTGAAGAGAAATAAAAAGTAAAAAACTCCATAAAATAATATCTACACAAATATGAAGTCAACATGCATGAAAATTTATGGAATATTTATTATACACTACAACACTATGCGTTGGGGGTATTATAAGTTTGATTGGGCCAAAAGTTATGTAACACCTCGAAATATTGGTTTCCCACATAGGAAAATAAATATGGATCTTTCTATCTCGCCGAGCTGAGTCGATCTAGCTATGTATGTCCGTCCGTCCGAAATCACAATATCCGCACAGCTAAATTCTGACCGTTACGTAGAAGCCGATAGTAAATATATCGGATATATATAGTGAAATATATGTTTATATACAAAGGAAGGGGATGTTAGCTAGAATGCTTATATCTTAGGAACGGCTGGACCGATTTTGACTAATTTTGTCAATTCAGAATGCCCTCTTGGCATAAAAGTATAAAATAAAAAAAAAAAAAAAATCGCATAAAAAGATATTAATAATGAAGTTAATATAGCTTTTGTAGCATTTTGTGACATTTTAAATTTTTTTCATAATTTTTATCGCATGCGATTTTTTCAATTTGACTTATAATATTGAAGTGTATTTTTTTTTTGTAATATTTTTTCAACTTACAACACAGGTTGGGGTTATTATATACAGATTGCAATTATCGTCCGATACTCACGAAAATTTTCACATGGGTAGGGATAGGCTCAGAAGGGCGAGGCCTATTGTTTTCAGAGATGTCCGCAATATATTTAGGGGTTGGAATCGACCAACAACTAAAATAGTTTCTGATTTTGCAGCCGTTATAAAGGTCACAAATAGAAACCAAAGAACACAGAATATCGCATGAAGTTAGAGTTTAGGGCAGCGGGTAGAATGGACCACTACTTTTGTGTGACAAAATACCAACATTACATACAGGCGATATCCGAAATACACAAATGGCTAACATCTTTTTTATGCTGATTTCGTTAACGTATATAGCCAAATATCGTGGACAAGCAAATCATATAGATTAGTCTATATTTGGAGATACAGAGGGGCAAGTTACTCTGGAGATGATCGAAAAATATTTAGGGGTTCAAATGAACCAAAAACAAAAAAAAAATCGACAACACCTGAGAAGAGAGTTAAGGACAAGGAAGAATTCTAGCATTTTGGATGGCCACTGGATCATATTTAGCAGTAAAATGGACAGCTAACAGCACGACGGAGTGCATAAATAATGGGCAAATGTCCCTGGTCAAAGTGCTCCGTGACATAATTTCTAAAGCGAAATCTTCCAAAATGGATTTGGACATAAGGGGCTTTTAACATATTGTAGTGTTGTAGGGTATTACATGGTCGGCCCCGCACGACTATAGACCTTGCTTACTTGGTTTTTTTTTTAATTATATTAAAAGACAGCAAAAAATGTCGGAAATAGTATAAAATTTAAGAATAAGTTTAGATTTGTTCGAATCGGTCACCTTTGGTACGAATTATGGCTTTCAAATGGCCAATGAAACCATCGCACGATGCCCGAATGTTGCTCAGCGGTATTTTGGACCATACCCGGCCAAGCGTTTGCTTGAGGTGATCCACACTTCGGTATTTTAAGTGCCAACCTTGCTTTCCAAAATACTCCAGACACAATAGTGATATCCGGAAATTTTGGTGGCCGTTGTGCGCTGCAAATGAAGCGGGGAACCTTATGTTTTAACCATTCTTGGGTGGCGCGTGCTGAGTGCGATGGTGCTGAGTCCTGTCGGAATGTCCAAGGTCTGCGACCTGCAGAATTTTTTCGCGACTAATACGAGCGGAAAGCGACCATCGGCTGTTATGGCGGCCCACTCCATCACCATGGCCGGCGCTTGAGTCTGATCTGGTGGCCAACCGAAGGTGTACATTTTCAGCTGACCTCTTTGGCAGGTAACACTATCTTTTTGTTTGTTTACAAACTGATGGACAACGAATGTTTTCTCATCGGAGAAAACCAAATTCGGAAATTCGCCACTTTCGGCCAAGCGAAGCAACTCTTTGACTCTTTCGAGTCTATTTTCTTTCTGTTGCGCTGTAAGTTCTTGCACTTTTTGGAGTTTCAATTGCTTTACCCCGAGCTTATTCTTCAATATTCAAATATAAAGAAATCACACTATCACGCTTGAACTCCATCTCGAATAACTTTTGTTCTGGAAATTTCTCAGAAATAGCTTTTGTACGCTTGTAAACAAAAAAGTGCAAGAACTTACACCGCAACAGAAAGAAAATAGACTCAAAAGAGCAAAAGAGTTGCTTCGCTTGGCCGAAAGAGGACAAATGAGATTCCTCGCTTCATTTCCAACGTACAATGGCCACCAAAATCTCAGTACACCAATCCGTTGGGCTATTTGTCTGGAGTATTTTGGAAATCAATGTTGTCACTAAAAAATACCAAAGTGTCGATCATCTCAAGAAACCCCTTCGCGGGAATGGGCCAAAATACCGCAGAGCAACATTCAGGCAGTGTGTGACGGTTTCAATGACCGTTTGAAGGCCATAATTCGTACCAAAGGTGATCAATTCGAACCAATTTAAACTTATTCTTAAATTTGATGCTATTTCTGATATTTTTTGCTTTCATTCAATAAAAAATTAAAAAAAAAAGAATTAAAAATTATGACATTTGACTTTGTTGCAGTTTTTTTTATCTCACGCTGTAATTGTACTAAATTATATTAAAATTGGTAATGAGGGATATTACAGAGCTGAAATCCTGAGATTTTATATGGACATCTCTATTGGTCTCTGTAGTTGAGATTCCTTTCCTTATTATTCCTACCATATTATTCCTTCCATTCGGAGGTGCTTACTTTAAACATACGAAAAATGAAAAATTTCTGAACTCTGAAATTTGACATTGAGGTAAATGTTTGTTTCTACATTTTACATATGGAAACATTGAAATATTTTTGGGCAGATAATTCCTCCTCGGTAAATTACAAATTGCAAGATTTTGAAGACTTTTTGGTGTAATTGAGCGTTATCAGCACTTAAACCTAGCACGAACTTTTCGCTGAAGAAGTAGAGGGTACATGCTACACTTTTATAAAATCCTAAAATTTCTGCATGAAGTCTTTTAAAAAATAAAAAAAAAAATTAAAAATACATAATTTAATTAAAAGTACTTGAAATAGATAAAGAGTACTAAATATATTATTAAATATAAAATTAAATTCAGATTTTTGTGTTAGGAATACCTTGCTAAGAGTAGTGAATCTTGCACCTTGTTAAAAAAATATTCTTTCAGATTTATTTATTTATTTATTTATTTATTTTTAATAGAGAGGACAATTTGCCGCCTTTTTCGCATTTTTTAAATGTTGGCATTTAAGTATACCTAACATTGCCTATTCAATGGACATTTTGGCATCTCTATTACTAAATGTATGGTCCATTTACTAAAATTGTGAACATTTTTTTCTCTCCTTAACTCATGCCACAGAAAAATTGAGAATCTGAAAAAAACGGTTTACATTCCATAAATAATCTTCTTTAACTATATTTCACTAATTAAACAAATTGCCATATTTTAATTGTGTTAATCTATATATATAAAAATCAATTGTTGTTTGTTGGTAACGGAATCAGTTGAAAACGGCTGGACCGATTTGCATAATTTTTTGTACAAACGTTCGTCATACCCCGAGTTAGGTTTTTGAAGAAAAAAATATTGACCACGACTCATTTTACGCCCACTATTACGATTTATCTGAAATTTTTGTATTTGCCAAAATAGTGAAGATATCAGTTTTAGAATTATTACACGAGATGCTGTTGGCTTTCCATCCAACCCTAAGTACTTATTTAGGGGCTGAGGAACGCGCCTACTTTTAAATCTATCTCTCTATATGTAAAAGAAAGTTGTGTTAGTTACTACTCTTATAACATAAAGACCGCCGGTCTGATTTTAACGATTTAGACAAATTCGGAATTGCCTCTTGGCAGAAAAGAATAAAATCCAAAAAAATCGCGTAAAAATGTGAAATTTGAACATTTTCATTTTGACTTTTAAAATGTACAATAGTAATGTTTTATATTGCATATTTTTTTCCATTTTGACTTACTATTTTCGAATGTACATTTGTAGTGTTTTTTTTTTTTTTTTTTTTTTTTTTTTTTGAATTCTATTATGATGTGTAGGTTTTTTTGGGTAATATAAAGCCACACGGAAAAAAATTTATTTATAGATTTTATGTATTTATTCGTAATACCCAATAAATACATAAAATCTATAAATAACAATTTTATCCGTTGTCGCTTTATACGAAAATTCTAGAATCGGGAAAAATCGACAATTTTTCAATCGAATCGAATTTCAAAATAATAGTACATTCTACCGACAAAATTAGTAATCAACTTTAAAAATTTGCCGCAAAAAAATCAGCGAACCAGTTGAAGATTATTTTTCTTTTTTCTATATTGAAGTGTACATTTTTTTATTGGTTTGAATTCTGAATGAATGATATTAAAAATGAAATGAGGGCGCAATACGATGTTAAATGCTTTCTACTCCAGGACCTACATCGTGCTTCAGCTGGAAGATGCGAACACATTATGGGGTTAAATTCAAAAAGTCAAATACCGACTATAAAGAACGCAAAATAGAAATTCTACATAAACATTCAAGATACCTTAAATTGCTTTGACAGGTCATAATATGGATCATAACCCCTGATAACGGAACTACCCGATTTCTACATTTAAACCATATTTTTCGTACTAATTTTAGCTTATGTTGATAATTTAAGAAGAAACCATATTTGCAAAAAATTATCACGGTTTGGTATCACCATCATATGATTTAAGGTATTTTCGGGATCTTACCCACTTTTTTTTTCATATTTGACATCTTTGTTTCTAAGAGGGAAGAAAACCTCTTCTTATAAATTTTTATTTTTCGGAAAAGTGCGCATCTTAGTCTTGAGGCTATCTGGGATGAAAAACACTGGGGTAGAAAATCATCTTACAGATAATTATCCTCATAGGAATTTATTTAAGTATAGTCCCCACATTAGTATACCCCCAAGTCCACTTTCCCAACCAATGTGTGGTCAGAAAAGAAAATTTGGTATTCTATTGAATTTGTAACCCCCAAGAGAATATTGGTTGGGAACGTAGATTTGGGATGTACGTCTATATGAAATAAACTCCGAAATGTCAATCTGGTACTCATTCAGTCGGAAATTGTGGCAGAAACACGAAAAAAATACGAAAATATAAAGTAACTTTATTGGATATCCACCGCACAATTTAAATGACCAACAATTAATGCCTATCTTAGGGTAATCGGAGCAAACGAATATTTTTTTTTGGCTATTCTGGCAACATTCTGCCTTCAAATATGAGGTGGACAAAACTAAATACCACACAGTACGGAAAAACAAATTTCAAATTATAGCTCATTTGAATGCTTTTTACAATACCAAAAATTGAGCTGAATTTTCACATGGGGCTATTATAGATGTTCTTTATCATATAGGTATTTAACACTCAAATTAAAGCCTATAGCTGAAAAATAAGATCAGGCTATTCAAAATATCTAAAACCGACGGTAATTATAATTTTTGCCATGAATATTAATTTTTATTTAGTCATGGAGTCATTACTCATAATCAAGTCATTACTTATAATCGAAATTGGAGTAATTATTATAATCATTGCTTATAATCAAAATTGTGCCGCCTACATAAGTCAGATCTGTGATTTATTATACTTTAAAGACTAAAAGTACGGGCCGGCAACGCGGACCGGGCCAGCTAGTTGTTTGTAAATGTAATTAAATTGTAATTTAAATTTCAGTTGACTTATAACATTCCATCATCGTTATTTACAGCTGCAATGGTCCGACAAATTAGAACCTGATTGTTTGTTTAAAATTTGTGACAATCATAGATATATCATTACATGTTTGTAATAATTTCTTACACTTCAACACACATACCTATTAAATGGAAATTCCCAAATTCCAAACATTTGTAATGCCACATTTTTGGGGCGAAGGAATTTCATAAATTTACAAATGGTTTACCATGTTGGTATTACACAAATGCTATTATGTCTACATGGATGCTATTTAATTTATGAAGATTGTTTAAGCATTTTTAAGAAGTGAAACATGTAAAACATGTTGCATGAAATTTTAATTTGTAATGTGAATATGATGTGCAGATATGAGCCTTCTTTTGTTATATTGCATTGCATACACCATATTTTATTGAAACTGGAAATGGTTGCATGTTTTGGAAAAACTTCTTTAGAGAAATAGAAGACTTTTTACGGAAGTAGAGGTTCAATTAAAAGACTAATGGTTTTACCATAAGGCTATGGGGCCATTGATAAATAATCGTGGGATTTTTAATAGAATGCCATAATGTCTGCAACAGTAGAATAAAAGAAATCCATAAGTTCCCCAAATGAGATCATTTGGTCTTCAATAGAAGACAAAATGGTGTATCGATAGAAAAAGACAATGAGGACTTTAACAACTGATCCAGAGGTCTTGAATAGAAACTATCTATCTTTAATATATGAACAGTCACCAGGGAACCAAAAGATCTTCCAAGGAGATCAAAAGATCTTTCAAGGAGTCCAAAAAGGTTTCCAATATGTTTGAAAAAAGACCAAAAGATATTCCATTGAAAACAAATAAGTCTTCAATATAAGGTCAATATGAGGCCAATGGGTTTGAAGACCATGAGGTATTCAATAGAAGATCATGAGGTCTTCAGTAGAAGGCTTCTGTAGAAGAATATCAGTTCTTCGAGAAAAGACAATGAGGTCTTCAATTGGAGGCCATAAGATCTTTAATAAAAGGTCACGAAGTTTTCTATAGAGGGTCATGAGTTCTTTTATCGAAGACCCAGAAGTCTTCAATCGAAGAATGGTACGAGGTTTTAATTAGTAGATCATATGGTGTCCAATAGCACATATTTATACCTGATTGATTGTAGTATACATATATTTGCATATCGAAAAGGATAATCGACAAACAATTACTTTTTTTCCCAAAAGCCTTCCTGCTCTAATTCTTCACCCAATACCAAATTTATTACTAGTTTGTATTTTTCGAAGAATTATAGTACAAATTTCCGAAACCAATTGCATACCTTAATCCCAGATACCAACAGAGACCTTAATATCACATTTCCTGAATCCAGCTCCAGCCTTTCACTCAATACCCAATCTAGAATCACTTAGTAGTTTTCAAATATAGCACACATTTCCAATACAACCTCCATATCTTAAGCACAAACACCAACAGTTACACCCATATCAAATTTTAGGATTCCAGGTCTATCTTTCACCCAATACCAATTGAAGTACTATTTAGTACTTTTCTCCAATTATAGTTCACCTTTCCAAAACCATCTCCCTATCTCAATACCACATTTCACGATTCCAGCTCTATCCCTTCACTCAATACCCAATTTAGTAATTTTCTAACAAGTATAGTACACATTTCCAAAACCACCTCCATATCTTAACCACAACCGATATCCATATCTATCTCCCAGCCCTATTCTCTCCCTCAATACCAAGTACCATTTAGTACCTTCGTACAAATGTAGGACGCACTTCCAACCAACCGCCAAATCTCAAGCACAGATATCATCAGGAATCTAAATATAAAATTTCATAAATTGATTTCAAAGCCACTAGTCGGACAGCTGTTAAAATTATTCCAGTGATAGCTCATTATATTGTTTACAAGTATAGAAATGTATTTTGGTGAGGATTTTCCAGAAAAAAAGTTATTCGTGATGGAATTCTAGCGTGATAGTGTGATTTCTTTATATTTGGCTGGAAAACCACAAGTGGCTATCGTTAGATTACTCCAGTCTGGTACCATCGCTCGTTACCGTAGATACTGGTAGCATAGCCCGACGTAAAGGAAGTGGACGGAAGAAATCAGTAGAAATGGTTCGAAAAGTAAAGAAGCGACTTGATAAAAACCCAACATATCGCAATATTCTATTCGGCAAATATTGAAAAATGAGCTTGGGAAAAAGCCATTGAAATTCCAAAAAGTGCAAGAACTTACACCGCAACTGAAAGAAAATAGACTCAAAAGAGCTAAAAAGTTGCCACGCTTGGTCGAAAGTAGTGAACTGCCGAATTTGAGAAAACATTCGTTGTCCAGCAGTTTGTAAATAAACAAAATGATCGCGTTTACTTGCCAAAGAGGTCAGCTGAAAACGAACACCTTCGGTTGGCCAAGAGAACTCAAGCGCCGGGCATGCTGATGGTGTGGGCCGCCATTACAACCGATGGTCGCTCTCCGCTCATATCATTCGACCGTGGCATCAGAATAAATGCCCAACATTATAGCGAAAATATTCTGGAAGGTGTATTAAAGCCATTTTTTTGGCCGCAGACCTTAGACATTCCAACAGGACTCAGCAACATTCGGGTAGCGTGTGACGGTTTCATTGGCCGGTTGAAAGCCATAATTCGTGCCAAAGGTGACCAATTCGAACAAATCTAAACTTATTTTTAAATTTGATGCTGTTTCCGAAATTTTTTCAATAAAATTTAAAGAAAAATGTAAAAATGATGGCGTTTGACTTTGTTGCAGTTTTTTTTTTATTTCACGCTGTATATATTTAAAGTATATACAAATTTGTACCGATCTCGATAAAATTTGGCAGAGGTATTTTTGAGCACTATCTTATATTAGCCATTTGGGGCACGAAAAACCTTTATCTTTATATGAGCAGATTTTCTTCAAATTTGATGTAATTACTTACGCACTTAATTCGGTCGGATGTGTCAAAATTCAGGTCGTTTGGACTGATATTAGCCATTTGGTGTACAATAAACCTGATATCGGATGAAGATATATGTGGGAGCTATACCATAATTGTATCCGATCTCGGTAAAATTTGACGGAGGTATTGAGTTCTGTAAGTAATCTGGTACCAAATATCATTCTTGTTTAGTGCATATTACGAATGTGATATGCATATATATGGGAGCTATAGTTATATATATATGAAACACATTCATGGGAGCTATAGCCATATCTGAACCGATTTTTGACGTACTCACTTCTAGACTGAATCATCATTCATTTGGATTGATATTGGCCATTTAGTGCACAATTAACCCGAAATCGGTTAAAGATATATATGGAAGCTATATCTAAATTTGAAGCTATTCTCACCAATTTCAATAGAGTTCGTCCTTGGGTCAAACAAATATAGTCAAACTAAATTTTATTTCAATCGGATAATGAATGCGACCTGCATTTTGTTGACGAACTGACATGCATAAATGGATTCTCTGAAGATCCTCAAAAGTAACTATGGGTATATCTCGCTTCCTTCACCATGTAATACCTTTACCACTATGAGGTGTAAGGTATAAATAGAAATGAGCATGAGACACAAATATCTTTAATATATGGAAGGGGGAAGTATAGTATGTGGCTCCAAATTTGAAGTAATCAAAAATTGAGAATTGCAATAATTCTACTAATATCATACCTAGCGTAAAAATAGAATATGTAGGTTCACCAACCAAGGGTTCACATCAATAGTCATATGCTAAAATCTCATTTCTTGAAATATGTAACACATTTCTTATAGAACTACTATTTGATGCGGATAATTACATATAGATCCCCGCCTTTGGTGGTCTCTTCCTATAAATCACTGGCATCTTAAATAAATGTATCTTGAAATAATTCACGTTATATCCAGCAGCATGATGTTGCCAGCAAAAGGGCGGAATGCGTATAATATTACATCTTCCTATTCTTGCCAAGTTCCCTCCTTCACACAACTACATTTATTTATAGAAATTTTCAAATGCTGGCAAAGTACAAAGTTGTGTCAACGTTTTCATCTTTGATGGCGAATTTTTAATTCCATTTACCATTTATTTGTTAGCCAATGTTGCCATTGCTAGTTACCACAATTGCACTTCGTTACTTTGCAGATTCGCAGCATTTGCTCTGTAACTTTGTGACATGAAAAATTATACCGCATTAATTTGATGTGTTTTTTTCCGCGCTGCAACACGGGAAGATGAATGATATTTTCTTTTTGAAGTAAAGTTCTTGCAATCACGGGAAAATGTATTTGCCAACGATAAAAAAAACAACGCAATGAATATGCAGATTAGCGAAGTCAAGTGGGAGGAGGAGGAAGAAATGAAATAATGAAATTAAATAAATGCGTTTTTGGCAAAAAAGGTAGTCTTTCGCTCAAGTGGGAAAGAAATCGATTGGGTCATTACTTATGGAAACGGAGAGAGAGAGAGAAAATTCTAAGTAATCTAATCTCGCTTGTTTTTAGGGATATATTTCAAAGGGAAATAAGTAGAAAAAATCTATGTTCGGCCAGGCGGAATCTATGTTCGAATATAGATTTGTACAATTTTATGATTGCTATTCGAAAGCGTGATCCTATATTACCAATTATCTGTAAACATTAAAATCAATCAATAAATGACGTCAAAGGCAATATTTTTCTATTTTTCTAATATATTTACATTTTATATCAATAAAATATTTGTATTAATTCTACAGCAAAATACAAAAAAAAAATAACTTCATATTTTTGTTTATAAACAAGCTGAAGAATATCTGTATGTGTAATGGCCCAACAAATGTAGTATCTCAAAATTTTATCATGATGTTACAATTACTTCATTTGCCAATAAAATAGAATCTTTTTTATAAACGTCCAACAGTTGTGCTGCATTAACAAGCCGTATATCAAAGAAAAGTTTTATTTGAGATAGCTACGTTTGAAGGCAACTTTATATATGGTGCTACAAGTTAGGATTGCAGTACTTTCTTTTATTGCCACGTTTTATGTTGACCATTATTGTATTGAAATTCAGATCAATTGCCAAATCTACAGGGTGAGAAAATGAAAAAAACTGCAACAAAGTCAAACGCCATAATCTTTACATTTTTTTATAATTTTATTGAATGAAAGCAAAAAAAATGTCGGAAATAACATCAAATTTTAGAATTAGTTTAGACTTTAGACACGAATTATGGCCTTCAAATGGCCATTGAAACCGTCACACGCTGCCCGAATGTTGCTCTGAGGTATTTTGGCCCATTCCCGGCGAAGCGCTTGCTTGAGGTCGTCGACACTTTGGTATTTTTTAGTGTCAACCTTGCTTTCCAAAATACTCCAGACACAATAGACCAACGGATTGGTATCTGGAGATTTTGGTGACCATTGTGCGCTGAAAATGAAGCGGGGAACCTTATTTTGTAACCATTCTTGGGAAGCGCGTGCTGAGTCCTGTTGGAATGTCCAATGTCCACACTCCAGAATATTTTCGAGATAAAATTAGCCATCACCATGCCGGCGCTTGAGTTCTGGTGGTCAAACGAAGGTGCACATTTTCTGCTGTCCTCTTTGGCAACTAAACACGATCATTTTGTTTGTTTACAAACTGCTGCACAACGAATGTTTTCTCATGCGAGAAAACCAAATTTGGCACTTCGCCACTTTTGCCCAAGCTAAGCAACTCTTTAGCTCCTCTGAGTCTACTTTCTTTCTGTTGCGGTGTAAGATCTTGCACTTTTTAGAATTTCAATGGCTTTACCCTGAGCTCTTTTTTCAATATTTGCCGAATGGAATATTGCGTTATGTTCATCTCACGAGCCATGTTTTGGCCACTGCGACGCGGGTTTCAATCAAGTCGTTTCTTTACTTTTCGAACCATTTCTGCTGATGTTGCTGTTTTCTTCCGTCCACGTCCTTGACGTCGGGCTACGCTACCAGCATCATGGTAACGAGCGATGGTACGAGACGCAAAAGATTTATTCACATTTAAATGCTGGAGTGCTCTAACGATAGCCACCTGTGGTTTTCCAGCCAAATATTAAGAAATCACACTATCACGCTTAAATTCCATCGCGAATAACTTTTTTTCTGGAAAATTCTAACCAAAATGCTTTTGTACGCATGTAAACAATATAATGATCTGTCACTGGAATAATTTTAACAGCTGTCGGACGAGTGGCTTAGAAATGACAGCAGTTTGCCATTTTTTATCAGGTCAGAATATTTCGTAATTTCTTTTTTTATATTTTTTGTTATCAATTTTGTTAATGTTCGCATTTTTAGGGTGCTTTTATTGGTCATTTTTATACCATCCAACCTACATGGTCATTCCGTTTGTAACTCATCCAAATAATAATTTTAGACCTAGCAAAGTATAAATATTCTTGATCAGCGTAAAATTCTCCCTTTTTTCGCCCTTTTCGTCCTTCTGTTCAACTGTTTTAAACACGCTGGAGTCAAAACGAATTAAGATATGAAGCTAAAATTTTGCACAATATTTGGTCCACCATATCAAATAGTTCCCATATCACGGTACCACCGAAATTCGGTATTGTGGTAATTTTAGCCAAATTTTTCAATGGACTTGTCTGAAAATCATCCCATCCCTATATTCGGTATTTTGACGAATTGTTAAAATCACGAATTGTTAAAATCACAGCCTGTGATATGAAATTGCCTATGCAGGTACAGGTCTTCGTATAGCCCCCATATAAAGGTACCTCCCTTATTCACCGGAATTTTTTCAAGTTTCGTATTTGAATATTGTAATGAATATTTTAGACATAACTCCTTTATTATTGAGTTTTTTGGGTGTTTTCTAGGGAGCTTTAAATTGCCGTTTTTTTGAATCACTCAATGCCTTATTTTGGCCATAACTGCTTTATTGCTATGTTTTTTTTTTTCAAAATGTAGGGTGTTTTAAATCTTAGTTTTTTTTTTCGCATTTTAGGGCGTTTTAAATCGTCGTTTTTTTAAATGTTGAATAGTTTGAAATCTTAATTTGTCCATAAATTCTTCATTATTGAGTTTTTCGCATTCTTCGAATGTTTTAAATCATCTTTTTTTATTGTTGAATCATTGGAAATCTTATTTTGGCCATAACTCCTTTATTACTGAGTTTGTAGCATTTTTAAAGATTAATTAGTTATTTTGGCCATAACTCCTTTATTATCGAGTTTTTCGCATTACTACGGTTTTATTTTCTTATTTTGGCCTTAACTCCTTTATTATTGAATCTTTCGAAGTTTTTTGGTATTTTAAATCGTCGTTTTTTAATGTAGAATCTTTTGAAACATTTTTTTTGGCTCTAACTTATCTATTATTGAGTTTATCGAATTTTTGGTTAATTTTTTTAGCATATTTATACCCTCCACCATTCTATGGAGGGTATATTAACTTTATCATTCCGTTTGTAACTCCTCGAAATATTTATAATAGAACCTACAAAGTTATATTCTGGATCAGCGTAAAATTTTATGACGATCTAGCTATATCCGTCTGTCTATCCGTCCGTCTGTCTGTTGTAATCACGCCATCTATCGAACGAATTGAGATAGAAGGGTACAATTTTGCATACATGCATAGTTTACCAGTAGGCAGGAGACGTTCGTAAATGGGCCATGTTGGTCCACGTTTTCGTATAGCCCCCATATAACTGTACTTCCCGATATTCGATATTTTCATGATTTCGGCGACATTATTTACCGGAATTATTTCAAATTTCGTATTTAAAGTTCGTAATGGGTTGTGCAACCTACGACAAACATTTTTATATGCAGGTCCACGTCTTCGTATAGCCCTCAAATATCGGTAGCTCCCGATATTCGTTATTTCGATCATTTTAACAACTTTATTCACCGGAATCGTTTCAAAATTCGTATTGGGAGATCTTAATGGTTACTACAACCTATGAAAAAAAATCGTATGAAGGTCCACTCCTTCGTATAGTCCCTATATAAGGGTACCTCCCGATATTCG
The DNA here is from genome assembly GCF_030504385.1 of Musca domestica. Lineage (NCBI taxonomy): Eukaryota > Metazoa > Arthropoda > Insecta > Diptera > Muscidae > Musca > Musca domestica. Next base: position 4,030,589 of record NW_026712380.1, on the reverse strand, counting down.
GTATTTTCATGATTTTAGCGACATTATTTACCAGAATTGTTTCAAATTTCGCATTTGAAGTTCGTAATTGATGCTACAGCCTATGAAAAATTTGTTTGTACTCAGACGCACGTCTTCGTATAGCCCCCATATGACGCTACCTCCAGACACTAGGCATTTTTATGATTTGTGCGACATTATTCACCGGAATTGTTTCAAATTTGGTATTTGAAGTTCGTAATGGGAAAAAAATTTCGTAAATAGGGTACGTCTTCGTATTGTCTCCATATAACAGTTTTCATTCAAGTGGTAGTTTTCGGAAGTTTTTTGAAAATTTTCAAGTTCCTTCCAAATGGTGGAGGTTATTCAAAGTTCGGCCCGGCCGAACTTAGCTGCTTTTTTATTTGTTTAATTTTCACAGCATCGTTTTATGTGTACTCAGCTAAGAATGTCTTTACCAAATATCAGGTTTCGTAACCTGATTGATTTGCTGTAATTTTTTGCGCCAAGTGGCTTTAATTTATTGAAATCAAAAGCACCTTCTTCGTCATGATAATTACAAGAAGCTATTGGGAATTCCAATTATTTCTAGAAAAAGGTTCATACCATTTTTATTTCTGAACTCACAATGTCTAGTATTGCTAACATTGACTGGCAGTATCGTCTAATAGTGACCACGCGCCACATTAAAACCACAAATGTCCGTGTAGTTTCACAAAATATCTCGTGATAAGCTGCCGTTGGAGCAGTTCTAACAGCAATAGCATTGTCGTATTTGTCCTTTGGATATATGGGAACATCGAAAATGTTAACGCACTTTTTTCTCCATGAAGACAATCTACAAAATATTAGTATTGCAGTATGAACACTTTGCGAAATACAGTGAACAAAATTTATACCCAAAAATGGGTCTAAAAAATCCCATCAAATCAGATCAGTCTCATAATGTGAGTTTTGTTGCATGGATATTTACAAACACTGTGATACAGTAACTGACAAATTTGCTGAAATATGTGGATTTCATTAACTTACATTTTTGCATAAATTATGTGATTAATATTGCAATGCATAAGCAGATGGCGAACTTACCTAAAATCGTTGAAAAAATTGTTTCTATGTTTTTCAGTGTATTTTTCATGCAGCTTAATATTTTAAGGTTTCATCGCATTCACCATGTTTATAACCAACACATTAGGAGACCCAACATGCACTAGCAATAGATAAGTATGTATGTAGCTCGCCATGTGACCATAGCAACCACCAAACACAATGCACGCAGGAAGCATCGAACAAACAACGAATTTAAAATGTACCACCTGTGATATGAATCTTCCATTTCCGTTTTGTGGAGAAAAAAAATGCGATCGTTGTTTGCATTGTAAACTGTCCGTTGAACTTTTATAATCAACGTCAAGGCAAATACGATGGCACATTCGCGAAAGGATACAATTGGGAGTGCAGCCAATTAACCGACAAATATTGCAACCATGTTTTCGATGGGAATTAACACCGTATGGAGTAATTCCGTGTGCAATGTTAAATGTTTTCCTGAAAATTGAAGGAGATAAATTTCATTAAATAAAATCACTTTGTATAAGTTTTATGAATTTAAATGACCAATAGTGACAGTATTAGAGAGAACATATTATTTCTATCACATCTGCGTTTTGAGAACGTTTTCTGACTTATGATTACTGTGTAAGTAATTTTATACGTTGTTTTGTAGGTCAGCAAAATATTTAATTTATAACTTGTGTGGCAAAACATAATAACATAATGTAAGATCTGGCTGCATTTAAGCACCAAAATCTTGAATTATATGTCTAATTTTCATTAAAAAATATTTTGATATACGAATTAAAGAATATTACTCCTACCTGAATGGGAAAATACATAAACCTTGAAATATACCCAAAATGGGGCGGTAAAAGTGTCTACCATTCTGAGATTTTTTATACCCTCCATAGAATAGGGTATATATATATCGTCGTCCCATTTGTAACTCCTCGAAATATTTATAATAGACCCTACAAAGTATATATATTTTGGATCAGCGTAAAATTCTAAGACGATCTAGCGATGTCTGTCTATATATTGTTTTCACGCTATCTTTCGAACGAATTGAGAAGGCTAAAATTTTGCATATATGCATAGTTTACCAGTGGGCAGGTTAAGTTCGTAAATGGGGTATGTCGGTCCACGTTTTCGTATAGGGCCCATATAACGGTACCTCCCGATATTAGGTATTTTCATGATTTTAGCGACAGTATTCACTGGAATTATTTAAAATTTCATATTTAAATTTTGAAATGGTTACTACAGCCTATGACAAACATTTTTGTATGCAGGTCCTCGTCTTCGTATAGCCCCCATATAACGGTAGTTCCCGATATTCGGTGTTTTGATGATTTCAGCAACATTATTCACAGGAATCGTTTCAAATTTCGTTTTTGGAGATCTTAATGATTACTACAACCTATGGAAAAAAAATCGTATGAAGGTCCACGTCTTCGTATAGCCCCTATATAACGGTATCTCCCGATATTCGGTACATCAGCGAAACTATTTACCGGAATTATTTCAAATTGCTTATTTGAAGTTCGTAGTGGGTGCTACAGCCTATGACAAAAATTCGTATAGTTTTCATTTAAGCGGTGGTTTCCGGGAGTTTTTTGAAAATTTTCAAGTTACTTCCAAATTGTGGCTTTTTTACTTGTTTTTGTTTAATGTTGTCCTATTGTTGTCGAAAAATAAAAGGCCCTTAATTTTTTCCAATGTCTTCGTAGGCTGTTTAAAAAATACTAATCCTCGTAGACGTTGCGTTACTTTTTAATAAACATAAAATTTTATGACGAAATTACAAGCAATAGTTGGCCTAAGTTTTCCAGTTTTTAACCTGTTAAGAAAGGACAAAAGCCTGGTGTGGCCGAGTTTATGATGCTCTATACCACCTGAATTTCTACTAAACTTACCTATATTAAATAAACGTATATATTGAGAATTTAATGAAGTTAATAAAACGAGCTATGATCGGTATAGATTGCGTGAAACGGCTTTAGGGGGTTTTAAATTTAAAATCGGACAAAATCGAACAAACACATATAGATTGAACTAGGAGATGTGTACCTCCCCCAAAAAATTTTGAAAAAAAAAATATTTATGAAGCGATCATTGAATTTTATGCAAATTTTGCAAATCCTAATATTCTTGTCAGTGCTAGGTCGGGTGCGAAAATGGACATTATCGACCCACTTCATCGTGTACCTCCCCCACAAAGCGTCAAAATTTGGAATAATTATATATATTATAAAATGTTAATTAAGAGCCTAATGGTCTTCAAATTTCACACATTTTAATAATATTTAGCACAATATCTGATATGAAGATGGGATATATGGGGCTACTCATTCTGGTACCTCCCACACAACGGGTTAACATTTTGATAAACCATGAAAATCATAAAACAGGAAATAAACACCCGATTTCTTTGAAGAAGCGTTCCATTTTCTTTAAATTTTGCTCATCTTAATATTTTTATTAATATTAGATGAAGTGGAATACTTCGGTTCTCTGTATCTGGGACATCGCTCACGTTTGAACATTTTCCAAAAATTATCATATAAGTACAGAAAGTGGACGAAATAGGTCAAACAAGGCACTTGTAATACTTATCAGATATAAAATGTACAATATTGGTCAACCCTTTCGGTACCTCCTCCATAAAGGGTGAAAATTTAGCGCAAATAAATATATATTTAGACGAAGAGACATTGGCTAAGGGTATACATCTGTTGGCAAATTCGATTAAATTGTTTTCATACAAATTTATTATACGAATAAGAGAAATTTACTTCAACTTGATTGAGAAGTAGGGCGAAACTTAAAAAAGTACCAATTGGTAGGTTGCAGATTCGTTTTCGTATAAATCGTATATATTTTCAAAACTTTATCTAATAAACATTCCTGTAGGACGAATGTATTTATAAACAAATAACAAAAGGCTATAGCCGTGCGGGGCCGACCATATGAGACCTTACAACACTACAATATGTAACAAGTCCAAATTGACTTTGGAAGATTTCGTTTTTAAATTGTTATCCTTATTTACGCACCCCGCCATGTTGTTAACAAAAGTTTTGGTCCATTTTATAATCCAATGGTCTTTAAAAGTGATAGACTTCTTTTTTGTCCTTAACTTTCTCCTAATACAAAATTCCGTGTCGATTGGTTTTCAATTGTGACCTGTAGAGCAACTACAAAATCTTAATTTTTTGGTCCATTTGAACCCCTAAATGTACATCTCCATAGCAATAGGCTTTAATTCTGACCCTGACCCTGACCCTACCCACATGCCAAATTTCGTGAGGATCGGACGATAATTGCGCCTTGTATGTAATACCCTCAACATATAGTGTTGCGGGGTGTAGAAAATTTATATAAGTCAAATTGAAAAAATCGCATCCGATAATAAAATATGACAAAAATTTAAAATAATGTAACAAAAAATATTCACTTTTTTTTTGATATATTTTTACGCGAATTGATGAGAATTGTGAAGATTAGTCCAGCGGTTCTTGACTTATAAGTGGAACAACTAACATTAATTTCTATTACATATAGATTTTAACTATTTTGCCATATATCGGATATCATGGCTATCAGCATCACTGCAATAGTGAGAAGTGACATCTCAATGTATTTTTGATTTCGCTGGAATTAAAAATATTCGAGGTTTAGTTATTTTTTTTTTATTACAAAAAAATTATGGTTTATTTTACCCGCTAAATAATATTATGTGGATCGAGTCGGATTCAAATATAGTCCTCATATACACGTATATTTCATCCGTTTTCAGCTTTCAGATCAGAGTTTGCATGGTTTACTTTTGACAAATCTTCTATAGAAACCCATATTTGTTACAGGATGCTCTACTAAAATTGCAGAGTGGTGTAAAGTATCGCAAAGTCAATTTCGCCCCATTTATATCTTTTAATTACTGTTTGTTTGTTTGTGGCAATTAATATATTCACATATACACTCATAAGCTCAATATTGTTGAATAATTAGCAATTCCAATTCAAATCAAAGCGCAAAAAAAAAGTAGAAAATGAGCTGAACGATGGAAACAAGTATGAATGCATGATGAAACCACATGATGGCCAGCGATGCGGCAGTTTGTGGGAGTAACTGTTTCCACACATGATTGAGCAATTGGAAAGAAATGAAATTAGATTTTTCCAGGGTATTGCCATGAAGGATGAAGAAGAATGAAAAAAAGTACACGCAACTGACATTTCATCCTTGCAAATGTCAGATGTAATGATTGACTCCTAAATGTACTTCATCTTCTTGTCTACATCTATACTATGCCCCTGGTCCAGGACTAGATTTGATGTGGTTACATCTGGATAAAGAGTATTTTTCTGTTGGTCTTTCCTATGAGGCATGTGGTGCTTATGATATGGCCTTTGACGGGGGGACATCATGAACAATTATGTCGGTACATCTGTCTGTCACATATGTGAAAATATAGGATATTTCAAACCTTTGTACTTTTTATTCCAATGTTGTTGTGCTCTACTAGTAGATTTTCATTTCATTACTTTTCGTTCGTCCCACTTTCACAAGTAGCAACAACAACAAAGGTTATATTATCTGCTTTAAAATGTCATAAAGGGAGTGTTTATGATATTCAGGGTGAGACAAAAAATATACTATAAAGTCAAAAACCAAAATTTTAAATTTTTTTAATTTTATTGAATAAAACAAAAAATGTCGGAAATTGCATTAAATCTTAGAATAAGCTTAGATTAATTCGAATTGGTCACCTTTGGCACGAGTTATGGACTTCAAACGGCCAATGAAACCATCACAAGCTGCCGAATGTTACTCTGCGGTATTTTGGCCCATTCCGAAGCGCTTGCATGAGGTGATCGACACATTGGTATTTTTTAGTGCCAAAATACTCCTGACACAATAGTCCAACGGATTGGTATCCGGAGATTTTGGTGGCCATGGTGCGATGGAAATGAAGCGGGGAACTTCATTTTGAAGCTATTCTTGGGTGGCGCTTGATGAGTGCGATGGTGCTGAGTCCAAGGTCTGCGGCCAAAATGTTTGCATGCCCAAAGCTTAAATACACCCTCCAGAATATTTTCGCGATAATATTCGACATTTATTCCGATGCTGCGGTCGATTAATACTAGCGGAGAGCGACCATCGGCTGTTATGGCGGCCCACACCATCACCATGGCCGGCGCTTGAGTTCTGGTGGCCAACCGAAGGTGCACATTTTCACCTGATCTCTTTGGCAAGTAAACACGATCATTTTATTTGTTTACAAACTGATGGACGTCGACTGTTTTCTCATCGGGAAAACCAAATTCGCCAGTTCACCACAAGCGAAGCAACTCTTTTGAGTCTATTTTTTTCATGTTGCGGTGTAAGTTCTTGCACTATTTGAAATTTTAATGGCTTTATCCAAAGCTCATTTGTCAATATTTGTCGAATGGAATTTTGCGATATGTTCAGCTCACGAACCATTTTTCGGCCAACCTACTTTTCCAACCAATTCTGCTGATGATGTTGTTTTCTTCCGTCCATTTCCTTGATGTCGGTCTACGCTACCAGCATCACGTTAACGAGCGATTGTTCGGGACCCAAAAAATTTATTCACATTTAAATGCTGGAGTGCTCTAACGATACCCACTTGTGGTTTTCCAGCCAAATTTAAAGAAATCACACTATCACGCTTGAATTCCATCACGAATAACTATTATTCTGGAAAATTCTCACCAAAATGTTTTGTACGCTTGTAAATAATATAATAAACTGTCACTGGAATAATTTTAACAGCTGTCGGACAAGTGTTTTAGAAATGACAGGAGTCTTAAGTTGGTTGTAGTTTTTTCATCTCACCCTGTACGTACTTTTTATGATGTTCATTGTCCTGCTATGAATTATTTGATTTTTGTTGTTATTTACTTCATTCTTTTGATATACCTGATATATTCTGATGTAAGCAAGTTGAGGATATGCTTGAAATTAGTTTTTCCATCAGCAAAGTCAGCATCAATGCAACGGCCACAAGAAAATTTTTCATCTAATCGCGATTTCGCCGGGAAGTGAACTTCAGCATTAAAATATTCCCTGTTGAAAGAAAATGTTCATGTTTTTCACACAGAAATTATGGTCCATTTCACCCTCTAAATATTACTCGTTGACCACCCATAATTGTAGACTTCTATTCCGCACGCTAACCCCATGCAAAAGTTATTTTAAAATTGAAACATCGAATACAGGTAGTTATCAGTGTTTAAGAATAAAAAAGTTTAAAAAAATGATGTAAAAATGTTTTAAAAATTAATTCAAAATATTACCATATTTTCGCCATATCCGAAAAGTATATGGAGTTTTAAAAAAATTATATCGAGAAGGTCTTAAAATTTCAATTTTGTATTTTAGTATGGAATGTCACCTTTCATAATCAACAAAAAAATATAAGGGAGGATGATAAGGATTATTTTTTTAAATTTCAGTTCCATATATTGTTTTCTAAATATATTATAAGGTTTTAGTCTATTGCAGATAGGAAGGATTAATTGTCAGCCAATTTTGTATATATTTTTTTATAATTATTCCTTGCCCCATTAAAATATGTAGTATTTTTGTCTTCAGATTTAGAAGGTTTTACAAAGGATAAATATTTTTTTTTGGCTTAACTCAAATTTTGGATTTATATAGACAATTTTTGTAATATTTCCATCCATCCATTGGGAAACAAAATACCAAATAATAAGTTTGTAAAAAGCTCTGCCTGAAACCCTTAAAATACGTAATATTAGGAAGTACCTAAATACGTAATATTAGGAAGTACCTAGGAAGTACATTATATATTTTGCAGGGAGAAATTCCCAAAATACATAAAATTAGGAAGTGCCGTCATATACGGTCAATACTTAATAGCATTCCTTCACGAAATTTAGCAGGGAGAGATTTTGTCCGCTCAGAACTCAAAATGTCAAGGCCGAAACCTTCAAATACCAAAAATCAGGAAGTAACGCTATATGGGGGCCTTACCGAAACGTGGGCCGATATGTCCCATTTTTAATGCCAAACATATTAGAGGTAATATGAATGACTGAGCAAAATTAAGGAGCGATAAAATGATTCCCTGAATTAATCTCCGTTTTTGGGCATCTCACACAACTGTGTAGTCGTGCGGGACCAACAATGTGGTACTCTACAACACTACAATATGTTAGAAGCCTCCTTATGTCCAAATCCATTTTGGAAGATTTCGCTTTTGAAATTATGTCATGGAGCACTGCCCAGATATTACTCTTAGCATTGTGACCAGAGTAATTTGCCCAATATTTACGCACTCCGTCGAGCTGTAAGTTGTTATGGTCCATTTTACAGCTAAATATAGTCCAATGGTGATCCAAAATGCTAGGCTTCTGTCCTCTTCTCATGCAAAATTCAGTGTCGATTGTGTGATCAGAAAAAAATTTATATTTTAATTTCATTTGAACCCCTAAATATTTTGTGTAATTAATCAGGAAAATTTTTTGTTGTCGGTCCATTTCAACCCCTAAATATATTGCGGACATCGTTGAAGAGCCTAGTCTTTCTGAGTCTGACCCTAACCTTATGAAAATTTTCGAGAGGTTAGGGTGATAATAGCAATGATGTATATAATAATACCAAACTGTGTTGTAAGGTGAAAAAATATAACAAAATATAAATTTCAATATTATTATTGTATTCAATTTGACTTGAAAAAATCGCATTTGATAAAATATATGAAAATAATGGAAAAAATATCACAAAATACCACAAAATCTATATTAGCATCATTATTGGCATCTTTTTATGCGATTTTTTTTAAATTTTATTTTTTTATTTATTTTTTTGCCAAGAGGGCATTCTGAATTGACACAATTTGTCAAAATCGGTCCAGCCTTTCTTAAGATATAAGCAATCTAGCTAAAATCCCTTTCCTTTGTATATACACATTGTATATATTTCGCTATATATATATCCGATATATTTACTATCGGCATCTATCTAACGGTCAGAATTGAGCTTTTCGTCTATTTTTTTAATTCGCAGGGATTAAAAATATTCGCGGTTTGATGGAAAATTTTGACTTTTATTTAACAAATTGCCATAAAATTTTGAGGGCTTCTGTCCAGTTATCTTCCGCGTCGATTGGTCTATAATTGCGAAATTTTTCAGTTCTAGGTCCATTTAACACCTAAATATTACGCGATCATCTCCAAAAAAATAGGCTTCTATTCTGACCATAACCCCATCTCCATTTTCAATTGCGACATGTAGCTTGATTACAAATTAACATGGACAGACGGACGGACGGACGGACATACATAGCTAGATCGACCCAGCTCGGAGAGATAGGAAGATCCATATATACTTTCCTATGTAGGAAACCAACATATGTTCCATAATTTTTGGGCCAATCAAATTTATAATACCCCCAATACATAGTGTTGTAGGGTATAATTACATTTTATTTAAGTATGTATACATATACGCTTTGCAAAATGAATATATTATTTGCCTTTAAATATACGCTTTTCCACTCTTGCGTTTTTAAACATTAGATGCTGCCACTGCTCTCACTTGAATGAGTCAAGTGTGACATGGATTAACTGAAAAGTGCCTCACTTGCCAAGCACCATCACCAGCGTTCTTATCCATATAACGTGGCAGACAATTTAAGCTGAGTAGATATAGTCGTGTACAAGTGAGAATGAATTTATATGAAGGAGTACAGGCAGTTATGTTAATGCTGAACATTTTTTCTCCTGTGCTTTGGGCAGGAAAAGGAAATTCAAAAGAATATAGCAGTAAAACATAAACAATAACTGCACAAAAAAAGTGAAGATCGTAAATAAACCCAATTATCTCGCATCCCTCGTATGCATGTTTGCAAATACTTGGTGGTGGTGATTTGAATTTGTGTCAATATTTACATAAATGTAAATTGATGGCGATGACAATTTATGATTATTACCAATGTGAGCATTCACGTATATTGCTGGTGTAATAAGGGCTGTTAGGAACAGAAGTACATATGGATATATAAATTCCAACTTATTACTAGGCAAATAATTACAATTGTTTATTATTATGCATATTTATTGTGAAATTGTTATAGACTGTGGCAAATATCGTTCGTGGTTAATTGTTATTGATTAGAAATATACATACCAAAATCTAAGATTAACATACATTTTATGAAATTAGGATGAAATAAAAATATCAGAAGATATATGGATAAACATATGCTGTACTCTTCCGTACAGTTCAATATTTCTATATGGTATCTAAAATACTATTGGATTTCTGAACAGCTGCACTCCAGTACCATGCACATAATTCTCATCAAGCATCATCAAAGAATTACGAATATGGATATATGAGGGCTTACGGAATATACACATCCATACCTATCCGTTGCAATGTAGAAGTTGAGATAAAAAAATGCAACAAAGTTAAACGCTATAACTTTTACATTTTTTTCTAAATTTTATTGAATGAAAGCAAAAAATGTCGGAAATAGCATCAAATTTTAAAATAAGTTTAAATCTGTTCGAATAGGTCACTTTTGGCACGAATTATGGCCTTCAAACGGCTAATGAAACCTTCACACGCTGCCTGAATGTTGCTCTGCGGTATTTTGGCCCATTCCCGGCGAAGCGCTTGCTTGAGGTAATCGACACTTAGGAATTTTTTAGTGCCAACCTTGCTTTCCAAAATACTCCAGACACAATAGTGCAACGATTGGGATTCGGATATTTTGGTGTCCATTGTGGGCTGGAAATGTAGCGAGGAACCTCATTTTGTAACCATTCTTGGGTGGCGCGTGCTGAATCTTGTCCAATGTCCACTATCTGCAGCCAAAATATTTGCTTGCCCAAGGCTATAATTCACCCTCCAGAATATTTTCACCCTCCAGAATATTTTGAATCGATACTAACCAAATTCAATAGGCTTCGTCCTTGGTCCAAACGAATATTGTTTGGAAAATTTCGTTTCAATCGGATAATAATTGAAAACTGCATTTTGTTCACAAAAATACATGGACAGACGGACTGACATGCATATATCGAATCAGAAAGAGATTCTATGAAGATTCCGAAAGTAGCTATGGCTATATTTTGTGAATAAATTTAATTAGGATTATAAAAATTCCTAATATCGGGAGGTACCGTTACTGTACCAACTATAAATTGTTGTGCCCAATTCTGAAGCTCTACATCAAGTTATGTGGGCTGCATCATGATTTGAACCAAAACGGACATCGTTAAATTGACTTAAAATTTATGCTGATTATGAATATGTATACTTTATGGGGTCTACGACAAAAAGTTAGAGATGTTATAAACGGAATGACAAACTTGATAAACCCTCCATTTCAGGGTGGTGGTTATAAAAAAAGAACTTAACCCAAAATCGCTCTTCCGTCCCAATTGTGACCCTCACCCAAAGATTAACATTCTAGCATTGGCAGTTTCGTCAAAGCGCCTTTGATCTTCCAATTTCCCAACTCCTTAATTTAAGCAAATTTTGCATTCAGTTTTAAATAATGTTTAGTCGGACAAATATTTGTTCAAGAAAACTGTTAACGAGAAAAATCATGAGTTATAGCAAATCAATCTGACATATATTTAACCAATTTAATATTGTGTCATAGCTATGCTTTCATTTGTAACATCTCTGAAACAATAAACATAAAATTAAATACATGCATTTCTTTTATAGATTTGTTTATTCCTTAAAGATATTTCGGCTTGCTTTACTTGATCCACGGAACTATCTTTAAAGAGCTTCATTTTTTATTATTGCAAGAACATTTATAGTACTCGTAAAGATGTTAGTTGCTTTCTTGTGAAAATGTTTTATTTCAAATAAAGTTTTATTTTTTTCAGCTTTCTTGAGAAAAACATGACTAAGTTACGTGTGAAGAGGAAGTAAAAATAGTAGAAGAGCTTAAAAGGAAGTAAAAAAATTGTGAACTAGAGCTGGTACATAAAAAGAAAACATATAAACATTTGCAACAAGTAACTCACGTTCGCAAGTTTTATTCTTTTCACAAAGTCGTAAAATAAAATATTTCGTATTGTTGTGTAATAAAAATAAGAAAATAAAAACAATAAGTTTCCAAAGCTTGGTCATTGTGAACAGTAAACTAGTTATCGTTTAGTTTTTATTATTCAATGGGAATATGTGTGGATTCCAATTAATATAATAAATAATGGAAAAACCTACTACTTACCAATTATTTAAGACACAAAATAACTCTGTCACAAAGGATAGAACAGATTGGTGCAGCCTTTTTAATAAGAAGACATGTGGATAACGCCCAACTTGTGCTTTTTGAAACGGTTTCTAATATTGTAAGTTTCAAGTATATTGTATTGATGAATGATTATGTCACGAGATATATTTTAATGAATGTGGTTATTAAATTATATATGGGTATAATAAATTCTTTTAGTATACACATATAGACCCAAATTCAAAAAATTAAATATTTCGTACCACAGTTTACTTCTATACTTCTTTTTTATTTCTGTTTCCATGGGAAGAGGAAGTTAAAATACTACTCCATATTGTCTATTTTTTATGATTCTTAACATATACCACCCTGAATACATTTTTAAGACCATAATTTTCACGTTTAGACATAAACAGGCTTTTTATTTGCAGCTATGTCATTTATCCAAATGGCATATTTTTAATTCAGGTAAAGACATGAATCTGCTGTTGAGCCAAATTTAGCAAATATAACATTAGCTTGTTTGACGACAATGATATTTTAGTGGTATATGAATTTTTCTAATGGATTCCAAGAAAAGTTAAAAATGTCCAATAAAGAATGTTATTATTTCATATTAAGCGGGCCGTCCACTCATTGCTGTACTTTCCCCACTAAATGAAAACAACTAAAAAAGCAGCTAAGTTCGGCCGGGCCGAAATTTTAATACACTCCACCATTTGGAAGGAACTTGAAAATTAAAAAAATCCGAAAACCGTTATATGGGATTATACGAAGACGTAGACCTTACGGTTTACGAAATTTTTTGTCATAGGCCGTAGTACCCATTACGAACTTCAAATACGAAATTTGAAACAATTGCAGTGAATAATGTTGCTGAAATCATCAAAACGCCAAGGTACCGTTATATGGGGGCAATACGAAGACGTGTACTTTCATACAATTTTTTTTTTCATAGGCTGTAGTACCCATTACGAACTTTAAATATAAAATTTGAAATAATTCCGGAAAATAATGTCGCTAATGTAGCTAATAATAATATAATGGTGGAGGCTATAAAAATGTTGAAAAAGAATAATCCATTTAAGTGGTACTTCGATTTCTTCAACATTTTCAACTCCCAATATATTTGTCTAATTTGGAGCTTCTGTGAAAATCGATTATATTAGACCATACTTTATGGTAATTGTCCAAATTTTGTCCGCGGTAATATTTATACCAAGCTTAAATCAGGAGCGATTTTGAAAAGTATTAATATAGCTGTAAAATCTCCAGGGGTTCATTTGGTATCTTTCCACAAATAAAACAAAGAATTATCATAAAGTATGTGCGAAAATACTCACCAGATTTTTTTTTTAAAAATCGCCGCATATTGTAATATATGTACAGATGTAAATTCTAGAGTATGTGTGGCCATCTTACTGTCATGCCCAACTTAAAAATAAAATCGTTAAAACATGAGGCTAAAGTTATCAAAATGCCGAATATCGGGAAACATCAAGTACTAAATAACTTGAAAAATGTGACACAAATAATCAAAATACCTGATATCGGGAGCAAGGTTTATATGGAGAATACACTTAAGCTTGGATGTATATAGAGAGTTCTTTGCAATAGTTTCTATTATACAGGGAACGAAAACTGGCAATTTACATTTTAATGCCAACATTTTATCAACCTGCCTCATGTTTTCAGAAGCTAGAGTAATTTCCACAGACGGATAATCAGACGGACAGATTGAAAGACGAATGGACATGGCTAAATCGATATAGGGTATTATGCTGAACAAAAGCATATTACTTGTAGTGTTTAAAATGCATATTTCTTAATGACAAACCATATATTCCCTCCATAGTATAATAGAGGATATATATAGAGATACACGCAATAAAGTAGTGATATTATAAAAACAAGTTAAAAAATATCAGTCGGTTATGTCTAAAGATTGATCCCTTTAACCAATATTCGATAATTTAAATATATTTTGACTTCTGTTATGATTGACCCTTTATGGAGTAGGTTCCAAAAAAATGGTCCAATATTGTCCATTTCGTATCAGACCTAAAAAAAATGATATAAATATTGCGACGTGCCAGAAGTGGACTATGTTGATTACTTCACATTCTATGAGATGCGCGATAATTTTTAGAAAAAAATCAAAATGCGCCCAAAGTACCAGATATAGTCGACCGAAGATCTCCATTTCTACACTTGATCTAATACGTATATAAATATCAGTATGGGCAAAATTATAAGAAAATATCCATGTCAGGTTTCTGATTGAATGAAATATTCAGGTATGCAAGTTGGAAATAATCGCTGCCTTGTTTCACAAGTATTGAAAATTGTGACCCTTTGTGGGTAAGGTACTGTATGTTACCAAAAATGTTTGTATAAATTTGAAGAGAGCTGAATGCTTATTTTGCTTTCGTAATTTCACGTTCTATGAACTTCATGGGTATTCAAATTGTTGGCCCTTTTTGTGGGGAAGGTGCCAGAAGGAGTAGAGCAATATATCCCAACTTCAACGCAGATTTTGTGGCAGATCTTGGATTTTATGATCGTATTGGTTTTGAGCCATCTCTATAACAGATCTTGTGTCGATAGAAATATTGAGCCAAGTCTGAATGGAATCAGAAGTTAATTTCGCGTTTTTTGAGCTTCATTTTGTTAGGGAGGTGCCAGAAGGAGTGAACCATATTCCATTTTTACACCAGACCTATTATGATGTGTGTAATATGAAGACAATCGAACTCTTACTTCATTTTTTATAAGAGTTATAACAATTCAAAATGTTCACCCTTTGGTGGGAGGTACTTTATGGCGTGGACCGACATTACCCATTTCCGCAAAATCGGATTATCCCTTCTCTTTCTGTGCAGTAAAATATTTTTCTTAAAAATTTGGACCTTTTGTGGGGATGTAGCAGAATAAGATCTAAGTTTGATAATAATATTACCATGTACCAAGTTTGGACCAAATTGGATCGACCAGATCGACTCCAAATGTCCTGAAACGGATTTAGTCCAAAGAGACCTAGGGTCTAAAACCGTTATTTCGATGAGGCACGTTTTGACCGTATCCACTGATATACCCTCTCTAGTCATATCGCTAAAACGTGATAGGCTATGCAAAAATGCTCTAAATACTCAAAAAAACGATATTCTCCTTAAAAAAGTAACTAATGAAGTTTTAAATAGGTCTCTAGAAATGATACTGAAATCGACAATAATTTCATTAAAATTTACTTTGAAAAGTTTCTACATTTTTTTATATCTTGTAATTATAGACTTTCCAATAGATTCCAAAATTATAGGATTATTGCCACAAAGGAAAATATTGAAATTATCTTAGAATTTTACACGGATCAAGAATATATATACCTTGATGAACGAATTAATGCTACAATATTTTAAAATACGCGAGTAAATCGCTGATAGCAAATCCAACAACTGGCATGATTATTGCGCTGGCATGGGCCACATTTCCATACGCAACAAGAAATTACTATAATTAGTATAATTCTGTAAAAAACAAGAAAACATCCCCTGAAATACATCTAAAATCCTATTTATAGATATGATAGCAAAATTCAAATAACCTTAAAACCGCGGTAATAACTCTAATAAGTGGATTTTCTATCTGAGACAAAATTATTCCCGCGTTTTTCAGTGACTATAACTACTAAAGTCCCAGTTCATATTTCCATTCAAATATAGCAGCGTTTTCGGTAGAAAGAGGACATGTGGTCTGATATCACAATTCAGACGTACTAAGTTCGTTGTTTTCTGATGCAGCTGCATTGTTACTGGTGGTTGTTGTGGTTACATGGCGAGATATTTATCTTTTGCAACTGCAACTTCAACATGCGCTAATGTCGCTTGGTGTGGGTTGTTAGCATTGCGAATGGGATCCACTTTTTGTAATGTTAAACTGCATTGACAATACAGTGAACAAAATTGATATGAAACTCAAATACAAAGACTTAATCAAATACTCTATTTATAAGTAAAGAAAATTTATCAGGGTTAACAGGGGGTAAGGTATGGAAGACCATGGTTTCGGATATTTAAGTTATTAAAAAATCTCCAAGAGAAAATGTTCGAATGAAAAGCAATATGTAAATTTGGAAACTCGATTAATCATTTGTCATAAGGGCACGATCACAGTTACATGAATACATATTTATCTTCACGCATAGTTCTAATATTCAACGTAGAAGTGTCCGCTATTTCGTCAACGAAAAGTTCACATTGAAATTCTTTGCACAATTTGTTCACTTTGACAAAAAATTTTAACTAAAATGTCTTGCACCGAATATGTTTACCTTTTATACCGAATAGGATTCACAATCTTGTATTTTGAACTTTACCGAGGAGCACAAATTTTCTATTCAAAACTAATTTCAGAATCTCAGCTATACTCCTTCACCCAATGCCAACATTAGTACTATTTAGTACTTTTAGTACAATTATGGTACACATCGCCACCTCCATATATCAATTCCAGATACCAACAGAACCTTTAATACCATATTTGAGAATTTCCGCACTATACCTTCATGCAGTACCAAATGTAGTCCTATGTAGTACTTCTCATACAAATATAGAAATCATTTCCACACACAGATACCATCAGTAATCTAAATATCAAATACTAGAATTTTATCTCTTTATCTTCACAAAAATATAGTACAATTCAGTACTATTCGTACAATAATAGTAGACATTTCCGAAACTTATCCATATCTCCAGGCTAACAAATTTCAGATCTTAAGCACTAATCACCCAATACAAAATTGTACGAAATATAGTATTATTTAGTCATTTTCGTGCACTTCAAATAGACATTTCCGAAACAACCTTCATATATCAATCTTACATGCCAACATTGATTCTTATACAAAATTTCAAATTTTTAGCTCACATAATACCAACTTTTTGTTTTTATTTTAGAAGTTAAGTATCATTTTGAAACATTTCGTAACCTTAAATTTCGAATTTCTAAAAACCCTTTGGTAAAACTATGCACTGCACTCCATAAGTGACTCTAATTCCATATTTCAGAATTCTAGCTCATTCCGTTTGTCCAATACAAAGTACTCAGTTTTTAGTAATTTTCGAACCCTTTTAGTACGAATTTCCACAACTCCAGCCCGATCACACGGCTGACCCTCGTGCAAAATTTCAAGATTTTATCTTTATCCGTTTCGTCTGGGCGTTGATTATAGATCAGTAATTTCAATAATCTTTTATTTATATAGATATGTCCTCCTTTATTGACAAACTGGAACGAATTACTGATTAATGGGTTAATATTTTTCCTAGTTAAATTTTACAAAAAAAATATCTAAAAATAACTTTTTTCAACTTTACAGTGTCTCATTTCCCGTTTTGCAAAATGTTCATTTAGCTCTGATAATATTTTCGAATGTGAATCTATTGAGTGTCCCATGTTTCTATTTTGCCAATAACCACATGCGACTTTACTGTTGATGTCAGAAATGCCATAACGACAGCTTATCACACGGCATTAAGTGCAACTACATGGACATTTGAGGTTTTTATGTGGCATCCACCACTAGCCAATGCTGTTCGGTTATATTTTCCAATATCGATGTTAAAAACGACAGCAGGATTCCAGTGCAATTTAAACTTCGATTTATAATATGTTACATAATGTGCCCTGCCATGATGGAAAGCTTCTTATATATCGCCACCTTAAGAATTAATTGTGGATTTCAAGGCCCTCTCACTTATAATACGAATCACTAAAACATTTACATTAGTCTGAGTTATTCAATGTTTGCCCTACATTGATAAGCTATACTAATGGACATCATTATAATAATATTTGTAGTCACATTAAATTTAGGTTAACTAAGCAATATGCTGCATGACTACAGTAAAGTGCCTGCTGATAAATTGTGTGAACAAACTTTATGGATATCGACAGGCAGTGAATTAATTAAAATACATTTTAATAAAATATTTAATTCACACAAACTCTGAAATGAAAGTTATATGTGGGTGATTAAATATTTAAGAGAATAAGAAATTCACTTGGTTATTATTAAAACCTGTAAGGAAATATCAAAATCGGACGGTATTTAGTAGAGCTCACGTAATAAAAAAGTTTATATTAGGAATTTAAGTGAAACAGATCATACCAACTATAAACCTTATTTGAATGGTTAGAGAAGAATGGTTAGATAATCAAAAATTTGGGATTATATTAACAACCATTTATTGGAGCAATAAATATACCGGGCCGAGTTTCACCAAATGGAAAAAAATCGGTTGAATGTGCAAAAATCTACCCAATTTGGGCTGATATCACATGTATGGTTAACAATAACTGTAAAATTGGATGAATATGTACATCGAAGCTTTAAGTGCATATTACGCATGTGAGGGACTTCAACATGAAATCGAATGATACATATATATGGGAGCTATACCTATATCTGAACCGATTTTCACCAAATTTGACGTACTTGCTTCTAGATAGAATTCTGTCAGATGTGTCGAGATCCAGGTAATTTGGACTACTGTTGGCAATTTGGTGCACAATTAATCCGAAATCGGTTGAAGATATATATGGGTGCTATATCTAAATTTTAACCAATTCCCACCAATTTCAATAGAGTTCTAAACCTAATTGACTAATAAAGACTAATTTATGCCCTGTTGTTGGCGATCTCTGTAAAATCACTTTCTGCTGTATAATTAAGATGAAATTTTGCACAAGTTTCGAATCGAACAAAATCTGTCAAGTGCAGATGTAGTTACAGTTTCGATATATTTTTTATTTAAAACTATATAGGAAGTTAGTCGATTCAAAAGACATGATTTTTACAATAAACAAGTAAAAAAACATTAAGTTCGGCCGGGCCAAACTTTTAGTACTCTCCATCTTAGGGTAAGGGAAACATTAGAACACATTGTGACCTACAAATACCAATTTTTGAACATATTCGTGGGAAAATGTCGCAAAATCCTCAAAATATTGAATATCGGGAGGTACCGCTATATGGGGCTTTACAAAAACGTGAACGTATACATAAAATATTTCAGCAACGGAGCTACAATCCATTAGGACACAAAAATACCAATTTTTAGTCAAATCCGCGAAGAAATGTGGCAAAAATAATCAAAATACTGAATATCTGGAGGTACTCTTATATGGGAGCTATACCAAAACGTGGACCTATACATGCAATGTTCCACAACCGCAGCCAGAACCCATTATGACCAACAAATACCAATTTTTAGACAAATCCGTGAAAAAATGTGACGAAACCATAAAAATACCGAGTATCGGGGGGTACCATAATATGGGGGCTATACCAAATCGTGGACCTATACATGCAATGTTTTGCCACCGCAGCCAGAACCCGTCATGACCAACAAATACCAATTTTTAGACAAAACCGTAATTAAATGTTAAAAAAAACCCTCAAAATGCCGGACGGATATATCTGATTTTCAATACCAACCATCCTAGACACAATACAAACTATGCTGCTTAATTTTGACGCTCTATGTCAAATAATGTGGGCTGTATCGTGAATTTAACAGACCGACAGACGGACATAGTTAAATCGACTTAGAATTTTATTCAGATTATGAATAAAATATATATATATATATATATATATATATATATATATATATATATATATATATATATATATATATTATTATAGGGTCTACGACGAATACTTAGGACTGTTACAAACGGAATGACAAAGTTAATATACCCTCCTTTCCAAGGTTGATGGTATAATGGACGTTATAGGTGGCGTATGATGGCTGATTTTTAATTTTGTGTCAGTCATACGCACAGTGGTACCACTAAAGTGTAAATAAATTGCAATTGCAAGGTTTATGATATTTTGAGGAAAAACACATCTACATTAGTTTAACTATTTTATTTCAATTCTATTACGAAATAGAATTCATTTATGCCTTTAATACCTCATTGTATTTCTTTATCGGACATTTTGAATTTCCTATTACATACGATATGGTCATTCACCGAGGCATTGTAGCCATTTATAATATTACTACTATTAACATTTCTATTTAATATGGTCACGTATTATAGTGAAAATGGGAAAAGTTTTTCGGTGACATTTCAATTTCCTCAGTACGACGTGTTTGTGGAACACACACACAATAAATTTCCATTACAAACATATGTGTGATTGTGAATGTATCACATATTTATTCTGGTTGATGGTAACTTATAATAGTGCGACCAAAGTCAACCAATTTACGTTGATGTTGTTATCAATATATTGATTAAAAAAAAATTAAATATTAACAATGGGCCAAACTGAAGCTATTTATTTCACGTTTTTATGGCGATATGAATATATATTCATCTTGCAAATTGAAAATATATAGCATAAAGGAAATCGAAGATTTGATGTATCTAGATAATGCTTATGTCGTCTGTATATATAAAAGAGTAGTGAAATAACGGACTGACTGAGAATCAGCGCCCAGACCGTTTAATAAAAATGCATTAAGTTCGGCAGGGCGAACATTTAATAACCTTCACCATTTGGGAAGAATTTGGAAATTTTCAAAAAAAAAAAAAAAAATAAAATTAATAAATAATATAACCCGTTAAGAATTTTGTTTGAATCTTAAAAATACCGAATATAGGGAGACGTGGACCTGCATAGGAAATTTTCTGTCACAGGCTGTAGTACTCATTACGAAGTGCAAATATGATATTAGTAACAATTCGAATAAAAATGTAGCTAAAATCATCAAAATACCGGATATAGAGATATAATAGTTTGACCAAAGTCAACCAATTTACGTTGATGTCGTTATCAATATATTGATTAAAAAAATTAAATTTAACTAAATTAAATAAATGAAATTGAGGATTTTAAGTATCTCGAAAATGTTTGTCTAATCTGTAAAGGGGTATTGAATAGCTGACTGACTGAGAATTGCTCAGATGAAACGACTTAAGCTAGAATCTTGAAATTTTGCATGAGGGTCAGCCTTGGTATGTAGGCATGTAATATGGTTTGGTTTTTGGAAATTCGTACCAATAGCTTACGAAAAGTTCTAAAACGTACTAGAGACTGAATATTTTGCTTTGGACAAACGGAATGACCTATAATTCCGAAATTAAGAATAAAAGTCGCTGATGGAATGGAGGATGGGTGTACTTAACGATTTTTGGAAATTCTAAATTTAAGGTTACGAAAAGTTCTGGAATGGTACAAAACTTCTAAAATGGTACCATTTGCTCTTATGTGAACAGAACGAGCTAAAAGACTTGATATTTGGTATGAGAATCAAGGTTGGAAAGTAAGTTTGTATTAAATTTCTTCGTGGTAGTAATTTTGAGATAAAGAGGTGGA
The DNA here is from genome assembly GCF_030504385.1 of Musca domestica. Taxonomy (NCBI): domain Eukaryota; kingdom Metazoa; phylum Arthropoda; class Insecta; order Diptera; family Muscidae; genus Musca; species Musca domestica. The sequence goes on along the minus strand of NW_026712380.1, from coordinate 4,008,912 downwards.
TCTGGAAATGTGTGTTACATGCACACATTCAATACTAAATAGTACTATATTTGGTACAATTTGTTATTAAGTGAACTGATAGTGCTTGAAATCTGAAATGTGGTATTAGTATCGCTGTTCATGTGTAGCTGTTCATGGGGTGGTTTTTGGAAATGCGTACTAAAATTGTACGAAAAGTACTAAATTTGATATTTGGTGAAGGGATAGAAAATGATCGGCAATTTTGACTGGGATGTAGGAATACAAACGATTTAGAAGTGTTCGAAAATTACGACATTGATGTATTAATGGTAGATGGGTTGGAAATTATTGGGAATTACAATGTTTATTTATGGACTGCTGAAGATTTAAAGGAGATCGGTAATTATAAGATTGAGTTTCAGCCACCCAACTGGATTCAGTCCAAAAATGATTCTCAGCTAACCAAATTGTTAGTTTTAGATCAGTACATGATTTTTTTATTTTCATCCTATTTTACTCCTATGAACTTTAAAATTTAATAAAAATACTTTAAGTTTGGCCGGGCGAACTTTTAAAAACTTTCACTATTTGAGAAGGATTTGGAAATTTTCAAAAAAAAAAAAAAAATAAATAAATAAAAATTATTAAATAAATAAGTAATAGAATCCGTTAAAAATTCTGTTTAAATCTTAATAATACCGAATGTAGGAAGACGTGGACCTGCAAAGGCAATTTTCTGTCACAGGCTGTAGTACCCATTACGAAGTGCAAATACGAAATTTGAAACAATTCCGAAGAATAATGTAGCTAAAACGATCAATTATGAACATGGTATTGGAGCATCCCCTATGAGTACTTTTATTACTTTTTTATGCATTTTATCACTTTTTTAAACTCCAAATAAAATTTTTTGATAAGAGTTTCGATTATGATTGATTTGAAGTGTTCTTTATTCTGCGGAATATAATTGAAGATATGAAACTTCGAAGAAGAAATTTTGATATTTACGGGAGGATATTTGAAAAGCAAAATTGTACGGGGAAAATAGTTCAAGTTACAGTTTTCCCAATATTTTTTATTCACGGTTTCCCAATACCAAATAGTAGTGTATTTTCTCTAATCTGTAATTTAATCTCGATATATTGTTAATGAAGTGTCATGTTATCAAACCACTCGAAAATAACTTCAAAATTTGAATTAATAACCTCTGACAATATTTGTCTTAATTCTAAAATGAAAATTGAAAACATTAAAGTTCAGAAAGCTCAGAGCCATGTCATACCGGGTGTTACTTAATTTTAGCTTCAACAGTTCAAGGTTCTTGCAATATGACAACGCGTGGTCTGCTATTGCCTTTGTATATTTCTTAGTTGTTAAGTTCCTTCACGTACTACCACAGACATGGTCTTTGTCGCTGTTCTGATTGTGTTATCTATCATGCTGTTGCTTTGTCTGCCCCGCACGTAGTAGCAGTGGCAAGGAATCCATCTTAAAGCAGTATAGCAAACGTTGTGAAACCTTAACGTCCATACAACAGTCATTGTTAGCTGGTAGTAGAAAATAAAGATATTGTTTTGGTTGGATTTGAGGAAGTGTGAATGCAGGAAAATATAGTTACTTCACTGATAGACCTTCACAGCCTTTACTATAGTAGTAAAGGAGAAAGTTATCCTTTAGTTAATAAAGTATTAGCATTAAAATTAAAAAGACAATGACTTTGATTTCACCATCACCTAATTTTCGACATCACAGTTTTTAGATACTTTCGAGGGATTCTATTCAAAAATGCAAAAAATAATAAAATTTATCGACATATTGTAAGGTTAATTATCAAGGTTAATTATCATCATCACGACCCAGAGATGAAAGCGAGTTAATTATAAATAAATATAAATATGATATTTATATTTGGACATGACAGGTTTGGTTTAAATCGATTACTTCCTTCACTTTATATGAGATATAAGATAATTTTTGGAAAATGTTAAAATATGTCTGAGGTACCAGATATTGTCAACCGAAGTATTCCATTTCCATACCTCATCTAATATAGATGAAAATATTGGTATGGACAAAATTACAAGAAAATCGAACATATTTATCCAATTTTATGCAAAATCATAAATTCCGATACATACCTTATTCATCCAAGGTTTCTGGTTAATAGAGATATATTTTTATATCGCAAGTTGTAAGTAATCGCTGACTTGTTTCGCAAGTTAAGACAAGTAAACGTATTAAGCATTGTGACCATTTGTTGGGGGAGGTACCAGAAGGAGTGGACCGATATAATCCACCTTCACAGCAGATCTTAGGTTAATAAAAATAATGGGAATGCTTATTTCGGATTTTATAATCCTTTTAGTTATTCAAAACTTTGACATTTTGTGGGAAAGGTATCAGAAAAAATGGTCCGAACTCTCCCTTTGTGGGGAAGCACTTCATAGAGTGGACCGATATTGTCCATATTTTCACCTGACCTACCACTGATGCAAATATTAGGATTTGCAAAGTTGGAGGAAAATCGGATTATGATTTCTCTTTATATGCAGTAAAATAAATTCTTTGAAAATCCTGACTTCTTGTGGGGGAGGTACCAGAAGGAGTGGAACGATGTTGCCCATCTCGATCTAAGTTTGACAATAATAATACGATGTACCAAGTTTGGACCAGATCGGATACTCCCGTCGAGAGTTATCATGCGAATCAGCCAGCGGGTCGACAGACAGACGGATGGACGGACATCGTCCTGAGACTGATTTGGTCCAAAGAGACCTAGGGTCCAAAACCATTATTTCGATGAGGCACGTTTTAGCCGTATCAAATGGTATATACCCTCTGTAGCCATATTGTTGAGGGTATAATAATGTGTATATTGAATCTCCAAAAAATAAAAAAATAAAACAAGTAAAAAAAGGCTGTACATTCGGCCGGCCCGAACATTAAATACCCTCCATCATTTCGAACAAATTTGACAATTCTCAAGCACCATAAAATCTATTAAAATTTCTGTTAAGATCTTAAAGATACTGAATGTAACTGTTATATTAGGGTCTATACGAGAACATGGAACTATATAGCTAACTTTTGTCAAAAGCCATTAAAATATTCAAATGCCAAACTTAAAAACATCGGTGAATAATGTAGCGAAAGTCATCAAAATACTGAATATCGGGAGGTAACGTTATATGGGGGCTTTACGAAGACGTGGACCTTCACAGTCAATTTTCTGTTTCAGGCTGTAGTATCCATTAAGAACTTCAAATACCAAATTTGAAACAATTCCGGTGAATAATGTCGCTAAAAACCGAACATCGGGAGGTACCGTTATATTAGGGCTATACGAAGACCTGCACAGACAATTTTATATTTTTAGGCTGTAGTATCCATTACTAACTTCAAATACCATACATTTGAAACAATTCCGGTGAATAATATCGCTAAAAGCAATAAAACCTGGATATCGGGACGTAACATTATTTGTGGGCTATATGAAGACGTGGACCTGCACAGACAATTTTCTGTCATAGGCCATTTACCCATTACGAATTTCAAATACAAAATTTGAAACAATTTCTATGAATAATGTCGATAAAAATCATCAAAATACCGTTGTATGGGGGCTATACCGAAACGTGGATCTACATGGACTATTTTCAATACCAAAAGTCCTGCAGAAAAATTTTACCAAACTATATACCCTCCATACTATAGAGTAGGTATACAAAAACTTGGGGAAAACCATGTTTAAGAAAATAATTTTGTCTTTTCATCTGCTAGAGCCGTGTTTGATTCACATGCTTTAAGGTAAATTTAGTTCATAGAGCCCTACTACTGCTTCCCATCCACCACTCGACCACGAGTGGTACTGATTCTTTAAATTAAATATCCACAATGAATATGTTATGCAATTGTTTATTGCTGTCTCATCTTCTCCAACTACAAAAACATTGTCATAATTTACATATTACGCTCGACTGCATTCGATAATTGTCGACAATAAAATAACTGTTGTTTTTTTTTCTTGTTTCAAACTCGATTAGAGCCAGACATTCATTAAATAATAAATACATTAGGATTATGTACTTATTATTATAAAGATAAATATAATCAAAAACAACAGAAACAACAACAGTGACATATTTTAATCTCGTTATTTATTATGCCGTAAATTAAATCTAAATGGAAAAATGTCATTACTCAAATGAAATATTTAAATAGAGTTATTTATTTTTTTAATTTACATCGACAAACAACAACATTTCACCACATGTTAACAGAGTATTATTGAATTTAAGGATTATTATTTTTTATATTAAGAAAGAGTTATTAAAATGAGACTAGAATTTTTTGTTTTCATATTTTTTTTTTTTTTTTGAATACACTCATACAAAATTATGACAATATAATTAACATCTTTTATATTCCCACTTTATCTTTGAATGAAAATGAATAAAGTACAAGATACACATTTTTAGTAATTGTTGAATTAACTGGATCTTTTGATTTGATGGAAAAAAAATTACTTACATAAAATATTAAGGCCTATTTCTGTCTGAAGATTCGGAAGTGAACTGGAAAGAGTGAGGTTTTTCATATTAAATTAAGCAAGAAATTTGAAAAATATATATGGCTGTTTTTCTTTCGAATCGACAAAAAGAAACCATCAAGTCATCATTATTAATTTTTAAATAATCAATTACATTTTTATAACCTTTTAAGCATTCTACATCATTTTTATTTGCTCAACATCAACAATTCACTGTACAAATATAGACACACATTTTGCAATGCAAATTATATTTTATTACCATCGCACAGTGGTCGAGGTCGTATGGGAACAGCGGCCAAAAATACTTTCAGTGCAGATATCAATATGATACTTTGGTTATGGTACCTTGATGGGATAAAAATTAAAAATGTGACAAAATGGATATGGTCGATGCATGTTTTGGCATGGTCCCCTTACAACGTACCTCCCGAATAAGGGTTATTTGCCCAATTGTTGCCACATTTTACACTAGATTGTTCTGTTATTTGACATTTTACGTTCTAAAGAGCTAAAAAATAGTCTTACTGAAATTTATTTGGAACGGCCCGCCTTCAGGTAGAGTCCCTCTGTCAAAAGTTATGGCGTTGCCAGATGGGTCCGTCGAATATGGGCAACCCTGTATTAAAATTTTATTAGCTGTGGGTGAAAGATAGTGCCATGGATATCTATTTGTTAACTCTTTAGCCGTTTCCAGTGCAAAGGCCTTAAATTTTTGGACAATAATATTATACCTAGAAGAAAATGCAGGCAACATTATTGAACACCCCTCAATTATATCCTTACCAATCCCAAACAACAAAAACATATTCTATGTCACTAGCACCATAGAACTGACAAAATTGGAGCGAAGTCACTTCAGTATATTGGGCATAACATACAAATCTGACGAAATCTGAAAGTTAAATTAGCACTTCAAGAATCTTAAGACCATTACTAATGGCGTGAAAAAAATCACATTGGAGGATTCAGGGGGGAAAACAATTAAAACTTTAACTGAAATCCAATTTTATTTTCAAAACTAATCTTAAAGGCAACTCAGAACACTCACATCGTCTATATTATACACAACTACTAAACACACAAATTACTGCACTAAAAATAAGTCAATACCTTGCTTTTCAATAAATATGCCAAGAATTGTCATTTTAAAATGTATTTAATTTTGTAATACAGATCTATTTTTACTCTTTTTTTTACTGATTCCACTGAAAAAAGCAACTAACTACATTTTCTCTTTTTTGATGCTATTTTCGAAGTGTCCCGTTTGAATGAAGCCAAGATTATTATGTTTTCTAAAAAGCTTAACCTCTTAAGAGTTCATGTGTACACATTTGATTTTCATTTTTTGAATTTTGGCCAATGGCAGCGACCACTGTGCATCGATTCGAATGTGTGCGCCCACAAAGACAACACAGAAGCACTCGGCAATTGTGGTGGTGTTGATAATAATCATCGAATGTCATGCCCATCAATTTACATTTGAGTAAATAAACTCATGCTCAAAACGAGATATAAACATCCTACTATCCTGTCATTCCTGTTATATTTATTATTTCATGTTTTTATTGAACACAGCAAATAAATAGGAACATGAGAGGTGAAGATGGAAGGTGGTTAGGAACTAAACTATCGGTAGGGTTAAAAATGCTGTATTCTCAATCATTGGAAATTTGAGCTGAATATAGAAAGGAAATATTGGATTGAACTGAAAATACCATAGTCGTTATTATGAATTTCTCAACAGCAGGTCTGAAATCTCTTCAAATAAACTTCAAATTCATCCGGATAAAATGTCCCATATGCTAATTCATTAACAACAAACAATACGAATGCTCGGAACCAAACGGAAGATCTTCCACTCTCGATGAAACCACAATACAATTTTTAGTCGGATAGTTTGTAAAACACAGGGTGAGATAAAAAAACTGCAAAAAGAAGGTCATTATATTTTTATACCCTCCACCATAGTATTGAGGGAATATTCAGTTTGTCATTCCGTTTGTAACACCTCGAAATATACAATTTAGACTCCACAAAGTATATATATTCTTGATCAGCATAAAATTCTATTTCGATTTAGGAACGTCCGTCCGTCTGACCGTCTGACCGTCTGTGGAAATCACTTTAGCTTCCGAACGAATTGATTTAGATTGATAAAATTTTTCTCATACAATATGAATGTCTGCAGGACTTTTTTATATCCTCCACCAAAAAAAGTATGGAGGGTATACTAAGTTCGTCATTCCGTTTGTAACTCATCGAAATAATCATTTTAGACCCAACAAACGATTTAGCCCTGTCCGTCCGTCTGTACGTCTGTTGTAATCACGCTACAGTCTAAACGAATTAAGATAGGAAGCTAAAATTTTGTACAGATCTGTCTTTTGTCTGCAGGCAGGTCAAGTTCAAAGATGGGCTATATCGGTCCACGATATCGTATAGCCCCCATATAACGGTACCCCCGATATTCGGTATTTTGATGATTTTACCCACATTTTTCAACGGAATTGTCTGAAAATCCACACAAGGAGTTCCTTGTGGGTACTTTATACCTCGGCAGAGAATTTTCTATATAGGTCCACAATATCGTATAGCCCCCATATAACGGTACCCCACGGTATTCGGTATTTTGATGATTTTAGCCACATTTTTCAATGGAATTATCTGAAATTCCACAAAAGGAGTCCCTTGTGGGCATTTTACCCCCTCAAAAAGAATTGTCTATATCGGTCCACGATATCGTATAGCCCCCATATAACGGTATCCCTGATATTCGGTATTTTGATGATGTTAGCCACATTTTTCATTGGAATTGTCTGAAAATCCACACAAGTAGTTCCTTGCGAGTAATTTACCCCCTGAGAGAGAATTGTCTATACAGGTCCACGATATCGTACATCCCCCATATAACAGTACCCCCCATATTCGGTATTTTGATAATTTTACCCACATTTTTCAACGGAATTGTCTGAAAATCCACACAAGGAGTCCTTGTGGGTACTTTATACCTCGGCAGAGAATTATCTATATAGGCCCACGATATCGTATATCCCTCATATAACGGTACCCCCGATATTCGGTATTTTGATGTTTTTAGCCATATTTTTCAACGGAATGGTCACAAGGGTTTCTTTGTACACAAGGGGTTCTTTGTGAGCACTTTACCCCCCGACAGAGAATTCTCTATATAGGTTAACGATAACGTATAGCTCCCATATAACGGTACTCCCCTATATTCGGTATTTTGATGATTTTAGCCACTTTTTCCAATGGAATTATCTGAAAATCCACACAAGGAGTTCCTTGTGAGTACTTTACACGCAGACATAGATTTGTCTTTATAGGTCCACAATATCGTTCCAAATGGTGGAGGGTATTCAAAGTTCGGCCCGGCCGAACTTACTGCTTTTTTACTTGTTTTATTTAAAATGGTCCATGTAGGTCCACGTTTTGGTATAGCCCCCATATAACGGGACCTCCCGATATTCCGTATTTTGTTGATTTTAGCGACTTTATTCAACGGAATTGTTTCACATTTGGTATTTGAAGTTCGCAATGGATACCACAGTCTAAGCACGTCTTTGTATAGCCCCCATATTACGGTACCTCACAATATTTTGTATTTTGATGATTTAAGCTCCATTATTCACCGATTTTTTTTTTAAGTTTCGCATTTGAATATTGTAATGGCCGAACTTACAGCTTTTTTGCATTTTTTTTTTAAATTGAATGAAAGCAAAATATGTCGGAAATAACATAAAACTTTAGAATTAGTTTAGATTTTTTCGAATTGGTCACCTTTCGCACGAGGTGATCGACACTTTAGTATTTTGTAGTGCCAACCTTGCTTTCCAAAATACTCCAGACACAATAGTCCAACGCATTAGTATCCGGAGATTTTGGTAGCCTGGGAATGAAGCGAGGAACCTCATTTTGTAACCATTCTTGGGTGGCGCATGCTGAGTGCGATGGTGCTGAATCCTGTTGGAATGTCCAAGGCCTACGGCCAAAATGTTTGCATGCCAAAGGCTTTAATACACCCTCCAGAATATTTTCGCGATAATATTCGGCAATTATTCTGATGCCACGGTCGATTAATACGAATGGAGGCGACCATCGGCTGTTATGGCGGCCCACACCATCACCATGGCCAGCCAACCGAACATTTTCAGCTGACCTCTTTGGCAAGTAAAGACGATCATTTTGTTTGTTTAGAAACTGCTGGACAACGAATGTTTTCTAATCGGAGACGGAGAAAAGTAAATTCGGCAGTACAACACTTTCGGCCAAGCGAAGCAACTAATTAGCTCTTTTGAGTCTATTTTTACACCCTACAACACTATGTGTTGGGGGTATTATAAGTTTGATTGGGCCACAATTTATGTAACACCTCGAAATATTGGTTTCCCATATAGGAAAGTGTATATGGATCTTCCTAGCTCGCCGAGCTGAGTCGATCTAGCTATGTATGTCCGTCCGTCCGTCTGTCCGTCTGTCCATGTTAATTTGTAATCACGCTATAGTTCGCAATTATGGCCCGATCCTAACGAAATTTTGCACGAAGGTGAGGTTAAGGTCAGAATAGAACCCTATTTCTTTTGGAGATGATCGCCAAATGTTTAGGGGTTGAAATGGACCAAATACTGAAAAAATGTCGTATTTTGCAGTAGCTATACAGGTCGCAATTATAGACCAATCGACGCGGAATTTCGCATGTAGCTAGAGTAGGGCAGGGAAGAAGCCTACCAATTTGGGTGGTTATCTGATAATATTTAGCGGGTAAAATAGACCATATCTTTTGTGTTGAAAAAAATCAAAATTTTTCATTAAACCGCGAATATTTTAAATCCCGGCGAAGTCACAAAGCCATGACCAAGGTTACTTCTGATCTTTACATTGATGTTAAGATCCAACAAATCGAATATATAGCAAAATATGTGCGATATATATGTCTATCAAAGAAAATATGCTTGAAAGATCTCATATATGTCGAGAATGGCTGAACTGATTTCGACAGTCTAAAAAATCGCATAAAAATATCTCTCTAAAGATGAAAATATTGATTTTGTAACATTTTCTCATATTTTTTCAATTTTATCATATTTTTGGCATATTTTCATTTTGAATTAAACATTTGGTAATATTTCTACAGCTAACAAAACTAAGTAATTAGGATATCAGGATATCATATACAGATCGCATTTGTGGTCCGATCCTTACGAAATTTTGCATGGGGATAAGATGAGGGTCAGAATAGAAGCCTACTCTTTTTGGAGGTGATCGCCATATATTTGGAGGTTAAAATGCAGCAAAAAACTGCAAAATTGTCAGCAGGTCGTAATTATCGCCCGATCCTCACGCACATTTGAATGGGGGTTACCGGACATTGCCAAGCAGTTTTGGATGGCCATCCAAAAATATTCAATGTGTGAAATAGTTTGCCAACTTTTGTCGACAAAATACGAAAATGTCCATTACAGTGACTTTTTGGGAATTCACAAATACAGGAAAGACGCACTTCTGACTATTTCGTTAACGCTGATTTCGTTGAAGAATATAGTCAAATGTCTGTATCTCATATAGATGCGTTTCAGTCAAAAACCAATAATAAATGTTAATCTTTTGCCACTTCTGAGAGATTATAGGTCTTTGGGAAATATTTGTTCCAGATCTAGGAAGACCATTTAAGTGCAACATCTACCAATAAATTGGAAATGAGCAAATTAGTTTAAGTTGCTATTATTTGAACATTAGAGAACGAAACCTGATGGTTTCTTTTATTATTTGTCACAATATCTTGTGGAATTCTTTCGAGTATCTCGCCTATATAAACTGCATCGTTTATTATAGTGTTGTAGGATATTCAACGGTCGGCCCCGCTCGACTGTAGCCTTTGCTTACTTGTTTCTTTCTGTTGCGGTGTTCTTGTATTTTTGAAATTACAATGGCTTTACCCCGAGCTCATTTTTCAATATTTGCCGAATGGAATATTGCGATATGTTCAGCTCACGAGCCATTTTCGGCCACTCCGACGAGGGTTTCGATCAAATATTTATTATATTTTCAATTTTGCGAACATAGATAAACTTAGCGAACTAACCAAAGCCAACTATTCCATTTTTGTTCTTCTCGTTTAAAATCCTTTCATAAGAATTTGTTCTTCTACTGTCCCTAAGTTTTAAAATGCTTTCGTTACGCCACTGCTGTTGGAGAACATTAAACTATGACTTTCATTTAGATCACCTTACGAATGAAGAAATTCAACGAAACCGCAAAACAATCACAACACATCGAGGGGTTGTTCTTATAATTCTAGTACGTGATATGTGTTGACAAGTTTTCACATAACTGACAAGCAGAACAGTAAGAACGTGAATACTAACGCAATGAAATACAACAACAACAAAGGAAACAATAAGAAGTTCAACGAAGTTGACATGATTCCGTGATTCTTGAGTCGTGTTGGTAGTAATCCTGTTAGTAATAAAGAAAAGTAACATTCTTTGATACCGCATTTAAGGCTCTTTGGAGGTCAAAAGGAACAAAGATTAGGCATACTAATTGACTTCATGTGATTTTGTTTTAACGAATTTTTTCGTGGATAGAAAACTTTTTGCATGAAATTATTTACATAGATCCAAGTCTTGATTTGAATTGGAATCCATGTCCACTTGCCCACTCACATTTTTTATTTCCTTAGTACAAACAAAATATTTGTAATATCCTAATAAAAAGACATTATGAAACCCGTAAAAAAATATCAATCCTTTTAAAAAAGAACACAAAATCCCCCCTCAATATTTGTAAGTGCTCCTCAAAACATTATCAAAACAACATCATTGAACACATTTTTGGCACCCAAAAAAAACTTACTTTACTCCAACAATGCCAATAAACAAAAAACTTTAAGAGCCAGAACTTACGTAAAAAGGAAAAATCGACTTAATATTTTTGCCGCTGAGGAAGGCGATTTGCTGCTGCAGCACTGCCTTTCCATTGCAGTTGTTTACCATTGCATATAAATTGCATAAAAGTTTTGTTCATATATTTTTGAAGATACCTTCTTAGGTTCCGAAAATAAAAGAGAATTCAAAAATATTGCTTCATTTTGGTTGCCAAAAGTCATAGATGCAGATGTGAATATGTTGGGTATCAACATCGTCATCTTATTACTTTAAGCCAGGGTAGCAAAGAATATTGCAAATCCTAGGATAGTAACAAAATATTCCATTTTATGTATTCTGCATAAGACTTCAAGGATTTAATAAAAATGATGTTCTACGACAATGTTCAGAGAAATATGTAAATATTATGGATATGCAAAGAAGATTGACCATAAAAATATGAACAAATGACAGAGGGACACATTTTCTAAACCAGAAGTTCTGTAAATAACCAAGTTTTATTTAGCTACTATGAATTAGGAATTTCGGAGTCTTTTTGAATGAAAATATATCATCACGTATAAAAAGGACATAGACAAGTATCCATGCCCAGCAATGTGCCTTTAAATAGAGAGTACAGTCACAAATTTGATATTTAATTTAGAAAACAGTTCAAACTTTAAACAATTATAACTTCCATATTGAAGCACGAAGTGTACCTATCGTTGAATATACAATTCAAATGGATGTAAAGTTCATAGAGCTGAACGTACTCTTCGGATCTACGATCTTTCACGACTCGAGATTGTCTCTGCCATCAATAAGTAAAACAATATAGGAGTAATTTAGAGGCTCCATAAGGCATATGAAGGCAGTACTTATGGAAAACAATCACGACAATTAACTTTATATTTAAGGATACTCTTAAATTTTATTATACATTTTCAAAAGTACTGTTTCAGAAATAATCAGGGCTATAACCCGATTTTTAGAAGATGCTATCACATCTACAAGTATGAAGCCTGAAAGGCTAGCTAAATAAGTTTTTTTAAGTATTAATTTTGAAAATGCTGTGGGGTATTAAATCGAGATACGTCATGCATACTTTGAGAAAAAGGATACTAAATTTTTATATTAACTTTGTCATTCCGTTTTTAACATCCCTAAATATTCGTCGTTGACCCTATAAAGAATATACAGGGTGAGATAAAAAAACTGCAACAAAGTCAAACGCCATAATTTTTTACATTTTCTTTTTAAATTTTATTAAATGAAAGCAAAATATGTCAGAAATATCATCAAATTTTAGAATAAGTTTAGATTTGTTCGAATGGGGCACCTTTGGCACGAATTATGGCCTTCAATGAAACCATCACACGTTTCCTAAATATTGCTCTACGGTACTTTGCCATTCCCGGAGAATCGCTTGCTTGAGGGGATCGACGCTTTTAGTGCCAACCTTACTTTATAAAATACTCCACACACAATAGTTCAACGGATTGATATCCGGAGATTTTGGTGGCCATTGTGCGCTGGAAATGAAGCGAGGAACCTCGTTTTGTAACCATTCTTGGTGCCCCGTGCTCAGTGCGATGGTTCTGAGTCCTGTTGGAATGTCCAAGGTCTGCAGCCAAAATGTTTGCATGCCCAAGGCTTAAATACACCCCCAGAATATTTTCTCGATAATATTCGGCTTTATTTTGATGCCATGGTCCTGTTATTAGCGGGGACGACCATCGGTTGTTATGGCGGCCCACACAGACACAATAGTCCAACGGATTGGTATCCGGAGATTTTGGTGGCCATTGTGCGCTGGAAATGAAGCGAGGAACCTCGTTTTGTAACCATTCTTGGGTGGTGCGAGCTGAGTCCTGTTGGAATGTCCAAGGCCTGCGGCCAAAATGTTTGCGTGCCCAAGGCCTTAATACACCCTCCAGAATATTTATTTATATAAGGTGCATATTTTCAGCTGACCTTTTTGGCAAGTAAACACGATCATTTTATTTGTTTACAAACTGCTGGACAACGAATGTTGTCCATCTCATAGGAGAAAACCAAATTCGGCAGTGCACCACTTTCGACCAAGCGAAGCAACCATTTACTTCTTTTTAGTCTTTTGTCTTTTGAGCGTAAGTTCTTGCACTTTTTGGAATCTCAATAACTTTGCCCCGAGCTCATTTTTCAATATTTGTTGAATGGAATATTTTGATATTTTCTGCTCACGAGCGATTTTTCGGTCACTGCAACGAGGGTTTCGATCAAGTCGCTTCTTTATTTTTATACCCTACACCACATAGTGGTAAGGGTATTATGTCTTTGTGCCTTTGTTTGTAACATGGAGAAGGAAACGAGATATACCCATAGTTACTTTTGAGAACCTTCATAGAATCACTTTCTGAGTCGATTTATGCATGTCAGTCCGTCTGTCCGACCGTCCGTCCGTCTATCCATGTATTCTTGTGAACAAAATGCAGGTCGCATTTATTATCCGATTGAGATGAAATTTTCCAAACAATATTTTTTTGGCCCAAGAACGAACCCTATTGAAATTGGTGAGAATCGGATCAAATTTAGATATAGCTCCCATATATATCTTCATCCGATTTCGGGTTAAATGTGCACCAAATGTCCACTATCAGTCCAAATTACCTGAATTTTGGCACACCCAACCGAGTTCGGCCTAGATGCAAGTATATCAAATTTGGAGAAAATCGGTTAAGATATAGCTATAGCTCCCATATATATCTTTCATCCGATTTGATCTTTAAGTCTCTCACATTCCTACTATGCACTCCACAACCGTGATATTTGGTACCAGGTATTAGATGGAGCACAGAAATAGATGTTTTAAATTTTATCGAAATCGGTTCAGATTTGGATATAGCTCCCATATATATCTTCATCCGATTTCGGGTTAATTGACCACCAAATGGCCAATATCAGCCCAAATGGCCCGAATTTTGGCACATGTGACCGAGATAAGCCTTAAAGCATATACAATAAATGTGCACCAAATGTCCACTATCAGTCCAAATTACCTGAATTTTGGCACACCCAACCGAGTTCGGCCTAGATGCAAGTATATCAAATTTGGAGAAAATCGGTTCAGAAACAGCTATAGCTCCCATATATATGTTTTATCCGATTTGGTGTTTAAGCCTCTCACATTCGTAATATGCACTCCACAAGAATGATATTTGGTACCAGAGATAAGATACAATCCATAAATAGCTGTTTGTAATTTTATCGAAATCGGTTCTGATTTGGATATAGCTCCCATATATATCTTCATCCGATTTCGGGTTAATTGTGCACCAAATGGCCGATATAAGTCCAAATGGACTGAATTTTAGTACATCGGACCAAATTCAGCCTAGAAGCAAGTATATCAAATTTAGTGAAAATCGGTACAGATATAGATATAGCAACCATATATATATGTTTCATCCGATTTAGTGTTTTAGTCCCTTACATTCGTAATATTCACTCCACAACCGTGATATTTAGTACCAGATATCAGATAAAGCCCAAAAATAGTTGATTTTAATTTTATTAAAATCTGTTCCGATTTGGATATGCCACCCATATATATCTTCATCCGATTTCGTGTTAATTGTGCATCAAATGGCCAATATCAGCCCAAATGGCATGCATTTTGGCAAATTCAACCGAAACCAGCCTATAAGCAAGTACACCAATTTTAGTTAAAATCGGTTCAGATATAGCTATAGCTCCCATATATATTTTTTAAATTTATATAAATACCGAAAAGGTTGAATAATACGCTACTTTCCATAGTAGCATTATACAATTCGACTGTTTTACTCTTCCGGGGAATAAGCCTTGGCATGGCGGTGGAGCTGAGTACCTTCATAACTGAGGGGAAATCAATTATTCCAATTTCGTTCCTTCAATTCCCAACTATATTAGGAATTGTTTCAGACATCTGTACAGCCACATAGTGGTGAGAATCGATTATTCTAACGATTTCAGGTTAATTGTGCACTAAATGGTTAATATCAGCCCAAATCACCTGAATTTTCGTACATAAGACCGAATTCAGTCTAGAAGCTAATACGTCAAATTTGGAGAAACTCGGTTCAGAGATAGCTATAGTTCGTAAAATGCACGATAGAATTAGATAGATTTTGATTTTGTACCAAATATCTCATAGAGCTCTGAAATGTCCTGTATAAACCTTTTTACGAGAGCTCTACTAAATATGCATAGTGGTGTAGGGTATCATATAGTCGGCCCCGCCCGACTTTTGAGCTTTCCTTACTGGTTCGAACTAGTTCTGCTGATGTTGCTGTTTTCTTCCCCCCACTTCCTTGACTACGCTACTAGTACCACGGTAACGAGCGATGGTAAGTGACACAAAAGATTTATTCACGTTTAAATGCTGGAGTGTTCTCTCTATATATAACCACTATATATAGCCACTTATGGTTTTCCAGCGAAATATAAAGAAATCACATTATTACGCCTAAATTCCATCACGAATAACTTTTTTTCTAGAAAATTCTCACCAAAATGCTTTGGTACCCTTGCAAACAATACAATGAACTGTCGCTGGAATAATGTTAACAGCTGTTGGACGAGTGGCTTAGAAATGACAGCAGTTTGAAGTTGGTTGCTGTTTTTTCATCTCACCCTGTATATATTCTAATATAATGGCTACATTCAGTATTTTGAAGATTTTAACAGAATTTTTAACAGATTATAGTTTTTTGGAAATTGCCAAAATCGTTCCAAATGGCGGAGGGTATTAAAACTTCGGCCCGGACTTACTTGTTTTATTTTTCTTTTATATTTTTAGGTACTAAAAATTTATATTTCAACCAACCTCTTGGCTCCCAAATCACTTTACATTTGTGTTTCAGATGAAACCATATAGGAGCGCATTATTATGTGAACGACAAAAAATGATAAAACTTTTCAATTGAGATTTGGCTCATTATGAAAACATTTTCTTCATTTCAAATGACAACTTTTAAAGAATAAAAACAAACTGTAAAGTGAAAACGGAAATCTATGTGAGAGAGCTTTTGTCCGTTATTTCTCACCACACACACACACACATTTAAAAACTAACACACATTCAATGGAAATATGACTTGTCCCCCCATATGGATTACACACACACATGCAATATAGCACATATGACACACACATTCGCCAAGATTTTCGTGGACCATTGTGTGGTTACATAATGGTAATGGCACTGGACAATAAATGGATATGTTATGAGTCCTTTGGCAATGGTGATAATATTTGCATTAAGGCTTAAACTTTGTTTGCTGTGTGTCGCATAGTCCTCAGTCCAGAGCGGAGGATGGAAGTGAATATTTTGGTCAATTTGCTTTTTGGGTTTTTATGAATGCAAAATATAGAAGTTATAGATTCAGAGTAGGTCACAGTAATTGTATTCTGTTGTTTTTGCTGCATCGTGTTTTCGTTTATGTGTGGTGTGAGTGGTTGGTATTGGAAATAAAACTAGGTTATTTGGTCATTTTGAGCATAAAATATGTATTTTGCGAAAATTTGCTCTATGGCACCAAATTGGCAATGTTTCGGGGTTTTGTTTGGTTATGCAATCTATATGTACATATGTAAAAGAGTAATAAATGAGTGACTGATTCATCAATGCCCAGGCTCAAGGGCTGAAGATAGAATCTTGAAATTTAGCATGAAGACCAATGTAAGTAAAAAATGCTGGGTTTTCGGAAATTCGGATTAGAAATGTACTAAAAATCATAATTTTCGTACCTTTTGGTAATTAGTGAACGGATACAGATAAGATTTTGATTTTTGGTACAAAAATTATGTTTGGGAAATAGTGATGATAAAAGTAGGTGTTTTTGGAAATGCATATCTTGTGTGAGATTTGGAAGTGGTTCTTGAAATACGTACTAAAAATTGCTAAATGAAAAAGATATTTTGTGTCTCGTACCATCGCTCGTTACCGTGTTACTGGAGACGTAGCCCGCAACAGCAACATCAGCAGATATGTTTCGAAAACTAAAGAAGCGACTTGATTGAAACCCGCGTCGCAGTGGCCGAAAAATGACTCGTGAGCTCAACATATCGCAATATTCCATTCGAAAAATATTGAAAAATGAGCTCGGGGTAAAGCCATTGGAATTCCTAAAAGTGCAAGAACTTACACCGGAACGGAAAGAAAATAGACTTAAAAGAGCTGAAGAGTTGCTTCGCTTGGCCGAAAGTGGTGAACTGTTGTTGTCAAGCAATTTGTAGGCAAACAAAATGATTGTGTTTACTTGTCAAAAGGGTCAGCTGAAAATGTGCACCTTCGGTTGGCCACAGAACTCAAGCGGCAGCCATGATGGTGTGGGCCGCCATAACAACTGATGGTCGCTCTCCGCTCGTATAAATCGACCGTGGCATCAGAATAAACGTCGAATATTATCACGAAAATATTCTGGAGTGTGTATTAAAGCCTTGGGCAGGCAAATATTTTGGACGCAGATCTTGGACGTTCCAATAGAACTCAGCAACATCGCACTCAGAACGCGCCACCCAAGAATGGTTACAAAATGAGGTTCCTCACTTTATTTCCAGCGCACAATGGCCACCAAAATCTCCGAATCAGGCAGTGTGTGACCGTTTGGAGGCCATAATTAGTGGCAAAGTTTACCAATTCGAACAAATCTAAACTTGTTCTAAAATTTGATGCTATTTCCGAAATTTTTTGCTTTCATTTAATAAAATTAAAAAAGAATGTAAAAATTATGGCATTTGACTTTGTTGCAGTTTATTTATCTCACCCTGTATGCAAATAAGTACACATTTTCGAAATCATTTGAGTATTTTGTTTGAAAAATGTGATCACTAACTTCGAAAAAAATACGGGACGTTTGTCAGAATGTTAGCTGACACTGAAAATTGAAATTTTTATCCAAATTCCCACAATCCAGTCGAGTTATTTTAATTGACTCGGACAGCTTCTTTGACAATAAATTGACCGACTCAGACTTATGGTATCCCACTTTGAAACACAGGCCACAGCCCTCCCCTAAACATTTTAATTCGTAACAGCCCCGGAATTCAAACACCAGTCATGGCTATTTGATCTTATCCTGATTAATTATGGAATTTGATTCACTCAATGGAATTATATGCAGCTTTCCCCAAAATTGCACATTTTAGATCTTGGTATCTTAAATTTTATTCTCACAAAGCTAAACAAACGGGAATCGACAAATCAACAAAAGTGTCAAACTTATAATTTTCCAACAGCTTGCAAGTTCAGCTGTTTTTGTTGCATGCATGGATAGTCGGCTTTCGTTTTGGTTTCTGTTGAAATAAATCCTTGTTGTGCAAAAAGGAAACGGAAGATGGTGGCTAGATGGTGTACATGTGACTTTGTGTGATGATGTACAAACGACTTGGTCATATACAACCGCCAAAATACTTTGTTGTGTAGGATGTCGACAGAGTGAATTTTCAGACTACAAAAAGTTTCCCCGACAAAGAAACTCTGCCAAAATTAAACACAATTTAAATCACGCGAATTTTAAATTGGGTTGTAAAATTCATATTAATTGCACATATATTATGGATATGGGGTTCAATAACTCGAAACCGGATAATGAACATTCTATGTTACAACAGCTGTAATATTTTGGCGAGTGTTTATAACGATGGCGTTTGAAGAAATGTAGTACTTCCCGTACAAATATAGGTTACATTTCCAAAACAACCTCCTTCTTTTAATCACCAAAAAGTGACATCCAAAGCAAAGTTCAGGACTCCAGCTGGGTAATTTCCTCTATTATTAAATTAATTACCATCTAAATAAATTTTATTCGGGACCCCTATTCATGTATCCCTCCACCAAATACCCAATTCAGTATCTCTTAGTATTTTTCGAACAATAATAGTACATATTTTCAAAATCACCTCCATATCTTAACCACAGACACCAAAAGTGACATTTATATAAAATTTCAAGATTCCATCTCTATTACTTCACCTAATAAAAAATTTAACATTTTGGTACAAATATTGAACACATATCATAAACCAGATCCATATAATACTAAATGGTACCAATTTCGAAGTTTAATAAATTTTAGAATATTTCCTAAATTTATAGCACGCTACCAATTAGTACACATAAGTACGCATATCCAAAGCTTCCTATATGCCCCAATCCTACACTCCCACAGAAATTTAGAATTCCACACAAAAATTTAGGATTCCACACCCTTTGTTTGGTACATTTTAGTACATATAAATACAAATTTCCAATACTGCCTACATACCCCAATCCTACACTTCGACATTAATCTTATTTCCTATTTTCTATTGGTTCACCTATATCAAAATTGTACAAAGCTTAGTACCATTTAGTACACTTAACTAAAAAAATACTTAACTATCTAAATCATAAAGCCCAATAGAAATCTTATTTTCAAATTTTATTTGAAATTGTACGAAATTTAGTACCACCTAGAATGTAAAATAATCTTATTTCTAAATTTGGGAATTCCGGCTCTATTGGTTCAAAATGAATTTTGTAACCAAATTTAGGACCATTTAGTGCTTTTCGTGCACATAAGTTCAAATTTTGAAAACTTTTTCTATATCACAACCCTGCACTACGCCAGTAATACTAATTTCAAATTTCAGGATTCCATTAAATTCAAATTGGACTAAATTTAGTACCGTTTAGTACCTCCTTACATCGACTCTACTCCTCAACCTTGATTCCCATTTCATATTTTAAATTCTTAGCTCTAACCGCTCATATGATACGGAATGGTACCAAATGTAATACATTCGTACACTTATAGTGTATTTGGTACAACTATCATACACTCCATAATTCCTAATTTTAGAACTCTAGCTCTAGTGCTTCCTCAATTACAAATCGTACGATATTTAGAACTCAGCTTTGTCTGACCTCTTCCGACCAAGAATGACCCTCAGCAAAATTTCAAGATTTTAGCTTTAGCCGTTTTGACTGGGCGTTGATGAATCGTTAAGTCAGTCAGTCAGTCAATTACTGTACTCTATTATTAATATGAATAAATTATAACTCTTATCTAGATACTTTTACCGCTGTTTTATATGTATATGTGTACATATATGTTCGGAATGCTTGTAGATAACGAAAGGTGGTCGTTTGTATGAATACATTCGTATTTTTATCAATACCAATTTTAGTATTTTTTATAAAATTTACAAATTTTGACACTCTTAATTCATACCAACATTTCTAATTCAGTTTCGGAAAACATTTAATATTGCACACCGTATTGCACCATACGGCGATACACCAATTCCCGTAGAAAACATGGTCACAATCTTTGCCTGATAATTGGCTGTACTCCCAGTTGTGTCCTTTTGCGAATTCGCCACCGTATTTGTCTTGGCGTTGATTCGGAAAGTTCAACGAACACTTTACAATTCAAACAACGACGACATTTTTGTGTTCAGGAAACGGAAATGGAAGATTCATATCACAGGTGGTACATTTTAAATTCGTTGTTTGTTCGATGCTCTGCGTGTGCATTGTTGCCGGTGGTTGCCATGGTCACATTGCGAGCTATATATTTAGCTATCTATAGTGCAACGTGTCGCTTTGTCATTACGTGCGGGATATAATCGCTGTGATGGTGACGATAGCTGGCAATATTAACTACACTGAACAAAATCGAATAAAATGTTTTTAATTCCTTAAAAATAAAAAAAATAAAAAAAAACTAAAGAGAATTAAAATTGATGGAAATGGAAAAAAGTTTTACATTTGATAGGTTTAGAAAATGTTTAATAATAGTTTTCCTTGAATATATAGAATGTGCTCACCCAGAAATACTAATATTTTGCAAAGTGGCTCCATGCAGTTATATGTGCGTTAACATTTTCATTCTTCTATATAACCAATAGGCACATACGACATTCCTGATGTTGGTGGTGCTGCCGTACGGTAAGTTTATCACATAATATTTTGTGAAACTACACGGACATTTGCGGTGGCATTTACAATGAGCCTAGTGAATTGAAGACAATAAATGAAAGGACGAAATTTCATTAAATGTGTCTTAATGTAAATTTTGGAATAGTCGCATGTAATTAACAACACGAGTAGAGTATTTTTTATACTCTACAACACTATGTGTTGGGGGTATTATAAGTTTGATTGGGCCAAAAATTATGTAACACCACGAAATATTGATTTCCCACATAGGAAAGTATATATGGATCTTCCTAGCTCGCCGAGCTGAGTCGATCTAGCTATGTATGTCCGTCCGTCCGTCTGTCCGTCTGTCCATGTTAATTTGTAATCACTCTACAGGTCGCAATTATGGCCCTATCTTCACGAAATTTAGAATGGAGGTGGGGCTAGGGTCAGAATAGAACCCTATTTCTTTTGGAGATGATCGCCAAATGTTTAGGGGTTGAAATGGACCAAATACTGAAAAAATGTCGGATTTTGCAGTAGCTATACAGGTCGCAATTATAGACCAATCGACGTGGAATTTCGCAAGTAGCTAGAGTTTAGGCCGGGGAAGAAGCCTACCAATTTGGGTGGTCATCGGATAATATTTAGCGGGTAAAATAGGCCATATCTTTTTTGTTCAAAAAATTCAAAATTCTTCAATATACCGCGAATATTTTAAATCCCGGCGAAATCACAAAGCCATGACAAGGTTACTTCTGATCTTTAAATTGATGTTAACATCCATTAAATCGGATATATAGCAAAATATGTGCGATATATATGTCTATCAAAGAAGATATGCTTGAAAGATATTTTATATGTCGAGAACGGCTGGACTGATTTCGACAGTTCTCATTAATCCAGAATGGCCTCTTGGCAGGAAAGAAAAAACGTCTAAAATCGCATTATAATATCTCTGTAAAGATGAAAATATTGATTTTGGAACATTTTCTCATATTTTTTCAATTTTGTCATATTTTTGGCATATTTTCATTTTGAATTAAACATTTGGTAATATTTCTACAGCTAACAAAACTAAGTAGTTAGGATATCAGGATATCATATACAGATCGCATTTATGGCCCGATCCTTATGAAATTTTGCATGGGGATAAGATGAGGGTCAGAATAGAAGCCTACTCTTTTTGGAGATAATCGCCATATATTTAGGGGTTGAAATGGACAAAAAAACTGCAAAATTGTCAGCAAGTCGTAATAATCGCCCGATCCTCACGCGCATTTGAATGGAGGTTACCGGAAATTGCAAAAGCCAAATAGTTTTGAATGGCCATCCAAAAATATTCAATGTGTGAAATAGTTTGCCAACTTTTGTAGACAAAATACGAAAATGTCCATTCCAGTGTCTTTTTGGAGAATTCACAAATACAGGAAAGACGCACTTTTGACTATTTCGGTAACGCTGATTTCGTTGAAGAATATAGTCAAATGTCTGTATCTCATATAGATGCGTTTCAGTCAAAAACCAATAATAAATGTTAATCTTTTGCCACTTCTGAGAGATTAAAGGTGTTTGGGAAATATTGGTTCCAGATCTAGGAAGACCATTTAAGTGCAACATCTACCAATAAATTGGAAATGAGCAAATTAGTTAAAGTTGCTATTATTCGAAAATTAGAGAACGGAACCTGATGGTTTTCTTTTATTATTTGTCACAATATTTTGTGGAATTCTTCCGAGTATCTCACCTATATAAACTGTATCGTTTTTTATAGTGTTGTAGGGTATTCAACGGTCGGCCCCGCTCGACTGTAGCCTTTGCTTACTTGTTGTATATATCTTGATTTCAAGAGACAGGCAAAATTATTTGGCTTAAAGTTGTAAAACTTGGCATAATGTCCAGAATGATTGGTATTTAAACTATATCGGGCCACATTTTTCATAGTCCCTATATAATGGTACCTCCCAATATCACCTTTTAAATCAAATGTGCTAAAAAAGGGAAAAAGAAAAATTTAAGGTGGGGTTTCGTATGTCTGGCTGCCTGATGTGCACAATAAATCTTGAAGTGAGCATCCGATTCGGAGATATCGCAACATCGGTCCACTCTTTCTCGTACCTGTCCCACAAAATGTCAACATTTTCAAAGAAAATAAATTACATCAGAGAAAGAAAAAGGGTCATTCGATTTTGTGCGAACTTTGCAAGTCCCAATATTTTTGTCACTTTTATGTCAAATTGACAATATCAATTCACACCTTCAAGTACCTCCCCTAAAAAGGATAAATATTCGAATAATAAACTCGTATAAAATGTGAGATAAGAGTCCGTCTTCACATTTCACACATCTCAATATTCTTATTAACAAAAAATATGGTGTGACGGTCGAATATATCGGTTCCAAACGGGTCAAAATTTGGTACCTCCAAAAAAAAATGGCACAATTTTCAATATACACGGTGAGATTAAAAACTGCAACCAACTTCAGACTGCTGTCATTTCTGAGCCACTAGTCCCACAGCTGTTAAACTTATTCCAGTGATAGCTCATTATATTGTTTACAAGCGTACAAAAGCATTTTGGTGAGAATTTTCCAGAAATAAAGTTATTCGTGATGGAATTCAAGCGTGATAGTGTGATTTATTTATATTTGACTGGAAAACCACTAGTGGCTATCGTTAGAGCACTCCAGCATTTAAATGTGAGTAAATCTTTTGTGTCTCGTAGCATCGCTCGTTACCGTGATACTGGTAGCGTAGCCCGACGTCAAGGAAGTGGACGGAAGAAAACGGCAACATCAGCAGAAATGTTTCGAAAAGTAAAGAAGCGACTTAATCAAAAACCGCGTCGCAGTGGCCGAAAAATGGCTCGTGAGCTCAACATATCGCAATATTGCATTCGGCAAATATTGAAAAATGAGGTCGGGGTAAAGCCACTGAAATTCCAAAAAGTACAAGAACTTACACCGCAACAGAAAGAAAATAGACTCAAAAGAGCTAAAGAGCTGCTTCTCTTGGCCGAAAGTGGTGGACTGCCGAATTTGGTTTTCTCCGATGAGAAAACATTCGTTGTCCAGCAGTTTGTAAACAAACAAAATGATTGGGTTTACTTGCCAAAGAGTTCAGCTGAAAATGTGCACCCTCAGTTGGCCAGCAGAATTCAAGCGCCGCCATGGTGAGTGGTGTGATTTATGGGCGCCATAACAGCCGATGGTCGCTCTCCGCTCGTATTAATCGGCCGTGGCATCAGAATAAATGCCGAATATTATCGCGAAAATATTCTGGAGGGTGTATTAAAGCCTTGGGCACGCAAACATTTTGGCCGCAGACCAACATTCCAACAGGACACAGCACCATCGCACACAGCACGCGCCACCCAAGAATGGTTACAAAATGAGGTTCCTCGCTTCATTTCCAGCGCACAATGGCCACCAAAATCTTCGGGTACAAATCCGTTGGACTATTGTTTCTGCAGTATTTGGGAAAGCAATATTGGCACTAAAAAATACCAATGTGTCGATCACCACAAGCAAGCGCTTCGCCTGGAATGGGCCAAAATACCGCAGGGCAACATTCGGGCAGTGTGTGACGGTTTCCTTCTCCGTGTGAAATCCATAATTCGTGCCAAAGATGACCAATTCGAACAAATCTAAACTTATTCTAAAATATGATTCTATTTCCGAAATTTTTTGCTTTCATTCAATAAATTAAAAAAAAATAAATAAAAATTATGGTGTTTGACTTTGTTGCAGTTTTTTTTTTTGTCTCACCCTGTGTATTTTCATAATCAATCTTTCAAAAATAGCGGAATAAGTCAGCCATTAAAAAATTTTTCTCAACCAGCATGGAAAAGGATATGAAATGGTTCCCATGGTTCCTTCTTCTAGATTCACAGTCTGACTTGATTTATGCATATCCGTTCATCTATCAATGCATTTTTGTAAACAAAGTATTGTTTGATGGAGACGAAATTTTGCAACATTCAATTGTTTGGCCCAAGAGCGAAACTTACATATATGTTCGTCCGATTTCAGATTTATTTTGCACCATATGCTTAATATATGCGCAAATTAGATACATTTTTCTACATACAGCTGAATTAACCCTGTATGTAAATATTTTAATTTTTTTTTAAATTTCCCAAATAAATATTCTCCCAAAAGTTGTTTCATTCAATTATTTATTTGAACCTATCTTACAATCATAAGTTATAGAGTGCATATTATAGCTTTAAGGAGGATTGGAAATTCGTGGAATGATATTTGGTGCGAAAAGTCACATGCAACATAAATTTACCACAGTCAAGTAGAGTTGTGTCAATATATATCTGAGTACACGTATAAGCGTATGTGTGATTCCATAAATTTAATATCACTCATACGCAGAGTTTTCATACAAACGACCGTAGTCCACGTAACTAGATAAGGAACTAGGAACTAGCAATACACGATCAATACTTAATTTGCCAATATAAGTGTTTTACTTAATATGGGTATCATAAAGTGGGCCATGTCCATATTTTATCTTTCCTTATTGGTTTGTTCTGCCATTTAGCCCCTCACAGCTAATTATATTCATTTTCCAATGTTCATACATCCAAATATATGCGACTTTAATTCTACTTGAAGATGTAGACATTTTTGTTTCACATAAAAGTCGGTTAGTCAGTTGACATACGATAACTGCACACTACACTTATGTACGAGTTGCTGGTAGATGAGAGTGTTCATTTTATGGTAACTCTCTTCTTCTTCGAAGAAAAGTGCACTTATGGCATAAGTATTTCATTCCACCCAAATGAACACAAAAACTATTTGGCTTATAGTGTGAGATACAGCCTGAAGCTCCGGAGGGAGTCTTCATGCGTGTGACATTGCATTTTAAGATTCTAAATTCAAATTTATTCAAACTATGAAGTTATTTGTTAAAAGACAAGTTTGGGGCGTCAGAATTCCCCTGCAATGTGAGTGGAATAAATTAAAATCTTGTGAAAATAAAAGAGGCAGACTGTTATATAAGCATAGATATAAAGATATTTATTTACATTGACACTCAGACATGAACACAATCTGACATTATTTCCGGATAACACAATTATTTTCTTCGTTAATATTTGTTGAAAAATATTTAAATTATTATTGGAAGTAATCTAAGGATTAGCAGAGATAACAGTTATTTAATTGTCGAAAGCAGTCAAGTTGAAATTTATCAACGTATGTGTGAGACTTACATTAGCAGAGTTTACTGTTGTGACATCACCAATTGAAATTTATTGCTCCGAAATATTCGATCATTAAAAAATCATAAAACGTATTTCCACCAAAGGACACCCCTTTATATTTACAATAACATTGGTGCAGGCGTCTATACGAATCATACAAATACAATTATAAACTAGCTGGCCCGGTCCACGTTGCCGGTCCGTAGTTTTGGTGTTTAATGAATATTTATGAAAGCATTCACAAATCTGGTTCATATAAGTGGAACATTTTTTATACCCTACACCACATAGCGGAAGGGCTATTACATCTTTAAGACATTTGCTGTTAATGTGGAGAAGGAAGCGAGGTGGACCGATACTTACTTTTGAGGATCTTCGTAGAATAATTCGATTTGGGCATATCAGTCCGCCTGTCTATGTATTTTTGTGAACAAAATGCAGATGGAATTTACAGAGTGAGACAAAACAAGTAAAAAAGCAGTAAGTTCGGCCGGGCCGAACTTTGAATACCCTCCACCATTTGGAACGAATTAGAAAATTTTCAAAAAAATAAAATCCATTAAAAATTCTTTTAAAATCTTTAAAATATCTAATATAAGAAGATGCCGATATATGGGAGGATATGCGATATTGTGGGCCTATAAAGACAAATCTATGTCTGCGTGCAAAGTACTCACAAGGAACTCCTTGTGTGGATTTTCAGATAATTCCATTGGAAAAAGTGGCTAAAATCATCAAAATACCGAATATAGGGGAGCACCGTTATTGTGGACTTATATAGGCAATTCCGTGCTCACAAACAACCCCGTGTGTGGATTTTCAGACAATACGATTGGAAAATCATCCAAGTAACAAGTATCAAGGGGTACCGTTATATGGGAGCTATACGTTTATCGTTAACCTACATAGAGAATTCTTTATCGGGGGGTACAGTGCTCACAAAGAACCCCTTGTGTACAAAGAACCCCTTGTGACCATTCCGTTCAAAAATGTGGCTAAAAACATTAAAATACCGAATATCGGGGGTACCGTTATATGAGGGATGTACGATATTGTGGACCTATATAGACAATTCCGTTTCAGGGGTAAAGTGCTCACAAAGAACTCCGTGTGTGGATTTTCAGACCAATGAAACGTTCACACGCTGCCCGAATATTGCTCTGCGGTATTTTGGCCCATTCCCGGCGAAGCGATTGCTTGAGGTGGTCGACACTTTGGTCTTTTTTAATGCCAACCTTGCTTTCCAAAATACCCAAGACACAATAGTCCTACGGGTTGGTAGCCGCAGATTTTGGTGGCCATTGTGCGCTGGAAATGGAACGAGGAACCTTATTTTGTAACCATTATTGGGTGACGCGTGCTGAGTGCGATGGTGCGGAGTCCTATTGGAATGTCCAAGGTCTGCGGCCAAAATTTTTGCGTGCCCAAGTCTTTAATACAACCTCCAGAATATTTTCGCAATAATATTCGACATTTATTCTAATGCCAAGGTCGATTAATACGAGCGGTGAGCGACAATCGGCTGTTATGGCGGCAAACACCATTGTCGGTGCTTGAGTTCTGGTGGCCCATCAAAGGTGCACATTTCCAGCTGTCCTCTTTGGCAAGTAAACACCATTATTTTGGTTGTTGACAAACTGCCGGACAACTAATGTTTTCTCATCGGAGAAAACAAAATTCGACAGTTCACATCTTTCGACCAAGCGAAGCAACTCTTTAGCTCTTTTGAGTTTATTTTCTTTCTGTAGCGGTGTAAGTTCTTGCACTTTTTGGAATTTCAATGGCTTTGCCCAGAGCTCATTTTTTAATATTTGCCGAATGGAAAAATGCGATATTTTCAACTCTCGAGCCATTTTTCGGCCACTTCGACGAGGGTTTCAATCACGTTGCTTCTTTACTTTTCGAACCATTTGTGCTGATGTTGCTGTTTTCTTCCGTCCACTTCCTTGATTATGGTACGAGACACAAAAGATTTATTCACATCTAAATGCTGGAGTGCTCTAACGATAGCCACTTGTGGGTTTCCAGTCAAATATAAAGAAATCACACTATCACGCTTGAATTCAATCACGAATAACATATTTTTTTCGGAGAATTCTCACCAAAAAGCTTTTGTACGCTTGTAAACAACATAATAAGCTGTCACTGGAAATACTTTAATAGCTGTCGGACGAGTGGCTTAGAAATCACAGCAGTCTGAATTTGGTTGCAGTTTTTTCATCTCACCCTGTATTGTAAACAGATGAATTACATTATATTTGTAGAACTCTAATGCCATTTTTAGATATTGCCATAATTCAGCCACTTTACTAATTAGTTCCAAATACAATATTTCCTGTATCGAACCTTTACTTCTTAATTCTTTAATTGTAAAAACACCATCATACAAACATAAAGACAGCCAATATTCAACAACACCCTCAACTAGTACCGGCAAACATTGTAGTTGGCTGGATAATTGTCAAATGTTTCCGACCAACAAATCCATGAATGACATGAGTAATACATCCAATCTCCCACGGCTTCCCCTCTTCTGGTGATCTGTATGAGATGTCGATTGTATCCAATAATGCAATGCAGTGAAGTGCAGTTTTACAAATACATTGCCATGTATTTTACATTCAGGCCATTTGAACAGATACGAAATGTACATGACAGGGAGGGTCTGCCTAGGCACAGATGACATGGGACGGCAAAAGAAGCCGGTATACAAATTAGAAATGAACACATTAACACACATGGGGGAAAATCAGGGTGTAGTTATTGGCCATATTGAGGGTAGTTACAGCTTAAGGAGGAGGACAATTCATCGAATGGGCTATAAAATAAAGTCAAGTGAATGAATTTGAAATGCATAACCAGGCAAGTGTCAGGAAACAATCACTTGACATAGAAACTATGGTTTTCCACACGAGGGGGGGGGGGGGGGGGGGTTATGCCACCCAAAAAGGCCTACCAGGGGTTCTTTGATTTTGGACAAAATCCAATTAGACACAACAACATGCACCACATCCCACTGACGATAGCTTCGTTCAAGTAGTTCAACAATAAAGCAATCTCTTTCCATTCTGGGCAAACTAAGCCAACGAACGTTATGTACGTCAATACAAGTTGATATATGAACATAAGTATGTCATGATAGGATAATCGAAAACGATAATATAGTCGCACGGGAAAGTGAAATTAAACATGAGAGTGTTTTCAATTGAAGACTGTACACTAGGTATCTCAAAACTTGAGGGAAAAAATTACAACATGATAAAAAGTATCAGTCGGATTAGCTGGTAAATGTTCCATTATTTACATATATTTGGACTTCTGTTATGATTACTCAAATCATTGACCTTCTATGAGGTAGGTTCCGAGGGAATGGGCCATATTATTAATTTCGTATCGGACCTAAATTAATATGATATAAATATTGCACTGTGCCAGTTTTGACCTAGAGTTTAGAATTTCTGGTTGAAATAAATATTTAGATATAACAAATTGTAAAGTATCGCTGACTTTCACAAGTAGTTAGAGATATACATAATCAAAATTGCGACCCTTTGTGGGTGAAGAACCAGAAGGCTTGGCGGATATCTATGATCTTTGCAACAAATCTTGCCTTATTAAAAATGTTTGAATGTGTAAAATTTGGAGAAAGCTGAATGGTTCATGGATATTCAAAATTTTGACCCTTTGTGGGGGATGTACCAGAGGTATCTACCATATTCAAAACAGATCTTGAGTTGATAGAAATAATGTGAAGTGTGAAATTTAAACACAATCGGGGTCTTACATCATATTTTATAAGAGCTATAACTATAACAAATGTTGACCCTTTGTGGGGGAGGTACTTGATGGAGTGGACCGATTTTGTCAATTTTAACACCTGAACCAGCACTGATAGAAATATTAGGATTTGCAAAGTTGGAGTAAAACAAGTAAAAAAGCTGTAAGTTCGGCCGGCCCGAACTTTGAATACCCTCCACCATTTGGTACAAATTTAACAATTTTCAAAAAAAAAATCCTTTAAAAATCTGTTAAAATCTTAAAAATACCTAATGTAGCCGTATATTAGAGTCTATACGACGATGTGGACCTGCATAGGCAAATTTTGTTACAAGCTATTACAATATTGAAATGCGAAACTTGAAAAAAATCTGCTTATAATGCACAGGCAATTTTCTGTCATAGGCTGTAATATCGAACTTCAAATGCGAAATTTGAAAAAATTCCGGTAAATAATGTCGCTAAAATCATGAAAATACCGAAGATCGGGGGTACCGTTATATGGGGGCTATACGAAGGCGTGGACCTGCACAGACAACTTTCTGTGATAGGCTGTAGCATCCATTATGAACTTCAAATGCAAAATGTGAAACAATTCCGGTAAATAATGCCGCTATAATCATCAAAATACCGAATATGGGCTATACGAAGACGTGGACCTACATGGCACATTTTTTGTCTAAGGATGTAGTATTCATTACGAACTTTAAATACTGAAACTGAAACAATTCCGGTAAATAATGTCGCTAAAATCATCAAAATACCGAATATCGGGAGGTACCGTTATATGGGGGCTATACGAAGACGTGGACCTACATGGCCCATTTTCAATACCAAAAGTCCTGCAGACATATGCAGACATTCGTTCGGAAGCTAGAGTGATTTCCACAGACGGATAGACGGACATTGATAAATCGACATAGAATTTTATGCTAATCAAGAATATATATACTTTGTGGGGTCTAAAATGTATATTTCGAGGTGTTACACACGGAATGACAAACTTAATATACCCTCCATACTATGGTGGAGGGTATAATAATATGATCCAACGCCACATTATATGGCAGTTTGTACTTTTCGTATGTTCACAGCACGAGTTTCCCAAACAACCCCCTTCTCTCAACTACAGACACCAACAGTGACCGATTTCAGGATTTTTGCTATGTAATTTCCCCATTACCAGATATAGTACCCTTTGGTACAATTATAGTACAAATATCCGAAAAACAGCTTTTGTCTCACACAAACAATGAAATCCATGCCATATTTGAGGATATTAACTCTACTCCTTCACCCAATACCAAAATTTAGTACCATTTAGTATTTTTCGTACAAATATATTTATTTTCAAAAAAATCTACATATCTTAATCTCAGGCACCAATAGTGATCTTAATATCAAATTTCAGGATTTCAGCTCTCTAATTTCACCACTTCCAAATCTAGTACCATTTAGCATAATTATAGTACGCATATTCAAAACTAGCCCCTTCTCTCAACTACAGGGACCAATACTGACATCAATATTAAATTTCAGAATTTAATATCTATCCCTTAACCTAATTTTAATATAGTAACATTTACCTATTTTCGTACAGTTGAAGTACGCATTTTCAAACCAATTTCCATATACCATCTTCAGATACCAATAGAGAACTAAATATCAAATTTCGAAATTTCAGCTCTGAAATTTCCACCAATTCAATGTTAAGTACCATTTCGTACAATTATAGTACACATATCCAAAACCAGCTCCTTCTCTCAACTACAAAAACCAACTTTGACATCCACATAAAATTTGAGGATTTCAGCCCTCTTACTTCACTCAATACCAAATTTAGTACCATTTAGTAGTTCTCGTACAAATATAAAACGCATTTCCAAAGCCATCTCCATATCTTGACCACAGACAGCAACAGCGACATCCAAATCTAATTTTGGGATTCCAGTTCTATCGGTTCATTCATATCTTAATTGTGCCAAATTTAATACACATAAGTAAGAATTTCCAAAACTTCCTACATACCCCAAACTTTCACTCCAAATTTTCAAGACTACCTTCATACCCCCCTCCCCCCGTCATGCAGTCCCATAAAATTTTTTTCCAAACTTCAGAGTTCCAGCTCTATTAGTTCGCCATAATTCCAATTTGTACTAAATTTAATACACATACGTAAAAATTTCCAAAATTACATGTATCTTACAATCCGATATAATTATTTTTTTTACCAATTTTGGGATTTCTTCCCTATTGGTTCACCCAAATCCAAATTGTACCAAATATAGTACATAAAAGTACATGTTTCCAAAACTACTTCCATATCCAAATTCTACACTCCGGCATTAATCCTATTTCCAAGATACCAGCTTGATTCACCTAAATCCAAACTGTACCAAATTTAGTACCATTTAGTACACATAAGTTCAAATTTCCATAACTACCTACATTAAACAATCCACTACAAATTTTATTTACAAATTTTAGGATTCCAGGTTTTTGGTTCCAAATCAAATTTTGAGAACTTCCTGCATATTCCAAACATCCTCCACCATTAACGTAAACTTCAAATTTCAGGATTTCAGTTCCTTCAAATTCGAATTGTCCCAAATTTGGGACAAATTGTCAAAACTACCTCCATATCCAAATTCTTCATTCCGACTTTAAACTTATTACCAAACTTCAGAAAACCAGGTCAATAGTTTCACCCAAATCCAAACTGTACCAAATTTAGTCCCATTTAGTACACATAAGTACAAATTGCCAAAACTTCGTACATTCCTCAGTTCTAAAATCCAATAGTAATCTTATTTCCAAATTTCAGCATTCAAGATCTGTGGGACACCCATATCGAAATTGTACCAAATGTGTAGCATTTAGTACTTGTCGTGCACTTTAATACAAATTTCGAAAGCGACCTCCATATCCCAATACTACACTCCGTCAGATATGTTAATTTAACGTTTTAGAATTCCAGTTCCTTCAAATTCGAAATGTCCAATTGTTCAGGATATCAATTGCCAAGATTAAGGTTCACCCAAATCCAAACTGTAATAATCGTAGCACCATTTAGTACACATATGTACGAATTTCCAAAACTTCGTACATACCTCAGTACCATAGTAATCTAATTTCAAAAATTTCAGTATTCAAGCTCTTTGGGGACACCCAATCCTACTCTCCACCAATAATGTTAATTTCCAATTTTAGGATTCCAGTTCCTTCAAATTCGAATTGTCCCAAATTTAGTACAAATAGGTACAAATTCTCAAAACTACCTCCATATCCCAATTCTACACTCCAACGTTAATCTTATTTCCAAACTTCAGAATACTAACTGAATTGGTTTACACAAATCCAAACTGTAACAAGTAAGCAAGTAAGCAAAGACTACGGGCCGACCGTTGAATACCCTACAACACTACAATAAACGATACAGTTTATATAGGCGAGATACTCGAAAGAATTCCACAAGATATTGTGACAAATAATAAAAGAAAACCATCAGATTTCGTTCTCTAATTTTAAAATAATAGCAACTTAAACTAATTTGCTCATTTCCTATTTATTGGTAGATGTTGCACTTAAATGGTCTTCCTAGATCTGGAACCAATATTTCCCAAAGACCTATAATCTCTCAGAATATTATTGGTTTCTGACTGAAACGCATCTATATGAGATACAGACATTTGACTATATTCTTCCAAGAAATCAGCGTTAACGAAATAGTCAGAAGTGCGTCTTTTCTGTATTCGTGAATTCTCCAAAAAGTCACTGGAATGGACATTTTCGTATTTTGTCTACAAAAGTTGGCAAACTCCTTCACACATTGAATATTTTTGCATGGCCATCCAAAACTGCTTGGCTTTTGCAATGTCCGGTAATCCCCATTCAAATGTGCGTGAGGATCGGGCGATAATTACGACCTGCTGACAATTTTGCAGTTTTTTGGTCCATTTCAACCCCTAAATATAGGGCGATCATCTCCAAAAAGAGTAGGCTTCTATTCTGACCATCATCTGATCCCCATGCAAAATTTCGTAAGGATCGGGCCATAAATGCGATCTGTATATGATATCCTGATATCCTAACTACTTAGTTTTGTTAGCTGTAGAAATATTACCAAATGTTTAATTCAAAATGAAAATATGCCAAAAATATGGCAAAATGGAAAAAATATGAGAAAATTTTACAAAATCAATATTTTCATCTTTAGAGAGATATTTTTTAGACGTTTTTTCTTTCCTGCCAAGAGGCCAATCTGAATTAATGAGAACTGTCGAAATCAGTTCAGCCGTTCTCAACATATATGAGATCTTTCAAACATATCTTCTTTGATAGACATATATATCGCACATATTTTGTTATATATCCGATTTTTTGGATGTTAACATCAGTGTAAAGATCAGAAGTAACCTTGTCATGGCTTTGTGATTTCGACGGGATTTAAAATATTCACGGTTTAATGAAAAATTTTGAATTTTTTCAACACAAAAGATATGGTCTATTTTACCCGCTAAATATTATCCGATGACCACCCAAATTGGTAGGCTTCTTCCCCGCCCTAAACTCTAGCTACATGCGAAATTCCGCGTTGATTGGTCTATAATTGCGACCTGTATAGCTACTGCAAAATCCGAGATTTTTTCAGTATTTGGTCCATTTCAACCCCTAAACATTTGGCGATCATCTCCAAAAGAAATAGGGTTCTATTCTGACCCTAGAGTGATTACAAATTAACATGGACAGACGGACAGACGGACGGACGGACATACATAGCTAGATCAACTCAGCTCGGCGAGATAGGAAGATCCATGTATACTTTCCTATGTGGGAAATCAATATTTCGTGGTGTTACATAATTTTTGGCCCAATCAAACTTATAATACCCCCAACACATAGTGTTGTAGGGTATAATAAATTTAGTACCATTTCCAAATTCCAAAAATCTTATTTCCAAATTTCAACATTCCAGCTGTTTTGGCACACCCAAATCGAAATTGTACCAAATTTAGTATAAGGTAGTACTTTTCGTGCACGTAAGTAGAAATTTCGAAAACTTTCTCCACATCCCAATCCTACACTACACCAGTAATGGTAATTTTCAGTTTCAGGATTTCAGTTACTCCAAATTTAAATTGTACTAAATTTAGTACCGTTTAGTCATTTTCGCATACATGAATACACACTTTCGAAACTTTCTCTTTACATCGACTGTACTTCTTAACCTTGATTCCGATTCTAATTTTCTAGTTTTTAGCTCTAACCGTTGACATGCTACGGAATGGTACCATATATAGAACATTTTAGTACTTTTCGTACACTTATTGTTCGAATTTCCAAAAAAATATCGGAATGTCTGTCAAGCACATACATGTATGCATGTACAAGGTGGCGCGAAAGTAAACATCCGATGTTTTTGGCTGTAATGAAGATATTGGGGACCATTCGTAAAATTTATAGCACTTTTACACCCTCCACCATAGTAAGTTTGTCATTCCGTTTGTAACACCTCTAAATACACATCTTAGACCCCACAAAATATATATATCCTTGATCAGCACAAAATTCCATGTCGATTTAGCAATGTCTGTCCGTCTGTGGAAATCACTGTATCTTAGAAGGAAAGAAAGAAAGAAAGAAGTAGGTTGATAAGATTTTACTCAAATGTGTATTATGTCTGCAGGACTTTTGGTAATGAAAATGGGTCATGTAGGTCAACGTTTTGGTATAGCCCCCATATAACGGTACCTCCCGATATTCGGTATTTTGATGATTTTAGCGACATTATTTACCGAAATTGTTTCACATTTTGTACTTGAAGTTCGTAATGGATACTACAGCCTAAGACAAAAAATGAACCATGTGGGTCCACGTCTTCGTATAGCTCCCATATAACGGTACACCCGATATTCGGTATTTTGATGATTTTATTGACATTATTTACCGGAATTGTTCAAAATTTGGTATTTGAAGTTCGTAACAGATACCACAGCACAAAACCAAAAATGGTCCCTGTAGGTCCACGTCTTCGTATAGCCCCCATATAACGATATCTCCCGATATTCGGCATTTTGATGATTTTGGCCACATTATTTACCGGAATTCTTACAAATTTGATATTTGAAGTTCGTAGCAGATACTACAGCATAAAACAGAAAATGATCCATGTAGGTCTGCGTCTTCATATGATTTTAGCGACATTATTACCGGAATTTATTCTAACAGAATTTTTAACGGATTTTATTTTTTGAAAATTGCTTGAACTTACATACAACACTATGTGTTGGGGGTATTATAAGTTTGATTGGGCCACAATTTATGTAACACCTCGAAAAATTGGTTTCCCATATAGGAAAGTATATATGGATCTTCCTAGCTCGCCGAGCTGAGTCGATCTAGCTATGTATGTCCGTCCGTCCGTCTGTCCCTGTTAATTTGTAATCACGCTACAGGTCGCAATTATGGCCGATCCTAACGAAATTTTGCACGAAGGTGGGGTTAGGGTCAGAATAGAAGCCTATTTCTTTTGGAGATGATCGCCAATTGTTTACGGGTTGAAATGGACCAAATACTGAAACAATTTCGGATTTTTCAGTAGCTATACAGGTAGAAATTATAGACCAATCGACGCGGAATTTCGCATGTAGCTAGAGTTTAGGCCGGGGAAGAAGCCTACCAATTTAGGTGGTCATCGGATAATATTTAGCGGGTAAAATAGACCATATCTTTTTTGTTGAAAAAATTCAAAATTTTTCATTAAACCGCGAATGTTTTAAATCCCGGCGAAATCATGACAAGGTTACTTCTGATGACAAGGTTACTTTTGATCTTTACATTGATGTTAAGATCCAACAAATCGAATATATAGCAAAATATGAGCGATATATATGTCTATCAAAGAAGATATGTTTGAAAGATCTCTTATATGTCGAGAACGGCTGAACTGATTTCGACAGTTCTCATTAATTCAGAATGGCCTCTTGGCAGGAAAGAAAAAACGTCTAAACAAATCGCATAAAAATGTCTCTCTAAAGATGAAAATATTGATTTTGTAAAATTTTCTCATATATTTTCAATTTTGTCATATTTTTGGCATACTTTAATTATGATTTAACCATTTGGTAATATTTCTACATCTAACAGAACTGGGTAGTTAGGATTTCAGGATATCATATACAGATCGCATTTATGGCCCGATTCTTACGAAATTTCGCATGGGGATAAGATGAGGGTCAGAATAGAAGCCTACTCTTTTTGGAGATGATCATCATATATTTAGGGGTTGAAATGGACCAAAAAAAAACTGCAAAATTGTCAGCAGGTCGTAATTATTGGCCGAT
The DNA here is from genome assembly GCF_030504385.1 of Musca domestica. NCBI lineage: Eukaryota > Metazoa > Arthropoda > Insecta > Diptera > Muscidae > Musca > Musca domestica. Next base: position 3,971,248 of record NW_026712380.1, on the reverse strand, counting down.
CCTCACGCACATTTGAATGGGGGTTACCGGGCATTGCAAAAGCCAAGCAGTTTTGGATGGCCATCCAAAAATATTCAATGTGTAAAGGAGTTTGCCAACTTTTGTAGACAAAATACGAAAATGTCCATTCCAGTGACTTTTTGGAGAATTCACAAATACAGGAAAGACGCACTTCTGACTATTTCGTTAACGATGATTTCGTTGAAGAATATAGTCAAATGTCTGTATCTCATATAGATGCGTTTCAGTCAAAAACCAATAATAAATGTTAATATTTTGCCTCTTCTGAGAGATTATAGGTATTTGGGAAATATTGATTCCAGATCTAGGAAGACCATTTAAGTGCAACCTCTACCAATAAATTGGAAATGAGCAAATTTGTTTAAGTTGCTATTATTCGAAAATTAGAGAACGAAACCTGATGGTTTTCTTTAATTATTTGTCACAATATCTTGTGGAATTCTTTCGAGTATCTCGCCTATATAAACTGTATCGTTTATTGTAGTTTTGTGGGGTATTCAACGGTCGGTCCCGCTCGACTGTAGCCTTTGTTTCTTGTTTTTTTTTTTTTTTTTTTTTTTTTTTTTTTTTTTTGATTATAGGATTACTTTTGAGCCGCCTTATAGATATGAAATCCAAATATTGGACCTATAGCAAAAACCGTATCCAAAACTCGTTATGCCATATTACGGCTGATTTGGTCGAAAATTGAGCTCGGTATCTTCAAAATACCGAAAATTAGGGAATTATTTTCGTCTGATGTACTTCCATCCAACTTGAGTAATATATTAAATGAGTTGTTTGAGTTTCAACACAGCTTGTTGTTACATTCATTACAGTAGACCCCTTTTATGTTTCTCTTAATAATCTTCTTTTAATTAAATGACATGCCTACATAGCAGCAATATCATATGAAAGGACTCACATCTACACGTAATATATTTACTTTGCAAATTAAAATTTCATACAGCATGTATGACAAGTTGCATGCTCTAACATGCTTAAATAAAACTTCTTAATTTTTCGAAAGCATCGTTGTCGATATAATAGCATTTGTGTAATACCGACATGGTAAACCATTTGTAAATTTATAAAATTCCTACACCCGAAAATATTACGATTACACAAGTTTGGGAATTTTGGGAATTTGCATGTATTTAAGAATTTACGTAGGTGTGTGTATGTGTTGCAGTGTTACAAAGTATTGCAAACATTTATGCTTCTGTGTTTGTCACAAAATTTCAAATAAACCATTTTGTAAGAATTTTTGCTGACCATTACAATTGTAAATAATATTGGTTTAATAATTGCAAATTTTAATTACAATATAATTTTATTTTCAAACAATTAACACAATAAAAATAGGGCAATTTATTTAATTGCGGAAATCTATGTTAAGAAGATTATTAATGGTAGGTAAATATTTGTCGTTACAATGTAATTGCTTCATTTTGCTTCTTTTATAATAAATTGAAAGAAAGAAATGAAAGTTATGCCTGATTTGACCAAAAAATCACTTGATTTGATATTCCAAAATTTAAAATACATTCTGTAAACTATTACTAATTTCATTTTAAAAATTCCATCCTCTACTATGTTGGTGTCAAAATAACCAAACTCATTTTTTATTTACAATTCGTTGATGGAAATTCATATTCAATGTTTACTCCCAGAAGGCTCAACCATAATGAAAATAAATTTACACGAATGAATAATTTCAGAATTTCCAAACTGCGAACATAACCGCAATATTGTGGTCATAAATCATGTTGTTAACTCAACCGAAATAAAGTATGACGTTGAAAGAAGTGTGCAACTGATGGGTGTGAAAAGAGCACTTTATTAGTTAAGTTCATGGCTGACATCCAGCAAACGTATACAGCTGTGATAAAAGTAATACAAGAACAAAAATATAATGACAATATAGGTCCACTTTTTTATATGCCTTGCGATCATAGGGATATGATTTTCCTAAAAAAATATATTAAGTTTGAAGCTTAATATGTGTCGGTGCATTCATGAAGAAAGTTACAGTATTTTGTTTGGATCATCTCATCAATAATCATCTTATCTCAAAAGTAAGATAAAAAAATATTATATTCGCCCACCAACCTTTCAGTACGCTTCACCATTAGGAAAAAAAAAATTAATAAAATTATTAGGTTTCAAACGCTCTCCATATCAGAGAGATCGGCTGAAGAATGCAATTAGAGTTTTAGAATCAATATGGACATTGTTTGACAAGGGCATTGTTTGAGGAACCTATGATGAACCAGTAAAGAAAGTCTTAAAGTCGGGCGGGCCCGACTTTGTGATACCCTACACCACTTTGCTAATTTAGTAGAGCTCCGCATAACAATTAAAAGTTCATACACGCTATGATTATAATTTAAAGTTCAAAGGACTGAATATGCCGAAGCAATTGTATCTTTTAAATTCCGACTTGTATTACCCATTTGGTGCACAATTAACTTGAAATCGGATAAAGATATACATGGGAGCAATATCCAAATCGGAACCGATCTCGATAAAATTTGGCAAAGCTATTTCTGAGGCGTATTTGATATATTTCCTGAATATCGTTGTTACGGAGTGCTTATTACGGATGAACAATATATATGGGAGCTATAGCTATATCTGAACCGATCTTCACCAAATTTGGCATACCAGCTTCCAGACTAAATTCGGTCCTAAGTGCCAAATTCCATCCCATTTGGACAAATATTACACGTTTGGTGCACAATATAAGGTAAATCGGACGAAGTTATATATGTGAGCTATATCCAAATCTGAACCGGTCTCGATAAAATTTAGCAAATGTATTTCTGAGCTGTATTTGATATATTTTCCCAAATATTGTTGTTACAGATTGCATATTACGGCTGCGGAGGAAAAAAATAACAAATCGGATGAACAATATGTATGGGAGCTATAGCTATATCTGAACCAATTTCGATAAAATTTGGTATACTTATTTTCAGGTCTAATCTGGTTGTATGTGCAAAATTCGATACTATTCGGACTGATATTCCACGTTTGGTGCACAATAAAAAGCAAGTCGGAATAAGATATATATGGGACCTATATCTAAATTTTGACCGATTATCTCCAATAGGGTTCGTCCTTGGGCCAAACAAATGATTTGTGCAAAATTTCATCTGGATAGGGCAATAAATGCGAACTGTACTTTGTTTACAAAAATACATGGACAGAAGAACGGACGGACTGACAGACGGACAGACGGACGAACAAGTATAAATCGACTCAGAATGTGGTTCTATGCAGATCATCAAAAGGAACTATGGGTCTATCTCGTTTCCTTTTGCCTGTTACAAACAAATGCACAAAGACATAATTCCCTGACCACCTTGTGGTGTAGAGTATAAAAACATTATATTCGCTTACCAAACTTTCAATACGTTTACCATTAGGTAAAAAAAAAACATTTTTAATAAAATTATTAGGACTCAAACGCTCTCCACATCAGAGAGATCGGCTGAAGAATGGGATCGGAGTTTTAGGACCAAAATGGATATTGTTTTGACATGGCATTGTTTGAGGAACCTATGGTGAAAAATAAACAAAAATGTGGCCTAAATTGTAAAAAAACGAAAATCTGCAAGTACCATTATATGTAAGCAATAGTAAAACGTGAATCTATGTAGACTATGTTCGTAATAATCTTAGCCTCAATTAAATAGTTGTTTTTTTATACCCTCCACCATAGTATTATATTATATTTGTCATTCCGTTTGTAATACCTCGAAATATACATTTTAGACCCCACATATATTCTTGATCAGCATAAAATTCTATGTCGATGTAGCGATGTCCGTCCGTCTATCCATCTGTCCGTCTGTAGAAATCACTCTAGCTTCCGAACGAATTGAAGTAGGTTAATAAAATTTTACTCAATCGAGTATTATGTCTGCAGGACTTTTGGTATTAAAAATGGGTGATGTAGGTCCACGTTTTGGTATAGCTGTCGTATAATGGTATCTCCCGATATTTGGTATTTTGGTGATTTAAGCGACATTATTCACCGGAAATGTTTCAAATTTGGTGTTTGAAGTTCGTGATGGGTACTACAGCCTGAGACAGAAAATTGTCTGTGCAAGTCCACGTTTTCGTATAGTGCCCATATAACGGTACCACCCAATATTCGGCATTCTGATGATTTTAGCTTCATTATTTACCGGAATTGTTTCAAATTTGGTGTTTGAAGTTCGTAATGGATACCCAGCCTATGACAGAAAATTGTTTGTGCAGGTCCACGTCTTCGTATAGCCCCAATATAAGGGCAGCTCCCTATATTCGGAATTTTTATGATTTTAGCTACATTATTCACCAAATTTATTTTTCAAGTTTCGTATTTGGATATTGTAATTGTTTATGACAAAAGTTACCTATGCAGGTCCATGTCGTCGTATATACCCTAATATAACTGCAACATTCGGTATTTTTAAGATTTCGACTGAATTTTTAACGGATTTTATATTTTTTGAAAATTGAAAAAATCGTTGCAAATGGTGGAGGGTATTCAAAGATCGGCCCGGCTGAACTTACAGCTTTTTACTTGTTTACCATTTGGAATGAATTTGAAATTGTTCAAAAAAATCCGTTGGAAATTCTGTTAAAATCTAAAAAATACCGAATATAGCCTTTATACTGGGATCTATACGAAGACATGAGTCTGCATAGGCAACTTTTGCCATAAGCCATTACAATATTCAAATACGAAACCTGAAAAAAATGCGTTAATTAATGTAGCTAAAATCATGACTAAAAAAATATCGAATATAGGGGGTACCGTTATATAGGGGCTATACGATATCGTAGGCCAATGTAGCCCACCTTTGAACATAACCTGCCTGCAGACAAAATACTGATCTGTGCAAAATTTTAACTTCCTTTCTATATTTGTTTTGAATCTAGCGTTATTACAACAGACGTACAGAAGACATGGCTATATCGTGTATCGATGAGGGTATACAAAAAACAGAAGAAGAAATGCTTGTAAAGCAATCGAAATTTGCGACAGTTTTATTTTAGGACTTTATATAAAAATATCTGTTGAATTTAAGGTACTCAACAGGGCTGCTTCCTATGTTCGCAAGCACACTTCTTCCCTTCATACATGATGATGTCTGGCCCAAACAAAGCCAACACACAGATTTCGTGTGAACCGAACGCATTTGCAAGCGGTAGTGCCCAGCCACTACTTAAAAGTGATTAAAACACTGCCCATTTAGTTAATGGAAGCCATGGCAGCATTAACCGCTTCGAATAATGCCTCTTTATGGCGCCATTTGGTCAATGATGACGGAAGGAAGAAGTAGATAACACAACTAGTGCATGCGACCAGTCATTATGCCACTTTTGGCTTTATCATCTAGCGTTTGTTCTCGTGACGTTAATTGCAATAGGATCTTGAAAGTTGTTAAGAGTGCAAAAATTACAGCAAAGGTTGTTTTAAAAAATATGACGATTTTATTAATCATACCCTCTAACCATATAGTGGTGTGATTTCTTTAATCTAAATAATTCAATATTGAAAAAATACCCTGTTTTCTTATACCCCAATTTATAATTATACTAGCTGAACCCGGTGCGCTTTGCTACCCCTTTTGATTTAATATGCATTGGTTGGTTAAAAAAAAAAAAAAAAAACAAATTTAAAAATTAAAAAAAAATTATTGCACTACTTTAATGCGTAAATAACCAAAACCATTAGAAAAGCAGTAACATGACATACATACACGAAGGGTTTGTCCTTCGGACTTATTTATTTCATAGCAAATACCAAGCGTGCAGTAAACTGCAATCTTTTGAAGTTGAGTGGCATTTCTATTGCAATTAGTGAATTCGAGATAGCAACATACTTCGCCGTAATAAGCGTATTTCAAATCAATTGTTGTGTTGTTTTTTAGTGTTAGCCTAAGGCGTTGTGAGTCAATGGTTCTTATTAAAATCATATCCCAATCTGAACCGATTTAAATATAATTTAAAAAAAATACTTTTACACCAAACTCCGCCACACCTTTCATATTTCATTGAAATTGGTGCGTTAAATATGTGAAATCGGACGATAATATATATATGGGAGCTATATCCAATTCTTAACTAATTTCCAATTAATTTGTCACATTTATTATTGTAACCAAATTCCGCCACACATTCTGAATTTCATTGGTATCGGTCATATTTATCATGTTTGGTGCATAACATGTATGAAATCGGCCGAAATATATATGTTAGCTATATCCAAACCTCAACTGATTTCAATATAATTTGGCAATTTTTTCTGGTGCCAGATTTTGTCTCTCTCGCTTTGGGTGCATCAAATATGTGAAATCGGCTGGGTATATATATGGGAGCTATAATCAAATCTGAGCGTATTTGAATATAATTTGTCAAATTTATTTTTGTACCAAATTTAGCCACTCATGCCGAATTTCATTGGAATCGGAAATACGTATCGTGTTTTGTGCATCAAATATGTGAAATCGGCGGAAAATATGAATGGGAGCTATATCCAAATCTGAACCGATTTTAATATAATTTGACAAATGTATATTTGTTTTAATTTCCGCTACACATTCCAAATTTCATTGAAATTAGGCCGAAAATATATATGGGAGCTATATCCAAATCTGAACCGATTTCAATATAATTTGACAAATTTATTTTCGGATTAAATCCCGTCACACATTCCAAATTTCATTGGAATCGAACATTCATATTGTGTTTGAGGCATCAAATGAACGAAATCGGTGGAAAATATATATGGGAGCTATATCCAAATCTGAACCGATTACAATATAATTTGGCAAACTTATTTTTGTTCCAAATTCCGTTACGTATTCCAAATTTGGAGGCTGTATCTTCAACCAATCAATAGATGTGTGCATATAAAATCTAAATTTTTGGAAGGTACCTCCGATTCTGAGGCTATATCTCCAGTTCCAAGTGGAAATTCAAAAATGTATATAGCCTATGTTACTTTCAGGCGATGTTGCAGTATATATGGAAATTTTCAGGAAAATCTATTCAGCGGTTTTCGAGTCCATAAATTACAAACAAACAAACAAACATACAAACATTTTCCTCTTTTATAGATATAGATGGTGTTACTTGTGGAGTGTTGCCATTAAAACACCAGACTTTAACTCATTAACTGCTTACAACTTCATTAACATAAGTCTACAACTATATACCCTATTAAGTCTTGTAATATGCTCCTTTGCTTTTTATTGTCCAAAAACCATGTTCAAATATTTTGCTTAAATTAAAAATCAAAAAAAAAACGAGAAAAAGAAAAACTAGGACAATAGCGAAAGTAAGGGTTCCCATGAAACAAGCGAAAAAAATGTTACGACACTATGATCTCAATTATCTTTAGCTTGCAAGATACAACAACAACAATGATACAACTAGGACAACAACAAAAACACAGAGCAACCAGCCAACTGACCTTCCCTCGAGAGTGGGATGTAGGACATAATGCGAACCATTTGTCTGCATAATGTGGCCGATTTTAGCAAACAATAAAATCGAATTGGTGGGGCCAGTGAAATGGTGTTCGCTTTTATTGGCCTTTTGAACTAAATGTTGTTTGAAGAAAATTTATGTTCGCAACAAAACAAGTGATTTCAAAAGTGAATTTTGAAAATGAGGCCAGGTCATGCAAATTGTTCCACATTAAACAGAAATACAATTGTCGTTGGATCAATGAATTGAGATAATGAACTGGTTATAAGAATAATCTATGTTTGTGTCGAATTTTTGAAAATGTTTGACGTACCAGGCAAAGTGGTTAAGTATAATAAAAATTGTAATATTTTTATTAAGAAAACAAAAATTTGATATAGCGGTATATCTACAGTTAAAACAATTTCTTTTAAAGTGGAAGTGGATTTTATTTGCAATGTAATCTTCTGGCAATACCTAATGTTTAAGTCTAAAATTTTAGTCTACAATTTTGTAATTTTTTTCGAACGTCAACCGCTCTACATAAATATATTTAGCTTCCCTTGAAATGTCAATACAAATGTCATTAAATGCTTTTAAAATCCGTGTTTTTCCTTTCCCACAAAAAATAACCTCTTTTCTATGACCTTCTGGAGCAAATGCTGTCGTACGTCTAGCTAAAAGCAAGTATTGTTCGTATTTATATACGTTAATAGGATTCTTAAAAACTGTGTACAAGGTCGTTCAGCTTGCGTTATATGTTAGAAAGGACAATAGTACAAAGATTGCTTTTAATGGATTTTTAACATCAATGATAATAAAAGTCATGTGTATGAGTGATATTGAAGGGTAAGCGTATGTACATATATATCTAAAAAAACCAAATCTAATAATGCATTGAAATAGAATATTTGAATATATTTTTATTTATTTATTTTTTATTTATTTATTTATTTTTATTTTTTTGACAAAAAATTCCAAAAAGGGAAGAAAGATTTGAAGTTCTGATACTATGAAACATATTTTAATTAAAGTCGTGAGGAATATTTTTTGAATTTATATCAAATAGTGTTTTTCCGCCATTTAACCAACTTTGGTGGTAAAGGGGAGTAGAAGTAATTGGAAAATATTTTTTGGGGGAAGCCTATATCCTACAACACTACACGATGATAGAAGTCCTCTTATGTCCAAATCAATTTTGGATGATTTCGCTTTTGAAATTATGTAACAGAGCAGTGCCCAGATATTACCCTTAACTTTTTGACCAGGGACATTTGCCCCATATTTACGCACCCCATCGTGCTATTAGTTACAGCTAAATATAATCCAAGGCCATCCAAGATGCTAGGCTTCTTCGCTGTCTTTAACTCTCTTCTCATGCAATATTCCGCGCCGACTGGTTTCAATTGTGTGATAAGAATTTTTTCTGTTTTTGGTTATTTGAACCCCTAAATATGTCGTGATCATCTCCAAATGCAAGATGCCCCTCTGAATCTCCAAATTTAGACTCATGTATATCATTTGCTTATCTACGATATTTGGCTATATTCGTCATCGAAGTCGGCATAAAAAAGGCAGAAGTTCGCCTTTTGTGTATTTTGGATTTCGCCTGTAAGTTATTTTCAACGTTTCGGTAGAATGGAAATTTTGGTATTTTTTCACACAAAAGTAGTGGTCCCCGTTGTCCTATACTATAACCTCGAGGGAGAGTTCGTGTGATTTGGTTTCTATTTGTAACCCTTCTAACGGCTGCAAAATCAGAAAAACTTTTAGATGTTGGTCCATTTTAGCCTCTAAATATATTGCGGACATCTTTGAAATCAATAGGCCTAGCCCTTCTGACACTAACCCTACCCTTGTGTTGTGAAAAATCGCATGCGATAAAAAAAAATATGAAAAAACCAGTAACCAGGAAAGTCTTAAAGTCGGGCGGGCCCGACTTTATGATACCATACACCACTTTGCTAATTTAGTAGAGCTCCACATAAAAATTAAAAGTTTTTATGAGAGAATTCAATCATACACGCTACGATTATAATTAAAAGTTCAGAAGACTAAATATGCCGAAGCATTTGTATCTTTTAAATTCGGACTTGTATTGCCCATTTGATATTGATATATAGCTATATCCAAATCTGAACCGATCTTTATAAAATTTGACAAAGATATTTCTGAGCTATATTTCATATATTTTCCTGAATATCGTTGTTACGGAGTGCATATTACGGCTGTGGGTAACAAATATGACAAATCGGATGAACAGTATATATGGGAGCTATAGCTATATCTGAACCGATCTTCACCAAATTTGACATACTAGCTTCTAGACTCAATTCGGTCGTAAGTGCCAAATTTTATCCTATTTGGGCATATATTAGACGTTTGCTGCATAATAAAATAAAGATATATCCAAATCTGAACCGATCTTGATAAAATTTAGCAAAGATATTTCTGAGCTGTATTTGATATATTTTCCCAAATATTGTTGTTACAGAGTGCATATTACGGCTGTGGAGGACAAACAAATCGGATGAACAATACATATGGAAGCTATAGCTATATCTGAACCGATTTCGATCAAATTTGGCATACTTATTTTCAGGCCTAATTTGGTTGTATGTGCAAAATTCCATTATCTCCAATTTCAATAGAGTTCGTCCTTGGGCCAAACAAATGATTTGTGTAAAATTTCATCTGGATAAGGGTAATAAATGCGAACTGTACTTTGTTCACAAAAATACATGTGCAGACGGACGGACATGCATAAATCGACTCAAAATGTGATTCTATGCAGATTATCAAGAGGAACTATGGGTCTATCTCGTTTCCTTTTGCCTGTTACAAACAAATGCACAAAGACATAATACCCCGACCACATTGTGGTGTAGGGTATACTTTTTTGTGAGGGAAGTACCAAAGGGGGTGGGCTGAAAAATTCCATATTTTTATCAGATCTTTGGTTGAGAGAAATTTTCAGATATACCCAGTTTGAAAAGTATTTAAAACTGTGACACTTTGTTGGAGAGGTATCAAAGGGGTAGGCCAATATCTATCATCTTCTCACCATATTTTGTGTTAGAAAAATATTGAGATATGTGACATCTTGAGGAGAGTCGCATGCTTGTTTCACATTTTATGAGCATTTTAAAATGTTGGCCCCTTTGTGAGGAAGGTACCAGATGATGTGAACCGATATCTCCTACCTTCTCATAATATTGAGATGTACTAAGTTTGAAAATAATTAGATGCTCATTTTGCATTTTATGAGCTTCGATGTTATCCAAACTGCTGACCCACTTTTGGGAGAGGTACCAAAAGGAGGGGTTATCAAAAATTTTGGGATGTGTAAAATTCGAAGAGATACAATTTTCAAAACTTCGATCCGTTGCGGGTGAGGTACCAGAAGCAGTAGTCCGAAATATTCCATTTCCTCGCGTTATTAAAAATGTTAGGATATGTGAAATTTTTAAGAGAATCTGGTACTTATTTGGCATTTTAAAAGAGACTTTTCCTATTCAAAATTTTGACCATTTGTGGAAGAGGTACTTGATGGAGTGGGCCGATATTGTCCATTTTCGCAAATATTAGGACATATGAGGACAAAATTGGATGATCCTTTCATGTTCTATGAGGTAGATTATCTTCTTTGAAAATTTTGTCCTTTAATATCGGAGCCACGAGACTATCCAAATACTTGTGGCATGACAAAGGGTTGTTAAGAGCAAAAACACAATTTTAGAACAAAATCACAAATATAAGTTGGAATAAACCAAAAATTTGGTTTTAAAATTTTATTCCATAGGCCTTCTCGATATTGCATATTTACTTATCGGAGAAAATCACTTAACATTATTAACTATGTGATATGAAACAAATGACGGAGTGGACCGATCTTGCCCACCTCCGAACTCGATCTATGTTTGACAGTATTACGTGTACCAAGTTTGCATCAAACCGGATACTACCTTCGAGAGTTATCGCGCGCACCAGACCTTGAATAACACAATTATAGAAAACAATAACAAATACAAATTCGAATAATCCGAAATATTTGGTTTTAAATTTCTGATCCATAGACCTCCCAATTAATTGATATTTCCTTAGCGGTTTAAATCACTTAGCATTGGTAACTATGTTGTTATGATATCATAACAACAGAGCTATTTTCGCCTGCTAACAATATTTTGACTCTGGCTTGTCCCATCTTTATAGTTCAATATCTTTGAACAAACTCTGCGTTTGCAGATATATAATGTATCCACAATTTATTGTTGTTATTTTAAATAACATCTACCATAACTCTCGATAGAAATTGGTGATAATCAGTCCAGATTTAGGTATAGCCCTCATATATATTCGCCCGATTTAAATTTTATTGTGTACCATAAGAATAATATATCAGTTCAGATTTTAATATAGCTTCCATACATATATTCGTTCAATTTCAGGTACACAGTTCGTCAAATGTGTAATGTTAGTCCAAATAGAATGCATTTTGGCAGAGATTTCTAATTTATTTAGCCTCACTTTTTAACGGACCTATTCAAAATTCGGTTTATAGAGTTCGTTACGTTATCTTCTGTTGCAGGTTCAATTTTCCTATACAAACGGAAATTCAGTATAAGCTACATTTTTCAATAAATTTGTTTAGGTACCATTTCCTATGGTAGCAACTAGGCTTCGTCAGGCCATTATATAACGGTCATTTCCAAAATGTAGCTGATTTTTGGAACTGTAGTATCACAAGTTCCTAATAAGAGAAATAACATATATCGCTCGAATTTTTGACTTTGGAACTTATATTTTAAAATTACATCCGATTGAATTTAAATGCAGCAATAATTTTTATTTATTTATTTTTTTTTTTTTTTTGAATCTTAGAAATCCCATATTCTCTATTTAAAAAAAAAAAAAATATTACACACTTTCTTGGTTAAATGTTACAACAGTTTTTTTTTTTGAGCTTTCCCTGCAATTATCCCTTTTTTTCAAACACTTCACCCAAGTCTTCCTTAGTCATAAGCATACTTATTTTCTTCTATAATTTGCCATTATCATAAAGACCAGTTATCCAGGGTCACAGGCTTTGCTTTATTATCTTCTCCTTTGCATTTGACTTTTCTTTTATTTTTTAAACCCTTTTCCTTTCTTGCATGAATGGAAACTTTGCAAAATCATCTGATAATAGACCAAAAATGCTGGTTAGAAAAGTGCTGACCATATTGAAATGTCAACCCTTGCGTCATACGACAGTAGATTGAGTGTAACTTTATTGCTAATTTCGGTTATGCTTTGTAAAAGTTTGTAACAAAAGTTTATGAGAGAAAAATGTTTGAATACCAGGCATCGATTATCTTTTACTGAAATTCACTTCGTGAAATTAATATGGCAATGATGGGACATTATCTTTAAGGTTTCTGGAATTATGTTGAATTTAAATTAAGTACGGATAAATAAAATGAACAGGTTGATTCGAAAAAATTGAAAAAATGTCTTGAAAATACTGAAATTAGTTGTTACTCTTAAAGAAATACTATAAATATTTACCGCCATCAAATTATTGTGGTAATATCAGAAGATTTTTAAATATTTGAAAAACGAAAATTGAAATAAGAAAAATTTGTTTGTTTTTTAATTTTTTGTAATTTGATCTCTATTTAAATGATGTAAATCTAAAATACATTGTTTTCCATATTTATAAAGAAATGTGTTCCTCTTTCACTATAAATAATGTTAAAATAAGCACTGCCTTAACAACAATCAGTCAGCGGAATTACATCACTTGATGCGAGCTACAATACAACTCTATTTTGGTTAAGTTAACCAAATGATTTATGACCGCATTATTGTGGTTTTGCATGCGATTTACAAGCACTGAATTTATGTATTTAGTCCATTTAATTTTAATTTGATTTTCACGGAACTAATAATTTTGAGTACATTTTTATACCCTCCACCATACTATGGAGGGTATATTAATTTTGTCATTCCGTTTGTAACTCCTCGAAATACTCATGTCAGACCCAACAAAGTATATATATTCTTGATCAGCGTAAAATTCTAAGACGATTTAGCCATGTCCGTCTGTCTGTCTGTGTGTCTGTCTGTCTGTCTGTCTGTCTGTCTGTCTGTCTGTCCGTCTGTCTATCTGTCTGTCTGTTGTAATCACGCTATCTTTCGAACAAATTGAGATAGAAGGCTAAAATTTTGTACACATGCTTATTTTGCCAGTAGGCAGGTTAAGTTCGTAAATGGGACATGTAGGTCTATGTTATCATATAGCCCCCATATAACGGTACCTCCCGATATTCGGTATTTTGATGATTTTAGCGACATTATTCACCGGAATTGTTTCAAAGTTGGCATTTGAAGTTCGTAATGGATACTACAGCCTAAGACAGAAAATTGTCTGTGCAGGTCCACGTCTTCGTGTAGCCCCCATGTAACGGTATCCCCCGATATTCGGTATTTTGATGATTTTAGCGACATTGTTTACCGGAATCGTTTCAAATTTAGTATTTGAAGTTCGTAATGGATACTAAATACTAAGTCTAAAAATGAGCCATGTAGGTCCACGTCTTCATATAGCCCCCATATAACGGTACCCCCCGATATTCGGTATTTTGATGATTTTAGGGACATTATTTGGCGGAATCGTTCCAAATTTAGTATTTGAAGTTCGTAATAGATACTGCAGCTTAAAACAGAAAATGGGCCATATAGGCCCACGTCTTCATATAGCCCCCATATACCGTACCCCCGATATTCGGTATTTTGTTGATTTTAGCGGCATTTTTTACCGGGATTGTTTCAAATTTCGCATGTGAAGTTCGTAATGTATACTTCAGCCCATGCTAGAAAATTGTCTGTGCATGTCCACGTCTTCGTGTAGCCCCCGTATAACGGTACCCCCCATATTCGGTATTTGGATGACTTTAGCTACATTATAAACAGATTTTTTTTCAAGTTTCGCATTTAAATATTGTAATAACTTATGACAAAAGTTGCCTATGCAGACCCAAGCCGTCGTATAAGCATTGGGTATTTTTAAGATTTTAACAGAATTTTTAATGGATTTTATTTTTTGGAAATTGCCAAATTTGTACCAAATGGTGGAGGGTATTAAAAGTTCGGCCCGGCCGAACTTACAGCTTTTTTACTTGTTTCTTCTCAGTTGTTTTTTTCTCTGGTGTCTTTTTTTTTGGGTGCTCGTGCGTACATTTTTGGTAAGTTGTGACAATCAGTGTTGCCAACATTTTGAGAGCTAAAAGCGTAATTAAAAACCAGAAAAGCGTAAATGGCGTAAAAATTTTCCTTAAAAAAGCGTAAAAAGCGCTATGTATTTTTTTCTAACCAAAATTGTCAATGAAAACCTTTTTTTTAAACTAAATACTGTTTTATTCAAAAATTTAGATAGTATCTTATATAAACATTTCATGTATATAAGCGCATACATATTTTTAAACAAGTAAAAAAGCAGTAAGTTCGGCCGGGCCGAATTTGAATACCATCCACCATTTAAAACGAATTAGGAAATTTACAAAAAAAAAATCCATTAAAAATTCTGTTAAAATCTACAAAAATACCCAATATCGGAAGATGCCGATATATTGAGGATATACGATATTGTGGACCTTACCGACAATTCTATTTCAGGGGGTAAAGTACTCACAAAGAACTCCTTGTGTAGAATTGCAGACAATTCCATTGAAAAATGTGTCTTAAATTAACAACAACATATATAAATATTTCATGTATTTAAGTGCATACATATTTTTAAAAAAATATGATATGTTAGGAACATTTTACATGTGGTTAAAAATTGCAGACATATACATTTTTACAAACAATTATGTTCACCCATAAAACCCATAGCTTCAAATTCAGTTGAAGTTTTGTATACTCGTTTTTTACGTTTTTTTCTCGTTCATTTCACTTTTCCTTCAATTGGTTTATAATACACAAAATTCTTCGTTTTATTATAGTTTATTAAAAAAGAGTAAACAAAAGAACTTCAATGAAAGGAATGACATGTAAAGAATTTTCAGTAAAGAACTTGCGACAAGTAGATGTCATACTATCAAAATATTCGAATGTATAAACATTGTCATATTTAAAAACCTAAAACGCGCTAAAAGCACCAACAGAAAAGATGAAAAGCGTACGTACAGTGCTTTTTTTTTCGTTTCGCGCTATGCCCACTATTTTGGCGTTTTAGGGGGTCTAAAAAGCACCATAAATAGCGCGAAAAGCACTAAGTTGGCATCGCTGGTGACAATACTATTTGCTTTTATTAACTACTAGTTTCTTCTTCTGTTTTTGCAGTCGGTGTTTGGCGTTTTGTAGTTTTTTTTCACAATGGCTGAGGAATATAATTTAAAATCACTCGGTAAGGCGTTAAAAAATAAAATTTATATTAAACAAATATCTTTCTTTACCAGCCCTCCCTTAAATTTACATACAATTTGTAATGGAAATACATATTTTAGAAATATGAGGTATTTATAAATAAATAATAAATAAACTTGTAAAAATTACATTTTTCTTGTTTTATTCAAACAAAGGTTAATTTATTATTAAAAATTATCATATGAACTGTTTAGACAAACTGACTATGAAATGTTATTATTAACAATTCTCATGGTTACAAAAATTTAACAGTGCATTGTTAAAACTACAATTTTTTTTCAATATCAACAATTTTCGTGGTTAAAAAAGTCAATCATGGAATAGCTAAATTAACGATGATTATTTTTAAATACCAGTCAACAAGAAAATGTTTAAATTAACCTTACATAACGTAGACTCCAAATCATGTTTATTTATGGTTAAGCTAACCTTGTATAAGGTTAATTTTTTTCTCTGTGCGTGGCATCAAAATAAATGCCGAATATTATCGCGAAAATATTCTGGAGGGTATATTAAAGTCTTGGGCATGCAAACATTTTGGCCGCAGACCTTGGATATTCCAACAGGACTCAGCACCATCGCACTCAGCACGCGCCACCCAAGAATGGTTACAAAATGAGGTTCCTCGCTTCAATATCCAGCGCACAATGGCCACCAAAATCTCCGGTTATCAATCCGTTGGACTATCGTGTCTGGAGTATTTTGGAAAGCAAGGTTGTCTCTAAAAAATACCAAGCTCAAGCAAGGTCTTCGCCTGGAAGGTACCAAAATACCGCAGAGCAACATTCGGGCAGCGTGTGACCGTTTCGTTGACTGTTTGAAGGCCATAATTCGTGCCAATGGTGACCAATTCGAACAAATCTAAACTTCTTCTAAAATTCGATGCTGTTTCCGACATCTATTGCTTTCATTCAATAAAATTAAAAAAAAAAAAAATAAAAATTATGGCGTTTGGCTTTGTTGCAGTTGTTTTTTTTTTTTCTCACCCATATCTCACCCGGGTTTATAAAAGTGTTGTAGCTTAGCATTTTAAATGATCATCGGATAATATTTACTGGTGAAATAGACCACAATTTTGAATGAAAAACAAGTAAGCAAAGGCTACAGTCGAGCGGGGCCGACCGTTGACCGTTTATTATTGTGTTGTAGGGTATACAACACAATAATAAACGATACAGTTTATATAGGCGAGATACTCGAAAGAATTCCACAAGATATTGTGACACCAAATAAAAGAAAACCATCAGGTTCCGTTCTCTAATTTTCGAATAATAGCAACTTAAACTAATTTGCTTATTTCCAATTTATTGGTAGATGTTGCACGTAAATGGTCTTCCTAGATCTGAAACCAATATTGCCCAAAGACCTATAATCTCTCAGAAATGGTAAAAGATTAACATTTATTATTGGTTTTTGACTGAAACGCATTTATATGAGATACAGCCATTTGACTATATTCTTCAACGAAATCAGCGTTAACGAAATAGTCAGAAGTGCGTCTTTCCTGTATTTTCGTATTTTGTCTACAAAAGTTGGCAAACTATTTCAAACATTGAATATTTTTGGATGGCCATCCAAAACTGCTTGGCTTTTGTAATGTCCGGTAACCCCCATTCAAATGTGCTTGAGGATCGGGCGATAATTACGACCTGCTGACAATTTTACAGTTTTTTTGGTCCATTTCAACCCCTAAATATATGGTGATCATCTCCAAAAAGAGTAGGCTTCTATTCTGACCCTCATCTTATCTCCATGCAAAATTTCGGAATCGGGCCATAAATGCGATCTGTATATGATATTCTAACTACTTAGTTTTGTTAGCTGTAGAAATATTACCAAATGTTTAATTCAAAATGAAAATATGCCAAAAATATGACAAAATTGAAAAAATATGAGAAAATTTTACAAATCCAATATTTTCATCTTTATAGAGATATTTTTATGCGATTTTTTTAGACGTTTTATCTTTCCTGCCAGGAGGCCATTCTGAATTAATGAGAACTGTCGAAATCAGTTAAGCCGTTCTCGACATATAAGAGATTTTTCAAGCATATCTTCTTTGATAAACATATATATCGCACATATTTTGCTATATATAAGATTTGTTGGATGTTAACATCAATGTAAAGATCAGAAGTAACCTTGTCATGGCTTTGTGATTTCGCCGGGATTTAAAATATTCACGGTTTAATGAAAAATTTTTATTTTTTTTAACACAAAAGATATGGTCTATTTTACCCGCTTAATATTATCCGATGACCACCCAAATTGGTAGGCTTCTTCCCTGCCCTAAACTCTAGCTACATGCGAAATTCCGCGTCGATTGGTCTATAATTGCGACCTGTATAGCTACTGCAAAATCAGACATTTTTTCAGTATTTGGTCCATTTCAACCCCTAAACATTTGGCAACTCCAAAAGAAATAGGCTTCTATTCTGACTCTAACCCCACCTTCGTGCAAAATTTCGTAAGGATCGGGCCATAATTGCGACCTGTAGAGTGATTACAAATTAACATGGACAGACGGACAAACGGACGGACGGACGGACGGACATACATAGCTAGATCGACTCAGCTCGGCGAGCTAGGAAGATCCATATATACTTTCCTATGTGGGAAACCAATATTTCGAGGTGTTACATAATTTTTGGGCCAATCAAACTTATAATACCCCCAACACATAGTGTTGTAGGGTATAACTACCGAAATTAACGAAATCACAAATACCTAAACTGCGCACCTCTGAAGGTGACAATGTCGCTGATTTTGTTAGCCAAATATCGGATATACAGGAAATCATATAGAGGACTCTAAATTTTCGAATATTGTTTTGATAGCCGTTAACACGTTAACTGGTAAAAACAGTATAATACCGAACAAACGTCAAGTGCAATAAGTACAGCAAAAAAGAGGAATTCACAAATTAAAGCAGTTAGCCTTGCACAAGACGCCAAAAACCTTCACAATGAATAATCGCCAAACGTCTGTAGCAAAGGATGCATCAGCGTAATACAAATGCAGTATCATTATTCATGGCAAAGGAATACTGACGGAAACTACCAACAGCGGTGAGCATTGGCGTAGCCATTTATAACACTTCTATACGAAACGGTAGGAGATTAAATGTTACCCCCTAGGAACTATAGGGTAACTCCACAACTACTGGTAACTACTGAATGCATTCACTTCAAAAACATATAGTCACCCTTAACAGTACAGTACGTCGCTGACGTCGCCGGAGAATGCAATAACACGACAAAGTCATTCAGAGCGCATCTCAGTGTCAACTACGGTGCTAACAAAAATTAAAAATGACACCAAATAAAAAGAGAAAACAATGTTGAAAATATTCGGCAATATAAATAAGATAAAGCAGGATGGTGGGTGTTCGTCACACAAAATTACTGCAACGAATGAACGAAGTGGCATTTCCTGTGAAAGAAATGCTTTGTTTCATTTATTTCAAATGCCATTGATTTATTACCATTTCTCGTGTCCTTATAGTGCTCATTATTTTTCATTTGAGCTGGATAATGATGCTTTCTTTCAATGTCGACGACATTAATTATATTGAATTCAATTTTTATTGAAAAAAGAATGAAATTGTGGAGGAGTAAAGAGTTTAATTAAACAAAAAGACAACAGCTTGTAAATTGGAGTAAAACAATTAGTTTTTAAAAATTTTTGAAGAATGGTCAGCCATTCAAACATGTTGTATCCTTTACTTGTATTATAGTGGTGCAGTTGCTTGATCCTTTGGCGACTCGCTTGAGTCCATCAAATTTCAAAGCTCTATCTTAAATGTGTTTGTTTACAGTCAAAACTATTTAAGAGCCTTAATTACGCCTGCCCTAAGAATCCGAAGCTCCTTTAGAGTTTTGATCTACAAACGAGTTCTATCAAGTCCACGTAGAATTTCCCACAACTCAGGCTGGCTATTGTACAGTGAAATTAGAGGAACATTTTCACTACTTCTGGTACCTCCGACACAAATGGTCGAAATTGTCAAAAAGTACATATTTTTTGAATAGAAAGAGAAACGATAATCTGATTTTGCTTCAACTTTGCAATTCCTAAAATTTGCTTCAGTGCTAGGTCTGGTGCGAAAATAGACAATATCGGTTCAATCCTTCTGGTGGTACCTCCCCCACAAATGGTCAAAATTTTGAATAATTAAAACTCTCATAAATTTTAATGTAAGGGTCCGATTGTCTTCAAATTTCACACATCCCAATATTCATGTCGACCCAAAGTCTGGTGTTAAGATGGAGTATATCGGTCCACTCCTTCTGGTAGTACCTACCCCACAAATGGTCGAAATTTTCAAAAATTACATATTTTTTTGCATAGAAAGAGAAACGATTTTTGCGTCAGTGCTAAATGGTGCGAAAATGGACAATATCGGTTCACTCTTTCTGGTACCTCCCCCACAAATGGTCAAAATTTTTAATAATTAAAACTCTCATAAATTTTGATGTAAGGGTCCGATTGCCTTCAAATTTCACACATCCCAATATTTATGTCAACCCAAAGTCTGGTGTTAAGATGGAATATATCGGTCCACTCCTTCTGGTAGTACCTCCCCCACAAATGGTCGAAATTTTCAAAAATTACATATTTTTTGCACAGAAAGAAAAATGATAATCCGATTTTGCTCTAAATTTGCATATCCTATAGCGACACTGTTCACCGGTATTGTTTCAAATTTGGTCTTTAAAATTCGTAATGGATACTACAGCCTAAGACAGAAAATTGTGTGTGCATGTTCACGTCTTCGTATAGCCCCCATATAACGGTACCTCCCAAAATTCGTATTTTATTTTATTCGTAATATTCGTAAGTTGGCATTTAAATTTCGTTCCAGTTCCAGGATCACGTCTTCGTATAGCCCCCATATAACGGTACCTCCCTATATTTGGTATTTTGATGACTTTATCGACATAATTCACAGGAATTGTTTCAAATTTGGTATTTAAAGTTCGTAATAGATACTACAGCCTAAGACAGAAAATTGTATGTGCAGGTCCACGTCTTCGGTCCCCATATAACGGTACCTCCCGATATTCAGTATTTTGATGATTTTATCGACATTATTCACCGGAATTGTTTCAAATTTGGTATTTAAAGTTCGTAATGGATAGTACAGCCTAAGACAGAAAATTGTCTGTGCAGGTCCACGTCTTCGTATAGCCCCCATATAATGGTATCTCCCGATATTCGGTATTTTAATGATTTTGGCGACATTATTCACCGGAATCGTTTCAAATTGGGTATTTGAAGTTCGGATTGTACAACCTATGACAGAAAATTGTCTGTGCAGGTCCACGTTTTGGTATAGCCAACATATAATGATATCTCCCTGTATTCTGTATTTTGATGATTATATCACCATTATTCACCGATTTTTTTATAACAGCTACATTCGGTAATTTTAAGATTTTAACAGAATTTTTAACAAATTTTTTTTTTTGAAAGTGCCATTTTTTTACAACTGTTGGAGGCATTGAAAGTTCGGGCCGGCCATATTTATAGCTTTTTTGCTTGTTTCGTGGTACAAATTTAATATACACATTTATTTTGTTCAGAGACTTACAATGAGATATTATTTAGAATAATTCTTCCTTTGACACTTTCCCCAACAAATGAAGCATAAAGGGAGTTTTTTACTCGGATTGGTGTTAAATCAAAAGTTAAAAACTCGAGGACACCATTTTCGCTTGTAGTGCATACTATTGTACATGGATATACAGTTTATTCTGAGAATTACCTTCCTCCTAAAACGAAATGTCATGTGACTTTCAGGTGTGAACTCGAAAAAAATCCGAGAAAAAAATTATGAAAAAATAGTGGAAAAAATGATAAAAGAAAATCTGTTTTTTTTTTTTTTTTTTGGAAAATTGATATTAATATTTTTTGATATTCAATGGAAATAACGATTTCTGTACTTTGGTATTCTATATCTATGTCTATTTTGGTTATTTTTCGATGTAAACTTTCAAATCACTGGATTTTTCGCGAACTTATTGAAAACATTTAATTTTGTCACAATGCTTTAAAAAAATAATGATTTTCTATTATTCAATACAAAAGTCCAAAGTAGTTGATTTAAACAGCATCACTTTCCAACACTAATTTAAGAAATAATATAAAACTTAAGAATTAAATAGAAATTTCTATAACTTAATATCATTAATTACATTTGAGAGTTCCATATTGACCAAGCCTTTATTCTACCTCTTTAAGGTTTTCGCAAATTATATTGGCATCGAAATAAAAAAAAGGAAAATGAAAAAAACACCTTGTAATTGCCCATATGATTTTATTCCAAACATGCCATAAATATTATCATATTTTTCTGTAGCAGATGTGCTCCAATTTTTCGTAGATGTTTGTTGAGTATACTTTTTGAAATGGCATTTCCCACTTCTTATTTTTTAACATGTGAACTTTTAATATACCAAGTAGCTGCTCCCTGGAATGAAGTTAGACAATAAAAAAACAGAGATACCTTTAATATTGCAGACTCGCCGAAAAAATAGGGTCACGAAGTACTTAAGTCAAGTTATTGCCAACATGGGACTCATATTTATGAAATGAACATAATTTGTGGCATGAAGTTCAGTTGGTAAGTATGTATATACATATGTATTTTGAGAACAATTTTCATTTTATGTTCCATCATGTGGGATTTTAAAGTGCCTCTTATATTGATCTTTATTTATTAAATTGCAATTTATATTCCCATCATTCATACCGCTGCCTGCCTGCCTGCTGCAATACGTGCTTACTTTTGATGAAGGGGAGGGGGAAATTATGTTCAACGATATTGAATTACTAAACGAAAATTATGTAACACAGGTTTTTTAGTGGGGTAGTCCTTTTAGTTACTTCTCACAGAAGAGTCTAATGAATTAAATTTTTATTTTTTTAATGAAAAATATTTCAATTATAAAAATATCTAAATATAAATATATATTTATAACGGTGGTGGTGTAGGGTATCATATAGTCAGCAACGTTTTTAATTATAGAAGCACAACATGTCTGTCATCAAAAAGCCTATTCACTTCCTCAAAAAAAAAAAAATAATCTTTACATAGCAAAGCTGAAATCAACGCTCAAAGACAAAAAAATATTTTTAAATTAAAAGGCCATATCATAAAAAATTTTTTTTTCTAAAGAAGAGACATATTCTTTCAACAGAAAATCTTACCAGTTTCTACACTTAGAAGAAAAAATATTTTTTTAGAAAATTTAAGCCGACGGAAAAATACCCTCACAATATTGAGCATACATTTGACACGTATTTTCTAAGGTGTGGTGTCAAAGATCAAATAACCACCAATATCGGATGTACATGGATTGTGCTATTGAACGCTGAACAGTTTTGAAAATAACTTACCAGATATTGTTCTAGACGTGACGGTCATTTTTTTCTCCAACCATTGTATTCATCGTCAGGCTGCGCTAATAAAATCTCCCAGTCTGACTAATTCCAACATTATCGACCAAAAATTTCCTTTTAATCTTTCTTTTGCCAATTTCCAACACTATTCATATCCGTTGGCGCTGCTATACGTTATTTGCCAGCAATAAACCATTGATATCACGCAGTTCTCAGTCAGCATTTGACAATGATTATCTGAAATACAAATATTCTTTTTAACACTAACTCTGTTGAAATTTAAATGCATATTTCAGCTGTTTACAAGATCAAATGTTCCCGATTTGGAACGTGCCTCATCGAAATTATGGTTTTAGACCCTAGGTATCATTGGACGAAATCCGTTTCATGATATTTGGAGTTGATCTACAGATGTCCATCCGTCCGTCTGACTGGTGCGCACGATAACTTCCGAAAGGAGTTTCCGATTTGGTCCGAACTTGGTCGAAGACGGGCAATATCTGTCAACTTATTTTGAAACCTTCCCCACAAAAGATCAAATTAAAAACCAGTAAAGAAAGTCTTAAAGTCGGTCGGGCCGACTTTATGATACCCTACACCACTTTGCTAACTAAGTAGAGTTCCACATAACAAGTAAAAGTTTTTATGGGAGAATTCAATCATACACGCTATGATTATAATTATAATTTAAAGTTCAAAGGACTAAATATGCCGGAGCATTGGTATCTCTTACCTTCGGACTTGTATTGCCCATTTGGTGCACAATTAATTTGAAATCGGATAAAGATATATATGGGAGCTACATCCAAATCTGAACCGATCTCGATAAAATTTGGCAAAGATATTTCTGAGCTGTATTTGATATATTTCCCTGAATATCGTTGTTACGGCTACGAGTAATAAATATAACAAATCGGATGAATATTATATATGGAAGCTATAGCTATATCTGAACCGATCTTCACCAAATTTGACATATTAGCTTCTAGACTCAATTCGGTCGTAAGTGCCAAATTCCATCCCATTTGGACAAATATTAGACGTTTGGTGCACAATAAAAAGTAAATCGGACGAAGTTATATATGGGAGCTATATCCAAATCTGAACCGATCTCGATAAAATTTAGCAAATATATTTCTGAGCTGTATTTAATATATTTCCCTAAATATTGTTGTTGCAGAGTGCATATTACGGCGGCGGTGGACAAAAATAACAAATCGGATGAACAATATATATGGGAGCTATAGCTATATCTGAACCGATTTCGATCAAATTCGGCATACATATTTTCAGGCCTAATTTGGGTGTATATGCAAAATTCCATACAATTCGGGCTGATATTACACGTTCGGTGCATAATAAAAAGCAAATCGGACGAAGATATATATTGGAGCTATATCTAAATTTTGACCGATTATCTCCAATTTCAATAGAGTTCGTCCTTGGGCCAAACAAAAGATCTTTGCAAAATTTCATCTGGATCGGGCAATAAATGCGACCTGTACTTTGTTTACAAATATACATGGACAGACGGACGGACGGACGGACGGACAGACGGACGGACGGACATGCATAAATCGACTCAGAATGTGATTCTATGCAGATCATCAAAAGGAACTATGGGTCTATCTCGTTTCCCTTTGCCTGTTACAAACAAATGCACAAAGACCTAATACCCTTAGCACCTTGTGGCGTAGGGTATAACAAAATAATTTACTGCACAGAACTAGAAAGGATAATCCGATTTTGCTCCAACTTTGCAAATCCTAATATGTGTGAAATGCGAAAATGAACAATATCGTTCCACTCCATCAAGTACTCCCCCACAAAGGGTCAAAATTTTGAATAATTTTAATTCTTAAAAAATATTATGTTGTTAAAAGCCCGATTGTCTTAAAATTACACATATCAAAATACTTTTATTAGCCCAAGGTCTGGTGTGAAGATAGCATATATTGGTCCACTCGTTGTGGTACCTCCCCCACAAAGGGTCAAAATTTGGAATATCCATGAAGGTCACAAAACGCGAAATTAACATCCGATTCCAATAAATATTTATAGACTGTGGAAGAAAATCACATATACAATTATGGGGCAGATATTCGAAAAATTCTCGTACACACTAAGAACTCGTCCTTATGTTGTGAACTACAAAGTTTAAAGAAAAAAGAAGAAGGCTTTGGATTTTAATTTTTTACAAACATTGAAATATAGAACTTTTCAAACCGAACGAAAGCCTACAAAAAATTAATTTAAAATTTAAAAGATTTCTGGGAAACAAATCCTATGAACTGCTGTAGGATGGGAATCCTATTTATTATGGGAATTATTTTATTGAACCAATCTGTCTTGCCATACCAATTTACAGCTCTTGAAAGAGCCAGAGTTCAATGGTCCTTTTTTTAATTCCATTATGTTTGCAGAAGTCATCATTGTATAAGAAGCCCAGTTGAAATTGAAGATTTATTTTGATTGCAAGTCATCTTAGAAGCACTAATTATCCCAAAAAAGTCTTCCTGAAGTGAAATTTGAAATTCATATGGAACCTGTGAAAGATATAGAAGCTCCCTGCATTCAAAATCAGCTAATGTTTTGAAATCTAATGTCATTTAATTCTGAAAGAAATGGCGATTATGTTTGGCCAAGAGGTTGCAACTTTTTCTAGTAAGTATTAAGTCCATATTTAATTGACGACATTATATATATCACATTTATTCTTATACTATCTAAAACAAGTATCTAATTTTATTCAAGCTCTTATACATCTGATATTTTCACAGTCAATTTTGTTCATTTTTTTATTTTTATACCCTCTACCATAGTATGCAGGGTATATTAAATTTGTCATTCCGTTTATAACACCTCGAAATATACTTTTTAGACCCCACAACGTATATATATTATTGATCAGCATAAATTATATCTCAATTTAGAGATATCCGTCCGTCTATCCGTCTGTGGAAATCACTCTAGCTTCCGAACGAATTGAAGTAGATTGATAAACTTTTACTTACATGTAAATCATGTTTTCAGTACTTTTGGTATTGAAAATGGGCCATATAGGTCCACGTTTTGGTATAGCCCCCATATAACGGTACCTCCCTCTATTCGGTACGTTGTTGATTTTAGCGACATTATTCACCGGAGTTGTTTCAAATTTGTTTTTTGAAGTTCGTAATGGATACTACAGCCTAAGACAGAAAATTGTCCGTCCACGTCTTCGTATAGGCCTCATATAATGGTACCTCCCTATATTCGGTATTTTGATGATTTTAGTGACATTATTCACAGGAATTGTTTCAAATTTGGTATTTGAAGTTTGTAATGAAAACTACAATCTATGACTGAAAATTGACTATGCAGGTCCACGTCTTCTTATAGCCCTCATATAACGGAACCTCCGTATTTGGTACTTTTATGCTTTTAGCTATATTATCCATCGGAATTGTTTAAAATTTCGTGTTTGAAGTTCGTAATGGATACTGCAGCCTAAGGCAGAAAATTGTCTGTGCTGGTGCACATTTTTATACCCTCCACATAGTATGGTGGAGGGTATATTCATTTTGTCATTCCATTTGTAACTCATTGAAATAATGATCTTAGACCCAACAACGTAAAAATATTCTTGATCAGCGTAAAATTCTAAGACGATTTAGCCGTGTCCGTCTGTCTGTCTGTGTGTCTGTCTGTCCGTCTGTCTGTTGTAATCACGCTATCTTTCGAACGGATTGAGATAGAAGGCTAAAATTTTGCACACATGCTTATTTTTTGCCAGTAGGCAAGTTAAGTTCGTAAATGGGCCATGTAGGTCCACGTTTTCATATAACCCCCATATAACGGTACCTCCCAATATTCGGTATTTTGATGATTTTAGCGTCATTATTCACCAAAATTGTTTCAAATTACGTATAAATTATAGTTCGTTATGGGAACTACAGACTGTGACGGAAAATTGACTATGCGGGTCAAGGTCTTCGTATAGGCCCCATATAGTAGTACCTCCCTGTATTCGGTATTTTGACGATTTTAGTTACAATACCCACCAGGCCGAACTTACTGCTTTTTAACTTTTTATAGTATAGATCCGTGAAATTTCAAATATAAATATTTAAATGGTTAATGGGTTGAAATAATAAAAGGGAAGGCAAGTGTTGAAATTTATGGCTAAATTTTGTGTTCGTTTGCATGTTACCATGGTATATTATTTGATATATAGTGTATTCAATATATTTGGCAATCTTCTATTACTTCCAATCCTGCCATTTGACTACCAACTCTTTTTGTGTCTCATTTCGAAAACTAAAGTTCATTTCGAATCCCTAGAAATTGTCCCCCTTTTCAACTATTGCATCTATAGTTTCAAAAGTTACTTTGGCAATCAAGGAAGACAATTCGCTGAAGCAAGACGATTAATAAATGCTGCGTAATTTTTCATGCCAAAAAGTCATTTGCAAACAAAACATCCAACACCAAACGGCCACCAACAGTGTCGGAATATCAAAGATGAAAATGTTGATGAAAAAGTTTCATTTCATCCGACATTCGGCGGCAAATGGTAATGCGAAGGAGTAAACTTGGCATAGCCAACAGTTCGTGGCATTTCCACAAGTCACCGAAAATAGAGATATTTGTT
Organism: Musca domestica; assembly: GCF_030504385.1. NCBI lineage: Eukaryota > Metazoa > Arthropoda > Insecta > Diptera > Muscidae > Musca > Musca domestica. The sequence goes on along the minus strand of NW_026712380.1, from coordinate 3,943,332 downwards.
ATGGTCTCTGTTTTAGCATTCTTGGTTCGGAGAGCCGCGGAGGAAATAGAAGTTTGGATTTAATTAATTAAAGTTGTCGCTTGATTTATAAGAGGCAAAGTAATGAATGAAGAGTCATTTGTTTGCTGCCCACTAAGGCAAGTGACAAAGAGGTTGATTGCAATTGTCAAGTTTTGTTTTGGGTCATGGATGTGATAGGCGATAGGAAGAGAGTGAATTATATGAAGATATAGATAAAGGTTTTTTTTTTGTCCAGAATAAAAGCTATCACATATAATTAGCATTAAAATAAGGATAGTTTTGTCGAATAATTGCGACCACTAAATATAGTAGGTATATATGTTTCATCGATATTAATATATATAAGACAATTTCGGGCAGATCTACAAATATAAATAAATATGTTAATAAATATGTATATTCCAATCTAACATTTGAAATCCATTTTATAAATATATATTGCAAACAAGAACATGTCTTCCTTTCCACAACCTGCACAATCAGTCCTTTGTGCTCAAAGAGAACTTCTTTAATTGTATATCCTTGAATGTCCCTTAGTTAGATATTAGATTAAGAGTTTTTTTTTTCTTTTGTAACCTTCCAACTTGTTTATAAATTATTACCGAGAGCATGAAGTAGGTAAGCACTGGACACAAGGGCTACCATGACAAGAGCACCTTAATTCGTAACGAGCTACAAATAATGGGAAGTTTTCATGAAGTTTGTTTTTATCTCGGTAAATTGAAACAACAAATTACTGGAGAAAGTTTGTCTTCTATAAAATGAGGTTATTTATTTCTATAATAATACCAGCACAACTAAGGTGTGAGGTCAAAAGCTGGAACTTGTAGCAAAGGATAACAAAAAAGACAATTTACTGGAAATAAAGATATCAATTAAGGTGACAAATGAAACAAAATAAAACTTAATTTTTTAGGCGGAAGTAAGTAGATTTATAATGAGAGTTCATATTGCAGAACTTCTGTTTTTCAATAAGAAGACATTATAATTTTCGAAAGGAAGATCTTCTGGTTTTTTATAAGAAGACCTTCTGGTTTCTATAGGACCTTCGGCTCCCCTAAGAAGTCCTTCTTCTATAAGAAGACCTACTTCTATAAGAAGTCCTTCTTCTATAAGAAGACCTACTTCTATAAGAAGTCCTTCTAATATAAAAAGACCTTCTTCTATAAGAAGTCCTTCTTCTATAAGAAGACCTTCTTCTATAGGAAGTCCTTCTTCTATAAGAAGACCTTCTTCTTTAAGAAGACCTTCTTCTATAGGAAGTCCTTCTTCTAAAAGAAGTCCTTCTTCTATAAGTAGACCTTCTTCTTTAAGAAGTCCTTCTTCTATAAGAAGGCCTTATTCTATAAGAAGTCCTTCTTCTATAAGAAGTCTTCTTCTATAAGTAGACCTTCTTCTTTAAGAAGTCCTTCTTCTATAAGAAGTCCTTCTTCTATAAGAAGTCCTTCTTCTATAAGAAGTCCTTCTTCTATAAGAAGACCTTCATCTATAAGAAGACCTTCTTCCATAAGCAGCTTCAATAAGAGGACCTACTGGTCTTCAATAAGAAGATCTTCTGGTCTTCTACGAGATTACCTTATGGTATTACGAGAAGAACTTCTAGTCTTCTATGAGAAGGCCCTCTGGTCTTCCACGAGAAGACCTACGGGTCTTCCATGAGAAGACCTTCGGGTCTTCCAAGAGAAGACCTTCGGGTCTTCCAAGAGAAGACCTTGGGGTTTTCCATTAGAAGACCTTCGGGTCTTCCATTAGAAGACCTTCGGGTCTTCCATGAGAAGACCATTGAGTCTTCCATGAGAAGACCTTCCGATTTTCTATAAGAAGACCTTCCGATCTTCTATAAGAAGACCTTCCGATCTTCTATAAGAAGATGTTCCGATCTTCTATAAGAAGACGTTCCGACCTTCTATAAGAAGACGTTCCGATTTTCTATAAGAAGACCCCCTGATCTTCTATAAGAACACCTTCCGATCTTCTATTAGAAGACGTTCCGATCTTCTATAAGAAAACCTTCCGATCTTCTATAAGAAGACCTTCTTGTTTTCTATAAGACGACCTTCTGATATTCTATAGGAAGACCTTCTGGTCTTCTATAAATAGACATTCTGGTCTTCTATAAGATGACCTTCTATAAATAGAACTTCTGGTCTTTATAAGATGATCTTCTACGAGAAGACCTTCTGGTCTTCTGGGAGAAGGCCAATCGGTCTTCTATGAGAAGACCTATCGATCTTCTGTGAGGAGGCCTATCCCTCATCTATGAGAAGACTTTGTGGTTTCCTATGAGAAGGCCTTCTGGTCTCCTATGAGAAGATCTTTTGGTCTTCTGTGAGAAGACTTACTGGTCTTCTGTGAGAAGACCTACTGGTCTTCTATGTATAGACCTATCGGTCTTTTTTGAAAAGACCTAATGAAGAACACCTTCTTGTCTCCTATAAGGAGGTTTATAAGTCTTTTATGAGAAGACCTATAGGTCTTCTATAAGAAATACTAATGAAGAAGACCTACTTGTTTCCTATAAGAAGTTCAATTGGTCTTCCATAAGGTGACCTACTGCACTTCTATCGGTCTTTCAAAAGAACATCTCTAAGATTGGCTTTACGATTTCTATGAGAAGAGCGCTTGGACTTCTATGAGAAGACCACTTAGTCTTCTATAAGAAGACCTATTGGCCTTCTGTAAGGAGGCCTATGGGCTATCTATAAAAAACCTTTTGTCTTCAAATGGTCCTCTAAATTAAAACCATACATTTCCGGGAGAAGACCTATTGTCCTTCTTTAAAATCTTCAAATTGCAATAAAATCCTGCCATTTTTTACCTCTACCTTTTACCACATTTATTGCAATTGATATAAAGTAAAAATTACAAAACGTTACGAAAAACGCATATAATCAGCTATTCCTTCTCTTTACTTCTCAATCACTTTACAAAGACGATCTCCTTGTTATTACCAAGAACGCATGTAATCTAATATTTGTTTTCATTCTTCCTCCAAACCATTTTGATTACATTCTTATTTTCTTTTGCGTGTGTCACGAAATGGTAACATGTTTTCGTCACACCTCTTTTGCTGGAACATAAAAACAAATGACTTCAATTTAGCATAGCCAAGAAGACATCAGCTTTACACAGGCGAATGGGCGAACAGCTTGAACGGAACCACAAAACAATCACAGCAAAGGAACACATGAATAGATAGATCTGAAGCGTCCTTCCGTTACTCCTTTAACCAAAGTACGTGATAAGTGTTGACAAATATTCACATCACCAACAACGAAAACAATAAAGACATAGACGTACTGAAGCATAACATCAGGAACGAAAACAATAACAACATGAGACATACAACAACGATGTTGAGCTGACATTAAGATATAAAGTCAACTCGAGTATCTTGCCCTCCAGCCATTTAGTGATGAAAAGTAGTAACTTTGTTAGGCGAGGTGTTGAGTGTTCTCTAGAGGTCAATGGGAGTTCAGGTTGTATTTACTTCGGACTTATTTAGTTATTTTTAAAAGCGAGTGGCATACGGTATTAACAGATTAAAAAAAAATAATGAAGGAAATATCATCAATATTGTTCTATAAATATATAGAAGGTGGGAAATTGTTTTTGAGAACTCTATATTGATAAAACCAAATCATTAGGAGGCACTGAGCTCAAAGGAACATCGAACATCTTCTCTATGATGAATTAAGGTGTTTGCTTTCTCACACAAAAATGCATTAAACTTGACTTCCTATTTGTTCATTGTATTTATTTTCTCTCTTTCAATGAAATCTAAAAGAAAAATTTTAAAATAGAATGACAAAAGTCGAGTAGGCGGATGGGAGTATTTTCGATATCAATAAGTGCCTCTCAATTCACAGCAATAACGAATATCTGGTTTTCTGCAAAATCAACAAGTTAAAAAGCAGTAAGTTCGGCCGCGCCGAACTTTGAATACCCTCCACCATTTGGAACGAATTTGGAAAAAAAATCCTTAAAAAATTCTGTTAAACATAGACATTGTTTGTCATAAGTCGGAACTTGAAACAAATGGTGAATAATGTAGCTAAAATCATAAAAATATCGTATATTGGGAGGTAACGTTATATCGGAGCTGTGCGAAGACCTGGACAAGCATAGACAATTTTCTGTCATAGGCTGTAGCATACATTACGAACTTCAAATACGACATCTCCAACAATTTCGGTGAGTATTGTCAAGATACCGAATATAGACAATTTTCTGTCACAGACTGTTTCCATTACGAACTCTAAATACGTAATTTGAAACAATTCCGGTGAATAATGTCGCTAAAATCACCAAAATACCGAAAATAGGGAGACGTGGACCTGCACAGACATTTGTCTGTCTTAGGCTGTAGTATCCATTACGAACTTCAAATACTAAATTTGAAACAATTCCGGTGAATAGTGTCGCTAAAATCATCAAAATACCGAATATCGGGAGTTACCGTTGTATAGGAAGGCGTGGACCTGCACAGACAATTTTCTGTCATAGGCTGTAGTATCCATTTCAAACTTCAAATACAAAATTTGAAACAATTCCCGCAAAAATCTATCTCATTTCGTTCGAAAGATAGCGTGATTACAACAGACAGACAGGCAGACGGACATCGCTGAATCGACTTAGAATTTTACGCAGATCAAGAATATATATACTTTGTTGGCCCTGACATGAGTACTTCGAGGAGTTACAAACGGAATGACAAAGTTAATATACCCTCCATAGTATGGTGGAGGGTATAAAAAGAATTAATTTCTCATAACTCATTCAGAGTTTGTACACAACGGGGTCCTATGATATGAAACTCTGACTTTACAAAATTAATGAAGAAGGTTGAAAGTGGAGGGTATAAAAACAATCAAAAGACGCAGTAAAATTTGGCATTACCGAACTTTTAATACCCTCCACCATCTTATTAAGTCCTGAGATGTACGAATTGCAATATAAACTTTAGAAAAATTTCATTGAAAAATGCGGGTATTGTTATTAAAATACAGAATAGGGGAGCTACCGTTATATGGGTTCATATAGACCCACATATTCATGGGTAATTAGCTGTAACATGCGGTGATACTTATTACCCCAGTACAAACTATGAGTTAGTTAAAAATGTAGCTGAAATAATCGAATATCGGAAGGTTCCATTATATGAAGGCTATGCGAGGAAGTGGATCTGTATAATTTTTAATCACAAGAGGTAGTACCCATTATAAACCACAAATACAAATAACACAAAAAATGGCTAAAATCGTGACAATATCCAATAACGGGGGGAGGTACATATACCTCTATAGACAATTTTCTGTCTTAGATGCGAGTTCCCTTTACAAAGTCCAAAAATTAAATTTTAATCAATCCTTTGAAAAATTTACACATGTCATCAAAGTGCCGTATGTTGGAAGGTTTTTATTGCAGACTGGCAACTTTTCGCTACTTCATCAGCGAAAAACCCACCTTAAAATCTTAGATTCGTTTAAACAATTCGTGGTTAGATATTTTAGCATTCAGTTTATTCAGTTGGATAAAATTTTATATTCAAAACTTAATACATCCTAATAAAAAGTAAGATTTTTAAGGCTTTAAATATATTCCAAGTTTTTCCTTTTTCGGAAAGAACAATGGGAAAATATTTTATCTTTACTACAAACAGTCTTCAAAATCGATTTCAAGTTTACCGAGGAGTATATTAGTAAAACCATTGCAGAATGGACCCTCATCAATTGTCTATGTCCAAAACAATTTCAACGTCTTCTATATAAAGCAAAAAAACCAGTGACAATTTCAGATCTATCCCTTCACCTAATACCAAATTTAGTAACATTTAGTACACATATCCAAAATAATCTACATCTTCCCATCCTAAATACCAATAATGATCCATATAAGTACTATTTAGTATTTTTCGAACAATTAGATCTCAATATTAGATACAAACATAGACCAGAATATCAAATTTTCGGGACATTATACATTCACTCAATACCAAATTAAGCAACATTTAGTAATTTCCCTTTACCAATATGTCTTACCAGTACCAAATTTAGTAGCTTTCGTACAAACATAGATCGCATTACCAAAGCACCGACAATTCTCAAGTACAGATACTATCAGTAATCTAAATATCAAATTTCAGAACTTTATCTCTATCCCATCACCCAATACCAAATATAGTACCAGTCAGTACTTTTCGTACAATTATTGTATACATTTCCGAAACCACCTCCATATGTCTAGGCTACACCTATCACCAAAATTAAGATTTCAAGCAATATCTGTTCACCCAATACCAAATTGTACTACGACTAATTAGCAGTTTTTGTACCATTATAGTACACATTTCCAAAACCGCCTGCATATCTCAATTCCAGTTACCAACAGAGACCTTAATATCAAATTTCATGATACCAGCTTTATTTCTTCATTCCATACCAAATATAGTACTATTTAGTACTTTTCGTACAAATATAGTATACATTTCCGAAACCACCACCATAATCTAACCAAAGACACCAACGGTGATATCGGTATCAAATTTCTGGATTTATGCTTTGTTCCTTCAACCAATACCAAATTTAGTACCACTTGGTAATTATACCCTCAGCCATATGACTACAGAGTGTATATATCACTTGATACGGCCAAAACGTGCCTCATAGAAATAATGGTTTTAGAACCTAGGCATCTTTGGGCCAAATCCGTTTCAAAACATTTGGAGTCCATCTAGGGGTGTCCGTCTGTCTGTCTGCTGCGCACGATAACGAAAAGAGTATCCGATTTACATCGTAATTCGAAGATGGACAACATCTGTCCATTCCCTTCTGGACCTTCTCCCACACCAAAGGTCAAAAATTTTACAGAAAATAATTTACGGTATAGAAAAAGAAAGTATCATTTACTTTTGTGTGAGCTTTGCATATCGTATCAGTGCTAGGTTGGGTGTGAAAATAGCAGTCCACTCCATCAAGTACCTCCCCTACAACGGGCCGAAATTTCAAAAACCAAAACTCTCGTAAAATGAGAAATAAGAGATCGATTGTCTTCAAATCTCACATATCCCTATATTTTTAGAAAAGGAGGCAAGATGTGGTGAAGATGGGATATATCGGGCCACGCCTTCTGGTACCTCCCCACAGAGTGTTCATACATTTTGATTGTTTTGTTATTCATAAAACGCGAAATAAGCATTCAATTCTCTTCAAATTTTACGCAACTCAAGATAGGTATCGACCCACCGCTTTTGGGTCTGTCAGGTTCTCATATTTGTAGGTCTATAGACTTAGGTCGGAAACGAAATGGACAATATTGACCCAATCCGTCAAAATTCCTCCATAAAGTGCCAAAACTTCGAAAAACATTTGCGAGCATATACATCGGTCGGCGCCGATTGATACTTTTAAAGTTGTGTTTTGAAGGAATTTGGAAAATTTAGTTAATCTATATATATAAATGTATGTTGTGTTAGTTACTACGCTTATAACTCAAGATCCGCTGATCCGATTTTAACGATTCATACAAATTCGGAATTGTCTCTTTTCCGAAAAGGATAATATTCAAAAAAATCGCGTAAAAATGTGATATATTAACATTTTCATTTTGACTTTTGAAATGTACAATAGTAATGTTTTATTTTGCATGATTTTTTTCCATTTTGACTTACTTTTTTCTGTTGTACAGTTGTAGGGGTTTTTTATATTTTTTTTAATTCGAATATTAATACCAATTTATTTAATTGACTTGATTCCTTCAGAACTGAAATTGATGGCGGGTTGCATGGAAGTCAGTCAAACGATATCGAAATAACTTAACGCGGTTAGACCAATGTTAAAAGATAATTACTTTTTCAAAATCGCTAAAAACACGATAAAAGAGATGTAATGGCAAAAATTCTCAAATCGGGAAAAATCGAAAAAAAAATCAATGGAAATTGACTAGATATGGAAATAATCCATCCAATGAGAACTTAAAATGCAAAATTCATTGGGACTGCAACCAGTGAAATACCGAATATGAAGAGCACTGTTATATGCGAACTATATAAAATAGTGGAGCAAATTGAAAATTTGGAAAGAAAAGGATACATTTCCTCGGAAAATTCTTCCGAAACCTTAAAAGTAACCTTAACTCCCATGAAACGTTATACGGTGACTATGCGCTATCATCAGTAGTCAGTTTGGTTGGTACATAACAATCCCAAAAAGGGGGGATCAAACGTTTTTAGGGTCCATTTTATATAGTTTAACCAAACACAAAGGGCCTCAAATATTTTGCTCTATACTTCGCAAAAGTTACCATAGAGTTTTAAATTTTTCCTAGGGGTTTCATGAATAATCAGTTGTTCAAAATATATATCAGATGTATATAAAATGTTGGTAATTTGAGATTTTAAGAAGAACAACACATTTTTTCAAATAATTATAAGAATAGGACCATGCTTTGGTATAACCCTTATATGTGGACCTATTTCTTTCATATTACAATAATCCGCCCAATGAGAACTCAAAATGCAATTCATTGGAACTGCAATCAGTGAAATACTGAATATAAAGGGTGAAAATTGGTAGAGCGAATCTTAAATCGCTTTTGCAGGTCATGATATATGACCCCCGGATAAGGGTACACTCCTTTTTCAAGTATAGTTTACATTTTAACCATATTTTACTCATACGCATTTTAGCAAAAGTTGGTAATTTGAGAAGAAACCATCCTCGCAAAAAATAATCACGTTTTGGTATAACCATTATATAATTTAAGCTATATTCGGGGTTTTCGACATTTTTCTTTAATTTTTCAGGCCTTTATTTGGCATCTTTGTTTCTACGGGAGTAAAAAACCTCTTCTCATAATATTTTGACTTTTGGAGTAGAGTCCATCTTGGTCTTGATCACATTCATCAATTGATTTGGCTAAAAAATTGTATTTAGGCTACTCTGGGATAGAGAATCGTCTTACAGATAATTGTCCACATAGACATTTATTTGAGTATAGTTCCCACATTAGTGTACCCGCAAATCCACCTTCCTAACCAATGTTTGGTCAGAAAAAAAAATTTGGTATACTATTGAATTTTTAACTCTCAAGAGAATATTGGCTGGGAACGTAGAAGTGGGATGTACGTCTACATGCTTTGAACTCCGAAATATCAAATTGTGGCAGAAACATGAAAAAATCACGAATATTATTTTTTGGATCGTTATTGAATTATACTATGAAGAAAAATATGGACTTTATGGGTTTTCCAACACACAATTTAAATGACAAAAATAAATTAATTCCTATCTTAAGGTAATGGGTGTAAAAAACCAATTATCTTTGACTATTTTGAAATCATTCAGATCAGTGTTCTATAATGTCTTAAAAAATATGCATTAAAAACTAAAAGTAGGGGCCGGCAACGCGGACCGGGCCAGCTAGTTTTATATATTTGTCATTCTTTTTATATGCTAGTGGGTAACAATATACCTTTTAGTTTGAAAACTATCCTTCCTTTTTTTACATTGCGGCTGAAATTTAATTTGACTTGCTGTCAAATGTTTATTCGTCTACTCCCATATCATGTTTAGGAACAAACACCGAATATATTACATTCTTCTTGTCTCTAAATGCGATTTTAGATTGTTTGCTTTCATGCCGCAATAGAAGTAAAATTTGTTGCAAGGGAAACGGAAATATGGTGAAATGTTGATACCCCGCTACTGTTGGCAAAATGCCAATGCAAAAAAGCATACACATATGTTGCAAATATGGTTGTATGCTTAGCGGTATCTTGTGGTGGCTTTAAGCTGTTTTTATGAGAGGGCAATTGAATTAAATGAAATTTGACAGCAATGATTCAAACTCTCGAGAAACCGAAGTATTTGATGGTGGAGATGACCGATAAATTAGCCACTTTAAAAGCGAATTGGCTTTTGAATATCAGATAGGTGAACAATTTTGAAAAAACAAGTAAAAAAGCAGTAAGTTCGGCCGGGACGAACTTTGAATACCCTCCAGCATTTGGAACGAATTAGAAAATTTTCAAAAAAATAAAATACAATAAAAATTATTTTAAAATCTTTAAAAAATCTAATATAGGAAGGTGCCGATATATGGGGGGATATATTGTGGACCTATAAAGACAAATCTATGTCTGCGTGTAAAGTACTCACAAGGAACTCCGTGTGTGGATTTTCAGTCAATACGATTGGAAAATGTGGCTAAAATCATCAAAATACCGAATATCGGAGGTTACCGTTATATGGGGGATATACGATATCGTGGACCTATATAGACACTTCATTTTGAGGAGGTAAAATGCCCACAAGGGACTCCTTTTGTGGATTTTCAGACAATTCCGTTGAAAAATGTGGGTAAAATCATCAAAATACCAAATATCGGTGGTACCGTTATATGGGAGCTATACGTTTTCGTTAACCTATATAGAGAATTCTCTGTCGGTGGGTAAAGTGCTCACAAAGAACCCCTTGTGTACAAAGAACCCCTTGTGACCATTCCGTTGAAAAATATGGCTAAAAACATCAAAATACCGAATATCGGGGGTACCGTTATATGAGGGCTATACAATATCGTGGATCTATATAGATAATTCTCTGCCGAGGTATAAAGTACCCACAAGGAACTCCTTGTGTGGATTTTCAGACAATTCCGATGGAAAATGTGGGTCAAATCATAAAATACCGAATATCGGGAGGTACCGTTATATGGGGGATATAGGATATCGTGGACCTGTATAGACAATTCTCTCTCAGGGGGTGAAATTCTCACAAGGAACTTCTTGTGTTGATTTTAAGACAATTCCATTGAAAATCGTGGCTAACATCATCAAAACACCGCATATCGGAGGTTACCGTTATATGGGGGATATACGATATCGTGGACCTATATAGACACTTCATTTTGAGGAGGTAAAATGCCCACAAGGGACTCCTTTTGTGGATTTTCAGACTATTCCGTTCAAAAATGTGGGTAAAATCTTCAAAATACCGAATATCGCGGGGTACCGTTATATGGGGGATATACGATATTGTGGACCTATATAAATAATTCTCTGCCGAGGTATAACGTACCCACAAGGAACTCTTTGTTTGGATTTTCAGACAATTCCGTTGAAAAATGTGGGTAAAATCATCAAACTACCGAATATCGGGGGGTACCGTTACATGGGGGCTATACGATATCGTGGACCTATATGGACAATTCTCTGCCAAGGTATAAAGTACCCACAAGGAACTCCTTGTGTGGATTTTCAGACAATTCCGTTGAAAAATATGGGTAAAATCATCAAAATACCGAATATCGGTGGGTACCGTTATATGGGGGCAATACGATATCGTGGACCGATATAGCCCATCTTCGAACTTGACCTGCCTGCAGACAAAAGAGAGATCTGTGCAAAATTTTAGCTTCCTATCTTAATTCGTTTAGACTGTAGCGTGATTACAACAGACGGACAGATGGACGGACAGGGCTAAATCGTGTTAGAATTTTACGCTGATCAAGAATATATATACTTTGTTGGGTCTAAAATGATTATTTCGATGAGTTAAAAACGGAATGACGAACTTAATATACCCTCCATACCTTTTTTGGTGGAGGGTATAAAAATCACATTACGCTCATAATTGTGTCTCAAATAAGCTTTCCCTTGTTTTTCGTTTTATCGAATGTTTTAGCACCAAACTTCCAAGAGAATTGGACGTAATTTGCCATTTTGGGTTCTCATAGAGTGCACAATTGCATTCATTTAAAACCTTGTGGTTCTTAGCTTATTATGCCATTATGTATGCAATTTATTTCCGATTTAAGTATTTATTTGACGGCGCCCATATTCTGTGTGCTGCATTTTATAGTTTTCAAATTATATTTTCAACTTTTTCGTACACATATATGTTTTGTTTTTTTTTTCCTCCTACAGCTGTTGTTGCTTCTGCTTAGGCTTGCTTAATGAATGTTGGCCGCAGACATTAAGAAGTGGAATCTCTAATTTTATGCACTTCTATTGCCAATACAAGGCAATAAATCTCCGCCATAACCGAGTAAGTAGAAAACGGATAAATATATACAAATAAAATTTTCGGCAGCGCCGAAATTTGTATACCCTTTACAATGGAATATAAGAGGATTACCATTTACTAAGAACATTCAATACAGAATTACAAAAAAAATCTGTTGGAAAATATGGAAACACCTTTAAGCAAGTTAAAAAGTATCAGTCGGTTTTGCCTTCAGATTTATACCCTCAGCCAATGTTCGGTTATTTAAACATATTATGACTTTTGTTATGATTATTTAAATTGTTGAACCTCTATGCAGTAGGTTCATAAGGAATGGGCCAAAATTCCCCATTTCGTATCGGACCTAAATGAATATGATATAAATATTGCGACGTGCCAGGTTTGGACTATATTGGTTTTTTGCTTCACTTTATATGAGATATGTGATAATTATACGCTCAGCCATATGGCTAGAGATGATATATACGGCCACAACGTGCCTTATCGAAATAACAGTATCAGATCCTAGGTGTCTCTGGACCAAATGCGTTTCAGGACTAGAGGTGTCCATCGGCCCGTCTGTCTGGCTGGATGGTGCGAACGATAACTCTCGAAGGGAGTATTTTGAAGTACGTAGTGGCTGCTACAGCCTATGACAAAAAACAAAATCGTAAGCAGGTTCAGGTGTTCGTATAGTCTCCATATAACAGTTTTCATTTAAGTGGTTTTTTTACATTTTTCAAGCTCCTTCTAAGTGGTGGAGGGTATTAAAAGTTCGGCTCAACCGAAATTACCTGCTTTTATACATTTTTTTTACCTGATTGGAGATTTTAATGATAGAATTTTTTTAAAAATTGTTACAAATTTGAATAATTTTTCATTCAAAACTTACAATTCCAAAATTGGTTTGACAGTTCATTGTTATAGTAGCTGTGTCGATACCACTATTATTCTCTCTAGCCATATGCCATATGGAGTGTATAAAAAGAAAGCATTCACGCACTAGGAACTTATAATAGAAAGTTTTACAAAATTCTGATTGAAAAAAAAAAAAACAAGTAAAAAAGCAGTAAGCACTTTGAATACCCTCCACCATTTGGAACGAATTAGGCAATTTTCAAAAAAGTAAAATCCATTAAAAATTCTTCTAAAGTCTTAAAAAACCGAATATCGTAAAGAGCCGTTAATTTTGGGGGGGGGGGGGGATATACGTACTTTATATTAAGTACTCACAATTAACTTCTTGTGTGGAATTTCAGACAATTCCATTGAGAAATGTGGTTAAAATCATCAAAATACCGAATATGGGGGCTATACGATATCGTTGAGACAATTCTATTACAGGAGGTAAAGTACTCACAAAGAACTCCTTGTGTAGAATTTCAGACAATTCCGTTGAAAAATTTTGCTAAAATCATCAAAATACCGAATATCGGGGGTACCATTATATGGGGCTATACGATATCGTGGATCTATATAGACAATTATCTTGCAGAGGGTAAAATATCTACCAGAAACTCTTTGTGTAGAATTTCAGACAATTCATTTGAAAGATGTGGCTAAAATCATCAAAAAAATCAATATATGGGGGCGGACAGACGGACAGGGCTAAATCGTCTTATATACACTTTGTTGGGTCTAAAATTATTATTTTGATAAATTACAAACGCAATGGCGAACTTAATATACCCTCTATACCATGTATGGTGGAGGGTATAAAAACCCTTTAAAAAAGCTAAAATTAGACTATAACATAATAGGTTGCTATATCAAAACGATGAATTGTGATAAACATTTTGTGTAAAGTAGTTAAGTATGAAGAATATATGATATAAATAAGAATAAAATATAAGAATTTAGTATAAAATACGGAGAAGTCCGAAAATATTCAATAATTGGACATTTTGGGATTTATGCAAAAGCTTTTATTGGTTCAATCCGATGCTCAATTTAATAATCAACGCTAACGATGTAGGGTGTCATATTTAGCTACAAATGTTTGTGTTTGTAAGCTTTTTAATCTATATATGCCACCTTAGAAATTCGAATCCTTAAAAAATTGTAACGATGATACCAACATTAGATTCTATCTATTTTCAGAAAAACCTTTTGTCGACTAGCGTAATACACAGTCCATTTATAGCAATTGCCAAAATAGTTTTTTAAGTATGTACATCTTTAGGCAATGTCCGGTCAACGACGTATTTCCGTCGCCATCTCAAGATAAATGTAAGGGACACACACGCTCACTCACATTGTTTGGCTAGCAAAACTGGTTTTCAAATATCAATAAATAACACACACACACACACAAAAGTGTGGGAATGTTTTTCTTTCCAATGTAGTGGAAAATAAAATACAAATAGTTTGAGTTGTATAAAAAGTATGTTTGTCGATACACCATTTAGTAGAGTATTTTTGGCATCTTAAAGTATAATAATATTGCTTTCAAAAATAGAATGCTATTTTTATACCCTACAACACTATGTGTGGGGGGTATTATAAGTTTGATTGGCCCAAAAATTATGTAACACCTCGAAATATTGGTTTCCCACATAGGAAAGTATATATGGATCTTCCTATCTCGCCGAGCTGAGTCGATCTAGCTATGTATGTCCGCCCGTCCGTCTGTCCATGTTAATTTGTAATCACTCTACAGGTCGCAATTGTGGCCCGATCTTCACGAAATTTAGAATGGAAGTCGGGGTTGGGCCAGAATAGAACCCTATTTTTTTGGAGATGATCGCATAATATTTAGGGGTTGAAATGGACCAAAAACTGAAAAATTTCATGATTTATAGAACAATCGAAGCGGAAGTTAGTATGGGGCTAGAGCTGAGGGCTGGGCAGAAGCCTTCCAATTTTGATGATCATCGGGTAATATTTAGTGGGTGAAATAGACCATAACATTTGTGTTAAATACAAATCAAATTTCTCTATTAAACTGCGAATATGTTTAATCCCGGCGAAATCACAAACAGACGAACAGGTCAATTCTGACCGTTACGTAGATGCCGATAGTAAATATATCGAATGCATATAGCGATATATATACAATGTGTATATACAAAGGAAGGGGATGTTAGCTAGAATGCTTATATCTCAAGAATGGCTAGACCGATTTCGCCAAATTTTGTCAATTCAGAATGCCCTCTTGGCATAAAAGAATAAAATCTTAAAAAATCGCATGAAAAGATGCCAATAATGATGTTAATATAGATTTTGTAGTATTTTGTGACATTTTTTATTTTTTCATATATTTTATCGCATGCGATTTTTTCAATTTGACTTATAATATTGAATTGTACATTTTGTATTATATACAGATTACAATTATCCTCACGAAAAAGGTAGGGTTAGGCTCAGAATGGCTAGGCATATGGTTTTAAGATGTCCGCAATATATTTAGGGGTTGAAATGGACCAACAACTAAAGATGTTCCTGATTTTACAGCCGTTAAAAAGTTAACAAATTGAATCCAAATGAAATCTCGCATGAAGTTAGAGTTTAGGACAGCGGGTAGAGTGGACCACTACTTTTGTGTGTAAAAATACCAACATTACTTACAGGCGATATCCGAAATTCGCAGAAGGCGAACTTCTGGCTTTTTTATGCTGATTTCGTTAATGAATAAAGCCAAATATCATAGACAAGCAAATCATATAGATGAGTTTAAATTTGGTAATGCAGAGGGACCTCTTGCATTTGGAGTTTATCGCAAAATATTTAGAGGTTCAAATGAGCCAAAAACAGAAAAAATTTCCTACTCACACAATTGAAGAGAGTTAACAACAGGGAAGAATTCTAGCATTTTGGATAACCATTGGTATACGTAGCTGTAAAATGGACCACAAAAACTAACAGCACGATGGAGTGCGTAAATATTGGGCAAATGTCCCTGGTCAAAACGCTAAGGGTAATATCTGGGCAGTGCTCCGTGACACAATTTCAAAAACGAAATTTTCCAAAATGGATTCGGACAAAAGGGGGCTTCTAACATATTGTAGTGTTGTAGGGTATAGGTCGGCCCCGCACGACTATAGCCTTTGCTTACTTATTTATAAATGTACCAAGATACTACTAATATGTGGTGGTAGGTTTCAGATTTAGATCTACAGTGTATAGAGGATCATTAATAGGTTGTAAAATAGATGTACCTTAGGTTTTCTGGAAATGGATGGATTTGGAACTATGTACTACAAAAGGTAGAAAAAGAAATACTAAATGATCATAATTTTTTATTTGGAGAAGGGATAGAGGTAGGAATTTGAAATTTGGAATGAAGGACTTTGATATTGTGTGACATTGATAAACTAAATGGTTATTGGAAATTGGAAAAATAAGTGTAACAAAAGTACTAAAATAATGTAGATGTGGCACGATACGGAATTATGTGAATGGGTAAAGATTGAATATTGACATTTGGTATGAGAATCATAGTTAGAAAGTTTTTCTAATATAAGGAGGTAGTTATAGAAATGATCTAAAATGATTAAACATCCTGGACCGAACTTTTTATACCCTCCGCCAGTTGGAAAATAATGCATGTAAAATATGTCTCTTAATCCCGAAATTTCAGTATTCTTGGGTTGTCTGACATTTCTGTCATGATCAACATACAGTCCAAATTTAAAACAAGTCCATAAAAAATGAGCTTAAAATCATCAAAATATTAAATATCGGCAGGTTGTGATGGAAAAACGTTGACATACATATGTAAAAATTGTTTTCCAACCAGAGTAGAGAACCTTTTTACGAAATCCAAATATTGAATTTGTTAGAAAATGCGGTTAAAATCGGCAAAATTCCGATCATATAGAAATATTGTTATATAGGGGCTGTAGGAAAACATGAACCTATGTAGACAGCGTTTTGGCACAGCAGGTAAAATCCATTGTGAGGTGTGGCTACCGAATACAAAATTATCAAAATGTCGATTATGGGAATGTGTCGATATATAGGGGCTTTAGGAAAACGTGGACTTCCAGCCCATTTTGTGCCATTGAAAATATAATCTACTACAAATTCCGAATTTTAATCTATTCCGTACGTACAATTATGTTGTACGAAGAAGTTTACTAATATAGCTCATCTTCGAACTTGACCTGACTACAGAAAAAGACAACTCTATGAAAAATTTTAGCTTCCCATCACATACCAGTTTAACTCTATATATATGCAGAGTGAGATAAAAAAAAACTGAAACAAAGTCAACCGCCAAATGCGAAAGCAAAAAATGTCAGAAATAGCATCAAATTTTAGAATAAGTTTAGATTTCTTCGAATTGGTCACCTTTGGCATGAATTATGGACTTCAAACCGCCAATGAAGTCGTCACACGCTGCCCGAACATTGCTCTGCGTTATTTTGCCCCATTCCCGGCGAAGCGCTTGCTCGAAGTTATCGACACATTGGTATTTTTTAGTGCCAACCTTGCTTTCCAAAATACTCCAGACACAATAGTCCATCGGATTGGTATCCGCAGATCTTGGTGGCCATTGTGCGCTGGAAATGAAGCGAGGAACCACATTTTGTAACTTTTCTTGGGTGGCGCGTATTGAGTGCGATGGTGGTGAGTCCTGTTGGAATGTCCAAGGTCTGCGGTAAAAATGTTTGAGTGCTCAAGGCTTTAATACACCCTCCAGAATATTTTCGCGATAATATTCGGCATTTATTCTGATTAATACTAGCGAAGAGCGACCATCAGCTGTTATGGCGGCCCACACCATCACCATGGCCAGCGCTTGAGTTCTGGTGGCCAACCGAAGGTGCGCATTTTCAGCTGACCTCTTTGACAAGTAAACACGATCATTTTGTTTGTTTACAAACTGCTGGACAACAAATGTTTTCTCATCGGAGAAAACCAAATTCGTCAGTTCACCACTTTCGGCCAAGCGAATCAATTCTTTAGCTCTTTTGAGTCTATTTTCTTTCTGTTGTGGTGTAAGTTCTTGCACTTTTTGGAATATCAATGGCTTTACCCCGAACTCATTTTTCAATATTTGCCGAATGGAATATTGCGATATGTTCAGCTCACGAGCCATTTTTTGGTCACTGCGACGCGGGTTTACTTTTCGAACCATTTTTGCTGATGTTGCTGCTTTCTTCCGTCCACTTCATTGACGTTAGGCTAAGCTACCAGTATCACGGTAATGATCGATGGTGCGAGACACAAAATATGTATTCACATTTAAATGCTGGAGTGCTCTAGCGATAGCCACTTGTGGTTTTCCGGCCAAATATAAAGAAATCACACTATCACTCTTGAATTCCATAACGAATAACTTTTTTTCTGGAAAATTCTCACCAAAATGCTTTTGTACGCTTGTAAACAATATAATGAGCTGTCACTGGAATAGTTTTAACAGCTGTCAGACGAGTGGCTTAGAAATGACAGTAGTCTGAAATTAGTTGCAGATATTTCATCTCACCCTGTATAAAAGTATATTTGTTACAGTAAGTATACATAGTGATGTGGGGGTACTTGAGTACTTGTACGTCTTTCATCAACCTCAAGTTTTTTTAAAAAAAGTTATTTTATATTATAAAAACACCCTACCTAATATTCATACTTCCCATTTGAATATAACATATATCACAATCTACACACCATACCCATGACAGATTCCAACGGACCATTCACACAGTGTTGGGCAATACGAAAGGAATATGCTTTACGTCCTTTTTGGCATGTATTTACATAAATGCATCTCTGTTTCAATCTGTTGGAGGTTCTTGCTTATCAGTGGCATGAGTGACTGGTATTGTCACATCAAATATTTTCCGAATTTATTTTTTTTATTTTATTGTAATAAATACAGATATAAAATTATTGATTTGGAGTAGGTCGTAGTAATTGTATTATTGTTATTTTTATTGCATTATCTATCCAACTATGAATGACATTTGCACTCGAAACTTTGAAACTGGGTCATTTGGTCATTAAGGTTTAAAATATGTGTTTTGTAAATGTGCATTTTTGGCTTGTGATTGCCAATATTTTTATTTTTGGACCAATGCACTTAAAGGAGTCGGCTTTCTTATTGTCCATACTCCTACGTGTGCCAACGTATAGGAGTGTATTTTTATTGTGTCATTTGAATTGAACTTCATAATGTCTTATTGAACTCATATATTTTGTTACATAAATCCATTGAGTGGCAGATCTGGAACACTGCATCTTGAAGGGAGTTTTTTAAAAACAATATATTGGCATATGATACTATTTTTCGCAACGTCTTTCTCAACCATGTGAATTTGCAAAATCTGCTGTATAATAGGGTAATAGGCTGGGAGAGCTTCTCATACCCATCAAGAGATGAAAGTTTGAATTGTTGTGATATTAGTTCTAAAATTTAGGATTTGATCATATATAAAAATTGGAAAAAATATTGAATTGTAGTCCATTTAGTTAAAAGTGGATATAGCGTAATGTGGATGTCATATTGACCAATTTTGGCGAAAATATTTCGACTCATTAAGACCGAAAAATATCAAATTTCAGCGAATGTGACAAGGACCTTTAAAGTATATAAGAAAACTCGGTGCCACTATTTATTCAAAAATACCGAAATCCTGACGTGTAACGGGGGAGTGTCAATAGCATATTATTAACACCTTCATTGATGATTTGTGATACGAAGAAAACCTACCAATTATAAACCCGAAATGACACAATTGAAATCTGTTAGATACAATACCAATTTCCAAATTTTCAAGCTCTACATAAAATAATGTGGAATCTATCTTGATCTCTGCTACTGTTTAATGTAACTATATTGCATACGTTAGGCTATGAATGTAACTTGCATATGTGTGCGTCCCATGTAACACATTAGAATGTTATCTGTTAAGTTCTACACTGGGCCAGATTCATTACAGAGCCATACAACTTAACAGCCCTGTTCTTATCAATTACAGAGCTTACATTCACCAAGCATACATGTGGAATACAATGTTAATTAGGCGAGCCAATCTTTTCAAATCTAGATTTTTTATACCCTCCACCATAGTATGGAGGGTATTTTAAGCTTGTCTTTCTGTTTGTAACACCTCGAAATATACATTTTAGACCACACAAAGTATATGTATTCTTGATCAGCATAAAATTGTATATCGATGTAGCGATGTCCGTCCGTCTGTGGAAATCACTCTAGCTTCCGAACGAATTAAAGTAGATTGATACAATTTTAAAATTGATAAAATTTTACTCTACAGGACTTTTGGCATTGAAAATGGGCCATGTAGGTACACGTTTTGGTATAGCCCCCATATAACGGTACCTCCCGATATTTGATATTTTGATATCGGAATTGTTTCAAATTTGGTATTTGAAGTTCGAAATAGAGGCTACAGCCTAAGACAGAAAATTGTCTGTGCAGGTCCACGTCTTAGTATAGCGCCACAAACTTGGCATTTGATGTTCGTAGTGGATACTACAGCCTATGACAGAAAGTTGTCTGTGCAGGTCCACGTTTTGATGTAGCCCCCCTATAATATTACCCCCGAGATTCGGTATTTTGATGATTTTAGCTACATTATATACCGATTTTTTTAGGTTCACATTTGAATATTGGCTTATGACAAAAGTTACCTATGCAGGTCCATGTCGTCGTATAGATCCTAATGTAAAAACTACAGGGATTTTATTTTTTCTGAGAATTGACAAATTCGTTCCAACACAGCTGTTTTACTTGTTTCAAGTTCGAAAATACTGAATTTAAAATTTCCTAAAGACGCAAAATATTTTAGTTCAACATTCATTATGTCATCGGTATGCTTCTTAGTTCAAATTCTAAACAAAGTTCAACCTAAATTCATTTGTTCGTTTGCTTTGAACCGATGTCTTCTATCACAAGAAAACGTTAAGCATAAGAAGGGCTTTTAGTACTCAAAATACTCAATGTCTTTAGTTTAATAAAATTTCAAATAAATTTTGATTATAGCCCTATCGGTTTACACGTATCCCGATTGTACCAAATTTAGTACACATTTTCTTCTACACTACTTCCTACATACCGCAATCCTACACTCCAAGTTTCCAAAACCATCTCCATATCTGAAACATAAAATCCAGTAGAAATCTTACTGTCAAATTTCAGAATTCCAGCTCTATTGATTTATTCCAATTCCAATTTGTACTAAATTTAGTACCATTTGGTACACAAAAGTACGAATTTCCGTATATTTCTATATACCTTAATCGTACACTCCCACAGTATTCCCAAATCCAAATTTTAGGATTCCAACCCTATCGTTTCGCCGGAAAATATAAACTGTATTAAATTAAGTACCATTTGGTACACATGAGTACGAATTTCCAAAGCAACCTACATTCCTCAGACCTTGAATGCAATGGTAACCTTATTTCTCAATTTTAGGATTGCAGCTAAATCGGTTCATCCAAATCGAAATTGTACCAAATTTTTTACTATTTACTACTCTTGTGCACATAAGTGCAAATTCCAACTTCCTGCATATCCCAATCCTACACTCCACTAGTAATATGAATTTTAAATTTCGGGATCCCAGCTCCATCGGTCCCTCCAAATTCAAATTGTACTAAATATAGTACCATTTAGTACTTTTTGTTTGCATGTGTAAACACATAAAAAACGAGCTCTTTACATCGACTCTAAACCTTAACCTTGATTCCCATTCCAAATATCAAGTTTGTAGGTCTAACCGCTCATATGATACGAAATTTTATCAAATGTAGTAAATGTACTTTTCGTACACTTTTAGTTCAAATTTCCCAAAACCCTTTGGTACATTCATCATACACTCCATCAATAACCACCATTCCACTTCTATCCACTGGTTCATCAAAAACCATATTTACTAACTCTTACTACGAATTTTCAAAACGCAGCTGAATCTGACATCTTCGGACCAAGAGTGACCTTCACCCAAAATTTCAAGATTCTATCTTCAGCCGTTTCGTTTTGGCATCGATGAATTATTAAGTCAGTCAACCACTTTACTTTTTCAGTAATAAAAATTCGTTTCGAGTACTAGATGTTATATGTGCAGATAGGAGTCAAACGCCATAATTTTTACATTTTTTTTTTTAATTTTATTGAATGAAAGCACAAATGCCGGAAATATCATCAAATTTTAGAATAAGTTTAGATTTGTTCGAATTGGTCACCTTTTTTTAGTGCCAACCTTGCTTTCCAAAATACTCCAGACACAATAGTCCAAGGGATTGGAATCCGGTGCTTTTGTGTGGAAATGAATCGTAGTAACTCATTTTGTAACCATTCTTAGGTGGTGCATGCTGAGTGCGTTGGTGATGAGTCCTATTGGAATGTCCAAGGTCTGCGGCCAAAATCTTTGCGTGCCCATGGCTGTAATACACCCTCCAGAATATATTCGCGATAATATCGGCATTTATTCTAATGCCACGGTCGATTAATACGAGCAGAGAGCGACCATCGGCTGTTATGGCGGCCAACACCATCACCATAGCCGGCGCTTGAGTTCTGATGGCCAACAGAAGGTGCACATTTCCTCTTTGGCAAGTAAACACGATCATTTTGTCTGTTTACAAACTGCTGGACAACGAATATTTTCTCATCGGAGAAAACCAAATTCGGCAGTTCACTACTTTCGGCCAAGCGAAGCAACTCTTTAGCTCTTTTGAGTCTATTTTCTTTCTGTTGCGGTGTAAGTTCTTGCACTTTTTGGAATAGCAATGGCTTCTCCGCTAGCGATATTGCGATATGTTCAGCTCACGAGCCATTTTTCGGCCACTGCGACGCGAATTTCGATCAAATCGTTTTTTGTTTTTTTTTTTCGAACAATTTTTGCTGATGTTGCTGTTTTCTTCCGTCCACTTCCATGACGCCGTGTTACGCTACCAGTATCACGTTAACGAGCGATAGTACGAGACACAAAAGATTTATTCACATTTAGATGCTGGAGTGCTCTAACGATGGCCACTTGTGATTTTCCAGCCAAATATAAAGAAATCACACTATCACGCTTGAATTCCATCACGAATAACTTTTTTTCTGCAAAATTCTCACCAAAATGCTTTTGTACGCTTGTAAGCACTGTCACTGGAATAATTTTAACAGCTGTCGGACGAGGAGCTTAGAAATGACAGTAGTCTGAACTTGGTTGCATTTTTTTCGTCTCACCTTGTACTGACTTGATATGGTAAAAGTAAGTTATTTTCCTGGTAAACTTATCATTACTAGTAATATTAAATGATAAGCCCGTCAAATCTTTGTAAGTACTTTTATTAAAAATGATCATATATTTTTTTAATAATATAATATAGAAACGGACTGAACGGACTATACGAATCCTTTAATAGACCGATCAGTGGGCCACTTTTTACAAATATGGCTTTAACTTTAAAAAATTTATAAAAGTCTCATTGGTAGTCCCTCATAATTCACATATTACGACTTTTATTGTTTATTTCCAACAAACCACAGAGATGTCCCAGTTTGGTATAAAATCCCCCACTACTGGCAACACTCATTCTATCAAAGAGTGACACTTGTTTTAGTAAGCATTAAACATCACCACAAAACAACAACAACAAACCCACATAGAAAAAACAAACACATGTTGAACTTGAATTTTGTGATTTTTCCTTTGAAAAAGAAACACAATTCAAATACAATAATAATTACAACAAACATGAATGAGAGAGAGAAAGAGAGAATTCTGTTACATGATGCATTTCACTTGAGTCATGAGAATGGGGGGATTAAAAATTTGGAGAGCAATCAAGATGCTTCCCAATAACAGAATATGAATTGTGTGAGGCTGAGAGAGCACACCACCAGCATAACAGTTGAGAGAGCGACACGCTTTGTTATTTAACATTGGGGCTTGTACTCTCACTATGTAATTTTTTAAAATGGGGCCACTTTGCCGACACTGTACAAGAGAGCAGCCATTAACATTCGAAAACCTGTTTTGAGATGTTGTTAACATTGTGTTTGCCTTAAGTGGAGTCCAAGTGTGCTCCAAAGTGTTTAGTTGGCAATTTACGCTCGTGGCGCAAGGTTGGTTTTCGTCTTTTGTTTTGGGACGTGTTGGACAGTGTGTGTTTTTTCAAAGGGGGTTTTTACGTACAACGCTTGAGAAGAGATCTTACAACAATAAAAAAAAAATAAAGTGTTTTAATTAGAAATCAAAAAAATCTATATATCTGTGTGGTGGATGTGATCGAAAATATATTTCGAAACGATCATAATGATGCTGCTGATAATGTTGAATAAATGACGTGTTATTTGTGGAAAAAATATTAGTTTTGTTATTAATAATTGCTGATGATGGAAATATGAAAATTTTATAGAAATTACAGCCATAACGAGCTCTTTTTATTGTTGGCTCGCCATTAAGTGAATGAGTGCAATTCATTTAAATAAATTAAAGCATGTCTGAAGAAGACAGAGGAAAAATCCAAATTGTGCAAAAGAAAGGCGAAACGAAGAAATAATTTAAATACACAATCACGTCATTGCAGTAGAATAAATGAATGAATAAATGTAAGAAGCCGGAGAATACAAGGAGAGAAAAGAAGTTAATTCAACTCGAACGCTTAGCCGTTGTACCAGACTCAGCTGACTACCTGCCTTTCAGTGAGAAGAGATGAGGGAAAGACGGTAGTCTCTGTTGTTTTTTTTTTTTTTCAATTAACTTCATTTGCATTTTTATGAAATTGTGATTTGTTGTAGGTTATGCTTCAACTCCCCTAGATTGTTGTAGTACTACCATACCAGCATTGTTGTTGTTTATTTTCTGTTTTTTAATTTAAGGGCTTCCCCCATGCCTTTGTGTTACCTTGGCTTCTTCTTATGTTCTTGTTGATTTTGTATTTAAATTAAATCTTTCGTTTTTTTTAGGTTTTATCTATTGAGGTTTTATTATTTCAAAATGTGGATTTGAAAACATCAAATTCATATTTTTTTTTAAAATTTTAGATATTAATTTTTGTTTATTTTTTTTTTTAATTTAATCCCCTTTAATGGAATATGAGAACTATGTGACTTTTGTGAACCAAAATTGAGATTCCCAGAATAACTTCTTCCAGAGATGATGTAGAAGAAGATTTGTAAAAATTTCGGTCCATGTTATCAAAAATTATTCATCAACTTTTTAGATTTTCTTGGTAGCTAAGTTAACTATTTTTATTTTTTAATTTTTTTTTTTGTATTTTTCCAAACTTTCCACTGTTTTAACTCCCAAGAACACATAATCGCAAGTATCTCCAATATTGTGTAAAATTTTGTGTCTCTTTTATTCTCCATCTAGTTCCTCCAAACAAAGAAATCATTGTGATAAAAAAACAACAAATACGTTTATCACTACTATTCATTAAGAAATAGTACTCTGAGTGCATCCATCATTGATTTTGTTTTATGAAAAGAAAGACGCTAAAATAAAAGCGCACCAAAACCAAAAAAAAAAAAAAAAAATACAACAACTACAAAACCAGCGAAATATAACTCGTATTATAAATTCTCCTCACATCTCCGTTTTGTGACGGGAGCAGAGTGAAAGAAAAAATCACCGACTGTTAGAGCGTGATTGTATGTGCGTTTCGAGTGTGTGACATTTTCGGAACAGTGCACCAAACTGTGTGAACTCCAACGGAGCCAACATTCTTCTGTTGCTGCTACGGCTGTTGTCGCCGTTCTTCTTTTGGATTTTCAGCTTTAGAGTAGGTCAGGTCAGTATTACTTTTTTTAAATTTTTTTTTGTATTTTTTTATTTCTTTTTGTTTTTTGCTTCTTCTTGTTCCTCTTTGTCTTTTCTTCCTTCTGGGTTATTGTATTTTAGCCAAAGCATTCTTTTCATATTGCTATTCCCTCCCCTCTCCATCCCATTCATATGTTTCACATCCGCATTGTCTTCTTTTGTTATTATTACTATTCGTTCATTCTTGCTTCCCCACACATTCTTCTATTCGATGAGAAAAACACACGAAAAAAATGAATTGTGTTTATGACTGGTGTTATTTTTTTTTTTGAACATGCCGCGTCATAACATGGAGTCAGTGTCGTCAACTTCTCAAGGTTGCAAAAAAATGCCGCAATTAATTTTGCTAATTGCATGGGCCAATACAAAACCAGTTAAGCCGGCGTTTAAGAAAAAAAAACTTTAATTTAAACCAAATCGCTAATAATATTTTTGCGACATTATTTTCCAAAATCTGGTATGATCTCCATATAAAGGTACATCCCGATAATCCGTATTTTAATGATTTTTGCCACATTTTGTAACGGATTTGTCTATCTCGCCGAGCTGAATCGATTTGGCTATGTATGTCTGTCCTTCTTGTCCTTCACGTCACAGGTCGCAGTTATGGCCCTATCCTCACGAAACTGAAACTGCAGGTCGGGTTAGGGTCACAATAGATACCTATTATTTTTGGAGATGAACGCTAAATATTTAGGTGTTGAAATGTACCAAAAACAGAAAATATCCTGATTTCGACCCGAAATTTAGCATGCAGTTTGAGTTTAGGGCTGGACAGAAGCCTACCATTACTTGGACGGTCATCGGACAACTTTTAGCGGGTAAAAAAACATAACTTTTATGCCAAAAAAAATACCAAACTTCCACTAAACCGCGAATATTGTTTAACCCGGCCGATTCACCAATACATTAAAAGGTCACTTCTGCTGATAGCCAAGATATCGGATATATTGCAAAGTAGTTACAATATATATGTAAAAGAAATAGATCCTAGTTATTCTGCTTTAAAGTCAAGAACCGCTGGACTGGATTTTCACAATTCTCATTAATTTTGAATGGTCTCTTGCTTAAAACGTATAAAATATAATAAAATCGCGTAAAAAATATGCCAATGAAAAGCGAATATTTTTTATCGCATGCGATATTTTCAAGTTACCTTACACTTTTTAATTGAATATTTTCTACAAAAATTTTTGCAGGGGGTAGGATTAGGGTCAGAATTGAAGTCTACTGTTTTTGAAGATGTACATTTAGGGATTCAAATGGAACCAAAAAAAATAAAAATTTTCCTAATTTTGCAATCGCTCTGCAATTGAAAACCAATCTAAGGATTTGGTCATAAGGGCTTTCAGCATATCACATGGCCGCCCCCGCACGACTATAGCCTTTGTTTTCATGTTTCATTTCCTGGTATCGAAAGAAATTTTCATTTAAGGTATTCCATCGGCGGCGACTATAAAATTTCGTCCTGTTTTAATGAGATCCATTATTTTTATACCATACATAGTATGGAGCATATATTAGGTTTTGTCATTCCGTTTGTAACACCTCGAAAAATACATTATAGAATTAATCAGCATACAATTCTATATCGATTTATCGATGTTCATCTGGGTTGATTAAATTTTACTCAGATGTATGTTATCTCTGCAGGACTTTTGGTATTGAAAATGGGCCACGTTTTGCTATAACCTCCAGATATTCAGTATTGTGATTATTTGTGTCACATTTGTCACCGAAAATATTTCAAATTTGGAATTTGAAGTTCTTTATGAGCAATACATCCTATGACAGAAATTGCTCATACAGGTCGTATATTCCCATATAACGATACCTCTCTATATTTTTAACGACATTATTCATCGGAGTTGTTTCAAGTTTCGTATATGAATATCAAAATGGTCTACGACAAAATTGCATATACAGGTCCACGTATTCGTGTTGGTCGCAATATAACAGCAACTCCCTGTATTCAATTGTTTTTTTTTAATATGCAAATTACTTTCAAATCGTGGAGAATATTTAATATTTAAATAAACTTTCGATATACTTTTTTCCGAGAACTTTTCGAGATATGTGAACTATAGAAACACGTAGACCTAAATGTGTCTTTTTTTGTCTGACAACTTCAAATATCTGATTCCAAACTATAATCAAACACCGAATTAGACTATACGAGAACCTACACAAATATTACCCTAATCTAAAGAACTGGCTAAGTCGAGCCTGGCTAAGTTACGTTTGGACCTTGTCGTAGACTTCATATTCATATTTGAAGAGAATCGATTTATCTTTCATAAAATATATGGTTATTCAGAAGGAGTTACCCATTTTCGATATAAATGTGAAACGTCTTAAGTTTTTTTTTTTTTTATTTAGAATTTTTGTAGGGTAGGATCTTTTTTAAAACCAATATGGTCTACCTTTACCCTTTATCTGTTTGTTTTTATGGGTAGGTACCAGTACGAGTGGGTCAATGTATTCCATCTTCACGTTTGCAGGCAAAGATATTGAGATGTGCTAAGAAACTAATTCCACATTTTACGACAACTGTGGTTTTTTTTTAATATTGACTTTTTGTGGGGGAGGTACCAGAATTATTTTGCCTTTTGGGAGGATTATTATTGTTCAAACTTTTGACCCTTTCTGAGGCTTAACAGTTAAACCAGAATCAAGTGAATAACACCGTTGCTTTCTTTGAGACAAGTTAAAATCCCTTCAAGAATTTTCTTTGGCGCCAGTAAGACTTACGGGTGGACTCCAAACCTCCCGAAACGGAAGTCCTCAAAAGAGAATGCAATATGATTCAATTGAAGTTTGTGTTTCAGAATTCTTCCACTAAGTAAATGTCAAGGACTTACGGATTAAAATTACTAACGTTGAATTATTCACAGAATTTAGAACTGTGTATTTCGACTATCACTTTAAATTAAACACGTCATCCTTGCTTTTATAATTAAAACCTCCACCATAGTATAGAGGGCATATTAAGTTTGTCACTTTTGACTGCATAAAATTCTATTTCGATTTAGCGTGCAGGTCCACGCATTCGTATAGCCCCAATATAACGGCACCTCCCGATATTCGGTTGTTTGATGATTTTAGCGACATTATTCGCTGATTTTTTTTTTAAGTTTCGCATTTGAATATTGTAATGGCTTATGCCAAAAGTGGCCTATACAGGTCCATGCCGTCGTATTATAACGGAATTGTTAACGGATTTTATGTTTTTCGAAAATTGTCAAATTCGTTCCAAATGGTGGAGGGTATTCAAAGTTCGGCCCGAACGAACTTAAAGCTTTTTTACTTGTTTTTTCCTATACTAGCTTACTTTGTTCCAGTTCGTTTCGTTTGTTCCAATTCGTTATGTGTTTCTAATGAATATCACGATATTGACCATTTTATCAGTTTTGAATCTGCGACAATGCCAGGAAGCCTTTTTGAAACCAAACCAATTGGATTAGGAGGCTCCAACTAGCAAACCATTATTTAGACAAAAAAATTTTCCAACCGATTTAAAGGTCACCTTGAAAACTATTCAATATTGCTGCACGTTTTAATATTTCGTTGTAGTCTTCAAATCCAATTCATTAGCAAATTTTCTTTAATTTCATTATTTAACCAGTAAAGAAAGTCCTAAAGTCGGGCGGGGCCGATTTTATGATACCCTACACCACTTTGCTAATTTAGTTGAGCTCCACTTAATAATTGAAGTTTTTATGGGAGAATTCAATCATACACGCTATGATTATAATTATAATTTAAAATTCAAAGGACTAAATATGCCGAAGCATTTGTATCTTTTAAATTCGGACTTGTATTGCCCATTTGGTGCGAAATTAATTTGAAATCGGATAAAAATATATATGGGAGCTATATTCAAATCTGAACCGATCTCGATAACATTTGGCGAAGATATTTCTGATCTGTATTTGATATATTTCCCTGAATATCGTTGTTATGGAGTGCATATTACGGCTGTGGGTAACAAATACAATAAATCGGATGAACAATATATATGGGAGCTATAATTATATCTGAACCGATCTTCACCAAATTTGGCATACTACCTTCTAGACTAAATTCGGTCGTATGTGCCAAATTCCATCCCATTTGGACAAATAATAGACGTTTGGTGCACAACAAATGTTAAATCGGACGAAGTTATATATGGGAGCTATATCCAAATCTGAACCGATCTCGATAAAATTTAGCAAAGGTATTTCTGAGCTGCATTTGATATATTTCCCCAAATATTGTTGTTACAAAGTGCATATTACGGCTGCGGAGGACAAAAATAACAAATCGGATGAACAATATATATGGGAGCTATAGCTATATCTGAACCGATTTCGATAAAATTTGGCATACTTATTTCCAACCCTAATTTGTTTGTATGTGCAAAATTTCATACTATTCGGGCTGATATTACACGTTTGGTGCACAATAAAAGGCAAATTGGACGAAGATATATATGGGAGCAATATCTAAATTTTTACCGATTATCTCCAATTTCAATAGGGTTCGTCCTTGGGCCAAACAAATGTTGTTTGCAAAATTTCATCTCAATCGGATAATAAATGCGACCTGCATTTTGTTCATAAGAATAAATGGACAGACGGACGGACAGACGGACTGACATGCATAAAACAACTCAGAAAGTGATTCTATGCAGATAATCAAAAGGAACTATGGGTCTATCTCGTTTCCTTTTGCCTGTTACAAACAAATGCACAAAGACATAATACCCTGACCACCTTGTGGTGTAGGGTATAAAAATCACAGAAAAGCATCCAAACT
This sequence comes from Musca domestica, assembly GCF_030504385.1. Taxonomy (NCBI): domain Eukaryota; kingdom Metazoa; phylum Arthropoda; class Insecta; order Diptera; family Muscidae; genus Musca; species Musca domestica. The sequence continues at coordinate 3,912,785 of NW_026712380.1, read as the reverse complement.
CGCTGCAAAGTTTACATTATTACACCGAATCTTTCTTCGGCTAAAATGAAAGCGTGATTATAAAGCAACAATACAACACTTTCCTCCCATTATTCTTGTGTTTTGTTTCATAATTTCCTTTCTCTTCTGGTTCGTTCTTCTGTTGCCTCATCGTCGTGGCCACCGGTTATTTTGCTGTAAATTGTGTTAAACAGCAACAACAACAACAACAGCGAATTATGACAATCATTAAATGCTGATGACAGACAATACGCTCTGCTCGGTGTTAAGAGTGTAATGACGCCTCAACGGTGTTGTAAACTTTTTGCTTTCCACCGTAAGCGTTGTGAGTGGATGTGTGTGTGTGTGTTGTGCGGCTTTTGTGGCATGATTGTTTTCTTCTTTGATTATTCATCACGTTTGTTGTGAGAGGTTTTATGGCTTACCGACATGGTGGTCGAGATGAGAGTGAGGGGTGTCTTTTAAATGGGTTCTATTTTCATAATTCTTTTAAAAATTAGAAATGTTAATAAACGCTGAAGTATGTTTCTTTCGCTCTCTCCCTCGCTCTGGGAGTGGTTAATTAATATGAATCACGCAAAATAATTATTAGTAGCAATTTGTTGAATTTGTTGTTGCCGCTGTTGTGATGATAAATTAAAATCGTGCTATAAGATCATGATTTTTGAAATTAATCCCCTTTTTAGGGTGGGAGGTGAAAATGGAATGGGGGTGGCTTTTGGTTTATTAAAGTGTTAATAAAGGGTTGGTTCTGGAAGTGATGGTAAGGATGACTAATCTGAGGTATACATATTTGATACAATCATGTTTAACGTATTCTAAGTCTTGTAATGACAATGTTTTAAATTAGACGTCTGGGAATAGGGGAATTACAATAGTAACTTTAATCTAGAGCGAAACTTATTAATTTCGAATTCCAAAAAATCACCTTCAGGAATCTAATTTTGATAATTAAAATCCCATATTAATTTTGTATATTATAGGGATTTGAGTAAAATCTTGAACATCAATGTCCTAAACATCATTGTCCTTAAAAAAAATACATTATTTACCAGTCCTTGCAACATTTCCGCTCACGATTGGAATTTATTTACCTCTCGAATTTAGAAATTTGTTGCTTCAAAACAAAGAGTAACCAATTCGTGTTTCATTATCTGAATGCTTTTGTTGTTGTGACATTCACCTAATTTGGCATCATTAGCTCAGTTCATGGACACAGTTGATGGACTGAAGTGCAATCTACACGAGATGTTTTGGATGACTAAATATTTGTTCCTCGAAATAGAATAGTTGCGAGTTTCAATGACATCATACATTCATTAAAAACGAACATTTTGCAAACAACTTTTTTAGTCGATTTTTTTTAGATAAATGATAAGCGAACTACATTGTGAGAGTCTGAGAACCAATTTTGTTCTTTAGAAAAAAAATCATTAAAAAAAATTTATAGGAAAAAAGCCCCAGGCGGTACTGAGGCATTGATTTTTCCATAGAAAAAAATACCTCAGGCGGTACTGAGGCACCGATTGTTTTCTATGATTTCTATAATAAAATGGCTTAGTGGTACGGAGCCCTGATTTTTTCCAATAGAAAAAAAATGGCTCAGTGAGACTGAGCCCGGATTTTTTCCTATAGAAAAAAAAAAATGGCTCAGTGAGACTGAGCCCGGATTTTTTCCTATAGAAAAAAAATGGCTCAGTGAGACTGAGCCCGGATTTTTTCCTATAGAAAAAAAAAATGGCTCAGTGAGACTGAGCCCGGATTTTTTCCTATAGAAAAAAAAATGGCTCAGTGAGACTGAGCCCGGATTTTTTCCTATAGAAAAAAAAAATGGCTCAGTGAGACTGAGCCCGGATTTTTTCCTATAGAAAAAAAATGGCTCAGTGAGACTGAGCCCGGATTTTTTCCTATAGAAAAAAATGGCTCAGTGAGACTGAGCCCGGATTTTTTCCTAAAGAAAAAAATGGCTCAGTGAGACTAAGCCCGGATTTTTTCCTATAGAAAAAAATGGCTCAGTGAGACTGAGCCCGGATTTTTTCCTATAGAAAAAATGGCTCAGTGAGACTGAGCCCTGATTTTTTCCTATAGAAAAAATGGCTCAGTGGTACTGAGCCCTGAAAATGGCTCAGTGGTACTGAGCCCTGATTTTTTCCTATAGAAGACAATGGCTCAGTGGTACTGAGCCCTGATTTATTCCTATAGAAAAAATACCTCAGCCGGTACTGAGTCACTGATTTTTCTTAACGGAAAAAATTGTTCAGGTGTTACGGAGCCCTGATTTTTTTCGATAGAAAAATGCCCCAGTGATAGTACTGAGGCCATGATTTGTTTCGATAGAAATAAATGCCGCAGTGATGGTTCTGGGGCCATGATTTTTTTATAGAAAAAATGCCTCAATGATGGTACTGAGGTCCTGATTTTTTTTATAGAAAAATAAATGCCTCAGTGATGGTACTTAAGCCCTGATTTTTTTCTATAGAAAAAAAATGCCTTAGTGATGGTACTGAGGCCCTTATTTTTTTCTAAGAAAAAATGACTCATTAATGGTACTGAGCCCTGAAAAATGCCTCAGATGGCACAAAGGCCGAATTTTTCTGTATAAGAAATGGCCGGATTGGTTTATATCCTCAACCATGTGGCTACAGAGGGCATATATCATTTGATACGGCCAAAAGGTGCCTCATCGATATAACGGTTTTATAACTTTTTGGACATTTGGAGTCGATCTATGGGTCCATCCGCCCGGCCGTACGTCTGCCTCTCTGGCTGGTGCGAACCATAACTCTCGAAGGAATTATCCGATTTGTTCCAAAGTTGGTACGGCGTAATTATATTATGAAACTTAGATCGAGTCCGGAGATGGGCAATATCGGTCCATTTCTTCTGGTACATCCCCAAAGATTTTAATTGAAAATAATTAAAAAAAAAAAAAATTAAAGCATCATACAATTTTGTTCGAATTTGGAAATCCCAATATTTTTGTCAGCGATAGGTCAGATACGGAAAAAAGGGGACAAACTCTTATAAAATGTAAAATAAGAGTCCGATGATCTAAAAATTTTTTTTTTTTCCTAAAATTTCACACATACCAATATAGAACTGGCGTGAAGATGAGATACATTGGCCCACTCTTTCTGGCACCTCCCCTACAACAGTGGGTGAAGTTGTCGATAGTCTAAATCTGGAGCGTTGTAATATTTACATCAGATTTATATCAGGTACGAAAAAAACTGGACATCTGAAAACATTGAGGATTTTTTTTTTAGAAAAAATATGGCACCTCTGTAACCACTGAGGCATTTTTGGCCATAACAAAATTTGGGCCTCTGTGAACACTGAGACATTTCTTCCCATAGAATGTCAGGCCTCAGTCCACCCATCAGAAAAATCAGAGACATGGAGGCATTTGTTGTTCCCATAGAAAAAATCGGGCCTCGGTGAACCCTGACGCGTTTTTCTCATAGAAAAATGGGCCTTTGAGAAATCTTAGACATTTTCTCCCATAGAAAAAAAATTGGTTCTCAGTTTCATCTGAGGCATGTTTCCCTATAGAAAAAACCTACCCGAAATCGGGCCTCAGTGCCATCTGAGTCATTATTTTCCCATAGAAAAAAATGAGAAATATGGAAATATACTTTAATGGAAAATAAACCGTCAGTTCTTCAAGAATCTTCAAAATCCATTCCAATATAAATAAAGTCATTCGAAAGCCATAACCTTAACAACACATGTAAGCCCATGGGGACAAAGCAATTGTTTTTAATATTCTTAAAAGAATTTAAAGATTTTTGGTATTTCTCTGGCGTATCAACAAGCAAACAATAGAAGGAATAGAGTTGTTGCACTTGAATTACACAAAAAACAAAGAAAACGAAGTACTACAGAACTGTAAATAGCATTAGTACCCCCAGCACCAGCACCACAGCTAACAATGCCACAACGAACCACAATACAACCAAATGCTGTAGCTAAAACGCAAAGCCTAAAGCTTACAGTCAATGTCCTTGTCTCGTTGCAGCATCCTCCTTTGGGCTTATGATCTGCATTTAACGTTTGTAGTCTGTTTCACTGCTTCTCCGTTTCTTTTCTTGTTTCGAGGAAATTGCAAAAATTTATTTCCAGTTTTATTTTCTTAATTTATCCTTAACTGCATTATTGTCTTTATTTGTCCGAAAAATGGGGGGGGGGGGTGGGAAACGAAACAAAACAACAGAACAGAAGAGCGAGGAGCATTGCAAAAAATGCACACAGCAACAAAAAGGACCTTGAAATTGTTTAACTAACTCAGCTAGTCGTTGCACATGGCCAGGAGTTAAGGATGGCGCAGTGTGGCGTGGCACCAACAGACAAAACTGTGTGGAGAGGATACTACAGTGGTTAGAGAAAAATGTTAAAAACTATTTTCTTCCTATCTTCATTGATGAAATCCTTTTATTCCATTTCACAGTCTTTATCCATTTATTTGATTATAGCACTACCACACAAATTACCCCTCTTTTATCACTGTTGCTTGTGTAGTGGTAGTTGTAGAAGTAATAGGCAAACAAAAAAGAGCAAATACCACTAGAAAGGATTCCGACAAAACTCTGCAACAGACATGGTGAACTCACAATCACATATTTGACTGAGGGAAAAAAACTATTGTACACACACACACACGCGTATATCCTTACATACAAAGTCCTCAGCCGTTTTTGTGATTCTTTTAAATAAACTCATTTTAGGCAAGGCTATATCCTCTTTTTGCTTTTGCCAGCATACTAAAGTAGTTTTTTGTTGCCTATTTAAAATGTTCACTTTAAATACCGTAAAAGGACAATATAGTTAGAAAATGCAAATAACAGAATCGTATATAAAGTCATTAGAGCAATTCAGAGAGAACAAATATACTGTTTCGGAAACTACCAAGAGCGGTAATAATTATGACGGGCCTCTTGTTTATTTTAAACATTGGAGTCGATAGGATTTTTCCAAGGCAAAATTTTAAAATACAAGTACTCTTAATTTTTTTTTGACGAAATTGCATAGCTTTGTGAAAAACTAGACCCATAAAGCGACCGTTTTCTAAAGAAAACGCAAGGTTTTGCAGAAATTACATTATTTGACGAACTGCATAATTTCCATAATAATATCTGAATTCCAACGTGTTCCACTTTAAACTACAAATACCAGTAAGACAGTTTGGATAATGCGGGAACCTCTATAGACAATTTATTCTTCAAGGATTGTCATCTACCAAATCTTCTCAATACCACATTTGAAACAATTTCGTGGGTCATCAATATACCGAATATCGGAGGGTATCGTTATATGTGCGCTATAGGAAAATGTGGACCGATACATACAAATTTCGCCACCAGAGTTAGAACCCATTATGACCTACAAATACCAATTTTTAGACAATTCGTGGAAAAATGTGGCGAAAATAGTCAAAATACTGAATATCGCGAGGGTACCCCTATATGGGGGTCATACAAAAACGTGGACCAATATATACAATGTATCGCCACCAGACCTAGAATCCATTATGTTCTACAGAGACCAAATTTTTGACAAATCCGTTAAAAAATGTGACAAATTATAAAAATATCGAATATCGGGAAGTACCATTATATGGCGGATATACCAAAAACGTCGACCGATATATCTCATTTTCAATACCAATAATTCTAGACACAATAAAAATTGTTCTGGCACATTTTGAAGCTCTACGCCAAATAAAGTGTACTGTATCGTGATTACAACAGACAAGCGGACATCGTTAAATCGACGTAGAATTGTGTGCTGATCATGAATATGTACACGTTATGGGGTCTCCCAAGAAAATTAGGGATGTTACAAACGGAATGACGAAGTTAATATACCCTCCTTTTCAAGGTAGAGGATATAAAAAACCCATAATCAAAACAAAAAACATATCTTTCAACATTTTTGTAACGTTCCGTTAAATTTCCTTGGAATCCGTGCATTTCAGGTATACGGGTGAGATAAGAAACTACAAAAAAGTCAAACGCTGCCCGAATGTGATCTGCGGTCTTTTGGCCCATTTCCGGCGAAGCGCTTGCTTGAGGTGATCGACATTTTGGTATTTTTTTTTGCCAACATTGCTTTCAAAAATACTCCAGACACAATGGTCCAATGGATTGGTATCAAGAGATTTTGGTGGCTATTGTGCGCTGGAAATGAAGCGAGGAACCTAATTTTCTAACCATGGTGCTGAGTCCTGTTGGAATGTCCAAGGTCTGGGGTCAAAATGTTTGCGTGCCTAAGACTTTAATACACCCTCCACAATATTTTCGCGATAATATTCGGCATTTATTCTGATGCCATGGTTTCGTCGATTAATACGAGCGGAGAGCTACCATCGGCTGTTATGGCGGCCCACACCATCACCATAGCCGGACCTTGAGTTCTGGTGGCCAACCGAAGGTACACATGTTCAGCTGACCTCTTTGGCAAGTAAACACGATCATTTTGTTTATTTACAAACTGCTGGACAAGGTATGTTTTCTCATCGGAGAAAACCAAATTCGGCAGTTCACCACTTTCGGCCAAGCTGAGCAACTCTTTAGAACTTTTGAGTCTATTTTCCTTCTGCTGCGTTGCGATGTAATTTCTTGCACTTTTGAAATTTTAATGGCTTTACCCAGATCTCATTTTTCAATATTTGCCAGCATTTTTCGGCCACTTCGACGCGGGTTTCGATCAAGTCGCTTCTTTACTTTTCGAACCATTTCTGCTGATGGCTGATGTTTTCTTCCGTCCACTTCCTTGACGTCGGGCCACGCTAACAGTATCATCGTGACGAGGGATGGCACGAGACACAAAAGATTCCTTCATATCTAAATGCTGGAGTGCTCTAACGATAACCACTTGTGGTTTTCCAGCAAATGTAAAAAATACGCTGAATTCCATCACGAATAACTTTTTTCTGGAAAATTCTCACCAAAATGCTTTTGTACGCTTGTAAACATATAATGAGCTGTCACTGGAATATTTTAACAGCGGACGGACGAGTGGCTTAGAAATGACAGCAGTATGAAGCTGGTTGCAGTTTTTTCATCTCACCCTCTACAAAGTTTCGCCACCGGAGCTGGAACCCATTATCAACTACAATTGCCCATTTTTAGAAAAATTCGTGGGAAAATGTGGTGAAAATCATCAAGATACCAAATATCAGGAGGTACCGTTATATGGGGGCTATACAAAAATATGGACCTATGTATACATTGATTTGCCACCCGAGCTAGAACCAATTATGACCTACAAATAACAATTTTCGGACAAATTCGTGAAAAATGTGGCAAAAATCATCAAAATACCTAATATCGGGAGGGTACCGTTATATGGCGGCTGTACCAAACGTAGACATGCAAGTTTCGCCACCGAAGCTAGAACCGATTATGACCTACAAATACCAATTGTATACAAATCCTTGGAAAAATGTTGCAAAAATCGTCAAAACACCTAAAACACCAATATTTCGCCACCAGGAGCTAGAACCCTTTACTAAAAACTAATTTACTAATTTTTAGACAGATTTGTGGGAAACATGTTACGAAAATCATCAAGACACTGAATGTCGCGACGTACCCCTATATGACAGCTATACATTTACATTTATACATTCTATGTAAAATTTGAATAGATGGGAACCAACCTTTCCGTACGTCCCCCACAAATCTGTCCCAACATAGATGGTAACTTTCTAATTTGTTACAAAAGATCGCTTGGTCTACTGATTCTGAAAGTTTGTTTATTCTCAGATCCTTTAAAAGAAAATCAACAGATTTTCCACCAGAATATCGGTTTTTCTTTGTCAGAGAAACTAATGGTCAAACGATGACCCTAATGCTGATCTGAAATTTGCCTTTTAACTACTTCTAATTTTGGATAATTGTTTTGGTAGCTTCAATGTTGCCCAAGTTTCCTACATATAGCAAATACGCCTCAGAAACTGGATCTTTAATAGATCTTGTTTTTAATAAATTATTCTAGAATTATTTTTAGTACATAAAATACAGTAATGTTTGCGCTTAAAAATTAAACAAGTTAAAAGCAGTAAGTCCTGCCGGGCCGAACTTTGAATACCCTCCACCATTTGGAACGAATTTGAAAATTTTCAAAAAATAAATCCCCTAAAAAATTCCGTTAAAATTTTAAAAATTCCGAATATAGCCGTTTACTGGGTTTATACGACGTGGACCTACATAGGCATTGTTTGTCATAAGCCATTACCATATGCAAATTCGAAACTTGAAATAAACGGTGAATAATGTAGCTAAAATCATCAAAATATCGTATATAGGGAGGTACCGTTATATCGGAGCTGTGCAAAGACCTGGACCAGCATAGACAATTTTCTGTCACAGGCTGTAGCATCCATTATGAAGTTCAAATACGACATCTCAAACAATTTCGGTGGGTATTGTAACTAAAATCGTCAAAATACCGAATATAGGGGTTGTACTTATTTATGGGGCCTATACGAAGACCTTAACCTGCATAGACAATTTTCTGTCATAGACTGTAGTTCCCATTACGAACTCTAAATACATAATTTGAAACTACTACGGCGAATAATGATGCTAAAATCATCAAAATACCGAATATTGGGAGGTACCTTTATATGGGGGCTATAGGAAGACGTGGACCCTTCACAGAACATTTTCTGTCTTAGGCTGTAGTACCCAGTTCGAACTTCAAATGCCCAATTTGAAACAATTCCGGTGAATAATTCTTCGAAATACCGAATATCGGGAGGTATCGTTATATGGGGGCTATAAGGAGACGTGGATCTGCACAGACAACTGGATCTTTGATCTGGATCTTGATCTGCATAGACAATTTTCTGTCATAGACTGTAGTTCCCATACGAACTCTAAATATCATAATTGGAACTACTACGGCGAATAATGATGCTAAAATCATCAAAATACCGAATATTGGGAGGTACCTTTATATGGGGGCTATAGGAAGACGTGGACCTTCACAGAAAATTTTCTGTCTTAGGCTGTAGTACCCAGTTCGAACTTCAAATGCCAAATTTGAAACAATTCCGGTGAATAATTTCTTCGAAATACCGAATATCGGGAGGTATCGTTATATGGGGGCTATAAGGAGACGTGGACCTGCACAGACAATTTTCTGTCTTAGCTGTAGTATCTATTTCGAACTTCAAATACCAACGTTTAAACGATTCCGGTGAATAATGTCACTAAAATCATTACAATACATATTATCGGGAGGTACCGTTATATGAGGGCTACATTAAAACGTGGACCTACATGGCCCATTTACGAACTTAACCTGCCTACTGGCAAAATAAACATGCGTGCAAATTTTAGCCTTCTATCTTAATTCGTCCAAAGGATAGTGGGATTAGAACAGACGGACACACAGACAGACAGATGGACACACAGACGGACAGACGGACATAGCTAAATCGACTTAGAATTTTACGCTGATCAAGAAATATATACTTTGTTGGGTCTGACAGGAGTATTTCGAGGAGTTACAAACGGAATGACAAAGTTAATATACCCTCCATAGTATGGTGGAGGGTATAAAAAAAATCTAATAGATGAAAATTAAAAACAACACAGCAAACCCCAACTTGACAGGATACATTTCACAACTTGAGCAACCGCAGCAGCAGCTGGCAGGCAGATGCCATCAGTCTGAGCGCAACATCTGTGACCATGAACTAAAAAAATGATGCCAAATTAGCTGATTGTCTAAATGAAAGCAACTTAATTATACGACGAATAAAATTATTGTTTTAACATCCCGACGCATGACAAACACACCCCAAAATCTGCATATGTAAATGAAAAACGGAAAAGATTAATGCACACATGTGGGGACAACAAAAAGCAAGTGACACACAACAAGAGTAAGTGGCTGGAAAGTACTTTTGGACACGAAGAATACTACAGATACTCCGGTCATGTGGTTGCCAATTTTTGTATTTTATAATAGTAATAGTACAGAACACTCGGTTAACTTTCAAATAGGTTAATGCAACATTAAGCCACAAAAATGTACTGCTGCTGCTGCTGTGTTCAAGAGACAAAAAGTTTCACTTGCAGGCATCTGTCATGTCCTTTTTTTGTCTAAATGGTTGTTTGTGTGTTTGTCTATACCAAGTGTGTGCATGTGTGTGTACAAAGTATCCTCTGCTGATTGTGTGCAAATAAAAAAAAACACACACACACACACGTTTAAATACACCATACGGTACATAACAAATACTGCATTAGATTGTAGACATTATGCCCGCAGATTGTGCCACTAGGCGTGTGCACAAAAATAACACTAAACTTTATGGTTTACATGAACTAACAAAAACATAGAAAAGCAAAAACAAAAACAAATTTAAACGAGAGAATGGATCATGAACTCGGCAGGAAAAAAAACATAATAGAGTGACATGGCACTCACACATACACAATAAGGAAAATTTTTAGTTTTTTAGCTGTTGGATGTGATTCTATTAACAAAAAAAAAAAAAAAAAAAAAACTAGTAAAAAAAGAGGAAAAACTACATCAGCATTTTGGATATTAGAATTTTACAAATAAAATATCTTTGCACACAAATACCAGCATGCAAATGTCAATATCAACAGTGTGCGAATGCAACACCAGCAGCAAAAACTCAAGTAAACACTTGAGCGACACTTAATAATATTGGTGGCGTCAGGTTGTTCGAATAGTGTGGCTAAATAGATATGAATGCCGCAAGAA